>NC_143547.1:32509624-32827481 GCF_031878675.1 Megascapheus bottae | reverse complement strand
CAACTGAATATGAAATTGCTATTTGCTTCAGCAATTGAACTCTATCTCAGAAAGATGAAAACAAAGAAATCTGAATATAAATACCCACTGTAGATTTGTCACAGCTGAAAAGTGGAAACATACAAGATGCCCTGCAACAAATAAACATTTAAACAAACTATAATATAATGTATACACACCATGGAATATTAACTAGTATTGAAAATGTCAATTATTGGTATACTGAATATATTTGATGATAACCAGAGTATCATAAAAAGAAAAAGTTCAATATAATAGCTAAGATACAGAACCAACCTAGATGCCTCTCAGTAAATGTAGGGATCAAAAAGATATGGCATATATACACTGGAATTCTATACTGCCATTAGAAAGAATGACATTGCCCCATTTGTAAGGAAATTGAAAGACTTAGAAAAAATCACATTAAGTGAAGTAAGCCAAACACAAAGAAACATAGGTTCTATGGTTTCCCTCATTTGTAATAATTAGTATATGTCTAGTATTTCCCTAGTAGAGGATCACAATAGCTCAAAAGATATATGCATATAGCCATATAGGATGATACTAATAGAAATGTACTCCAGGATATGGAAACAAGAGATTTATCTTTGTGTTTGTTATTTTTAATGTACTATGTGAAGTTGTTTCTTTCTTCTTTTTTTTCTTTATCGTTTATCCTCTGTTGTTAACTGTATCTGAATTTGGTACCCAGTGTATTTATTTGTTTATTTGAATTAGAGAATGGAAGGGAAGGGGAAAAACAAGATGATGAGACAAAGGACAAAGGGTGAACCAATGTAACAGCGATATTCACCAGACAATATGTTGGAAATGAACTTTACAGCTTGGGAGGAAGTTGGGGGAGGAAGAATGGGAGAAAAACATGAAAAGGGGTAACAATGTTCAAGTAGTAATGTACTCACTACCTTACAAATGTAGCTGTAACCCCTCCATACATCACCCTGACAATAAAATAATTTTTTTAAAAAGCTAATCTAAATTACAGGTTTCATTTCATTTCTAAAAAATATTTCAAAGTAATATTAGAGACATTAGAATATTAGAAAATTGGAATGCTTTTTGGTACTAGTGGTTAGAAACTGTAATGACAACATGAATATATATATGTATATATAATATGATTACACTAAAACCTCATAGAATTAAACCTACATACATATATACACATATGAGTATAAAACTGGGAAATTCTGGTTAGGATTGATAAATATTATCGAAATACATACCCCAATTTTCTTATCATAGTTTAACAACATGCTACCATTGGGAGAAGCTGAGTAAGGGACAAATGAAATCTCTATATTATATATTACAAGTACTTCCATAGATACAATGATTTCAGTTAAAATGTGTCACATGTATCTAAGTATGATCTTAAATACTAAGAATGGGACCACAGCTATTGGACAAATGTGTGATTTCAGGTCTGGGATAACACAAGTCCTGGGATAACAGGACAGCCTGGGTACCTAGTTGTTCCAGAGAACGGGCTAGTGCTCAAAGCTCAATGGCAGAAAAACAAAGGGTCACAGGAGCGACTTTGAAAGGGCTCCCATAGGCCATAGTTAGGATAATTTGAATTTAAATAATTTACTTAGCTCACTGTAAATTATTGTATCAATAAAAATCCATAAATTCAAAATTATATTTGGAAAAAGAATAGTTTTGATAATTGAATATTTCTATTCCTCCAGTTCTTTGCTCTGTGAATTAATAATTAGAAATAAAGAATTAAGCCATCAGCAGTGGCTCACACTTGTAATCAGGAAACTGAGATTCAGAAGATTGTAAAATTGAAGCCAATCTAGGCAGAAAAGTCCACAAGACTTCATCTCTAAAACAACCAACAAAAGGCCAAGCTGAAGATATGACTCAAGTAGTAGAATGCCAATAGAGTAAATGGGAGGCACTAAGTTCAAATCCCAGTACCATTAAAAAAAAAAAAACCCTAGAACCAAGCATACACGCTGCTTTTTGTTAAAAGAAAGCTTATCTGTGTGGATGAATGGTAACTAATTAAAGTAAAACAAAATTTAACATTAGAAAATCATTTTCTAGCCAACAACAATAAAATAATTGACTCAAAGGTTATCAACAAATTCTAAAACCATTAGTCAAAAGACTGGAAAAGAACAATATTGTCATCTGTGTCAAAATAATACCCCTATATTACCAGATTGTTGCATAGGGGAAATTAGGCTTTCATGGTGAAGAAATTGTCAATAGTGCTAAAGAGATAATTTTAATTTAATTACTAATGCTACACCTTAAATGTATGAACAGCTAAGATGATGACAAAATGTGTTACTGGTATCCAATTAAGACTCAGTACCTAGTTTTAGTTGTGTGGAAAATAGAACAGTATAATGACACCACAAGGAAGCAATCAAATAAAATCAGTTAGACAAAGTAATGTTAATTTTGTCTATTCAGAGTAATGTTAATTTAGTCTATTCAAAAAGTGTTGGTAAGAGCATTCAGGAATAAAGAAACTAAAGAGACATAAAGATCAAATTCAATATGTGCATTTAAATTAGATCCTTTTATTGAAGAGGGAGATGTTTTTCAAAGTACATTTTAGGAAACAATTTTAGAAATATAAATATATGTTTAGGAATGAAATCACTTTTGAGAATTATTATAAATTCGTGGATTTGATCAGGATACTGTGACTGTACTACAAATTATGTCTTCATTCCTATGACACAAATAAAACATTAAGAGTTGAAATTTCATTAAATACCTGTATCTTATTTAAAATGTCTTTGAAAAAGACACAGAACCATACGTGCAAATAGATAAGACAAAGCACTAAAAAAAAGTTACTGAATCTAGATTGTGTGTGTAGTTTTGTATATTTTTATGTATAGTTCTTGTGCAAGGTGTGCAACACTGTTTAACACAGAATGAAGTTTTGGAAGACTCATTAGTGCTTTCCCCAAGTGTTTATTACATGTGAGAGAGAATGGTCCATCCTCATTTGTGGGGTCTTTCCTATCAAAGTGCTAAGTGTCAGCTTGATACTCATTCCTGTTAGAGCTATGAATTTACATTTTGTACAGATACAAATGAATGCATTGCTTTTTAAAAAATTTTAACTTTATTCATTCATTCATTTTTGTACAACTGAGGAAAAGACTCAAAGATACCACACGTTAGGCTAGGACTCATATATATATATATATATATATGTATACATAACATATATACCCAGAAATAACATGTATGCATAATATATGCATGTGATGCATATCTCATATATATGATCTATCTCATATGTATCATATATGTCTTGTCTATCTCATATATCTCATGTATCCCCTGTATATTATACTGAGATTCTCTCTCCGTTCCTTTGGTTGGCTGCATTGACATAACAGTCCACTGTGAATTAGTATCCTTGATAAACTACTTCTTCATTCCACATTCCTATTCCTGAAAGGCTTTGTTATGTACATCCCTGGCCCTTTCCTCGTAGGTGACTGATGCTTATTCTGAAGTCTTCTTCCTGCTGCTGTTATTGTAACTAAAAGGTTTGCAGCATTTTCGCTGGTTCTGTATGTTAAGGTTAGTCTGATGATTTTTTTTTTTTGGACTCAACAAGTGAAAATTCCATTTAGTGGGTGCTGCTGATAGGCTCAGCCAGACTTTCAGCCGAGCAAAGGAGGTTTTGATAGGGTCAAAGGAGGCGTCTCTCTACATCACATTCAACAAGTGGCCAATCGAGCTGGTGCAGACCTGCATTCTGCTCAGCAACTGAGTGGGGAACTAGGGGCAGTGGGCACTGTCTTGGCAAACCGCGGGCGCCATGGGCAAGCTGAAGAAGCGATCCATCGCTCTTCGGCATAATCGAAAGCAGCCAGAAGATTCTCCTCCAGCCTGCGCAGCCATGGCGGTCTCGGGAGCCCCCCGCGCACGCGGCCCACCTGTTCAAGCGGGCTTCGGAAGCCATGCAGCGGGGAGAGGGCAGGCAATCGTCCGGCGTTGGCGGGGACGGGCTCAGCGGAAGCGCTGGTGGCGACGGATTGGAGAGGTGAATCCCAAACATGGGCTGCTCCAGGCGCCTCAGCAGAATCCAGCGCCCAACCCAGCGGCCCCCACCGTGCTAGACCTGGGCGCACAGTGGGAGCGATGGGAGAAGTTCCGGAGAACTCGGGGCCTCAGCTGCGAGGGTGCTGCCAAGTTCCTGTTAGACATCTTCGAGTTCCCGGGCTTGGTCTATCACACCGGGGGCTGCCACTGTGGCGCGATCCGTTTCGCAGCCTGGGCCCCTGCGGATCTGCGGGTCTTGGAGTGCCCATGCCTGCTGTGCAAGAAGAAGCAGCACCGCCACTTCCTGGTCCCAGCCGCGCGCTTCACCCTGCTGCAGGGCGAGGAGAGCATGGTCACCTACCGGTCCACCACACACCCTGCGCTGCACAGCTTCTGCAGCAAGTGTGGCGTGCAGAGCTTCCACGCAGCCGTGTCCGACCCTCGCGTGTACGGCGTGGCCCCGCACTGCCTGGACGCGGGCACGGTCCGCAGCATGGTCATTGAGGAGGTGGATGCTGGCCATCAGGAAAACGAGGCTACCAAGGAGAGCAATACTACCGTCCAGGAGCCATCCGTGGACACAGTCCCTGCTTGAAAAGAAATAATGATTGGGGAAGGGTGTGCAAATGCCCATCCACGTGCAAGCAGATGTCCAGGCAGCCCCAGCATTAATTGTGAAAAAAAAAAAAGAAATATTTGTTTAAAAAGAGATGTGGTTCTGGGCTTGCTAAATCTGTGGTGTCCATGCAAAGTTTTCCTTCACTTCCGATTCATGTCAATAGAATTTCTTAGAAGCAAAAACTTGAACCTTCCTGTGTCTGTGTAAAATGAGAACTTTGCAAGCCAATGAGCAAGTGGCATCTCTGTCTCCCTTACCCAAATCTGCTCAGTTTTACTTCTTGCTCAGTTCTTAGAAATCCCTTGCAGGTTATTCCTGTCTACTGTATGTTCTTGGTGCTATTGTGAACAGGGTCATTTCTAATAGCTGCATTTCATGTTTAGAATTGATAGGTTCTGTTTTGTGAACATTTATTAGGACATTATCCCATTGATATTGTGTATGCCATAGATAACGAGTTCACTGCTTAGAGATACTTGTTGTTTTCAGCCATGGGGTTTATTTGATGTGTTTTCAAATCTTCTATTTTAAAAATTCAGAAATGTTATATAATCCCCTTGCTCTTATTTGTCAATTGATGTTACTTTGTTGCTGCTTTTTCTTTTACTGTCTCTGAGAAAGGAGGGTGGAGAGGCAGAAATGTGAACAATGTCTGCACTGGATGCCCTCTTGAATATTTGAAAATAGCTATCTTGTACATGTGTTAAGTGTTCAGAAACAGAAAATATGTATTTCTGTGTTGTTTATTTAAACTTCAGCTCTAACAGTTGTTATTTCCTTATATCTGAAATTTTTATCTATTCATGGGCGGTATGTCTCTTCCCAAGCCAAAAACAAATACCATCATTTACTGACTGTATGAAATTAAGAACATTGATCTTCCATAACCTCCATAACTAGCCTCCTGTCATGGATGTTTTAGCTTTCATCAGGCCTTTCATCATAGTAATTTCAAAGGAGAAAAGTAGACATGTGTCTTCAGACTTCTGGAACTTGAGGAAAAGGACCTCAACATTCTTTTCCTAGATCTTTTCCTTGCTGAATATCTGTCCTCTGTACTTGCTTTCCATCGCATGTTCAGTTGTTTTATCAATTAAACAAATAAAAGCTAGATCAATGAAGCAGATATATGTTTCTTTGACTATATGAGTAGACCATCACACAAAAAGCCACCATCTTTCCATGCCTACATCTCCTTTTCCAGCCTCTTCTTTGACAGGTAGGGGAAGGGGTTAAATATCTGCTTTCTCCCATGATTGCTCCTGAGTTCTGTGGAATAGTTGATCCCAGACTTTCATCTCCTCAGGGTAGAAAGGGAGGGAGATTGCTTTTTCTTTCTTTGGCATTACTAGGGTTTTAAGATGGGGCCTCTAATTTTCTGGAGCAGGGAGTCTACTATTTGAGCCACCCTACAAGCCTTGAAAGAGGGAGAATGTAAGCATGCATAGACACCTGGAAATGTTCTTAAGAGTGCTTGTTATGATACTAAATTAGACATATACCTAAGTAATATTTTGCTGCAAAGACTGGATCTAGAAAAAGCAATAAATAGCTGAAGAACAGCTTCTTGTTTCTACAGTATCATTTTTTTGCAATAGTGGGATTTGATCTCCTACCAAGGACTTTGTACTCTAGCACTATGCCACACCTCCAGCCCTACTATTTTGTGTAGGTCCTGGGACTTGAACTCAGGGTCTGAGTGATGTCTCTTGAGCTTTTGTGCTCAAGGCTAGTGCTGTGCCACTTGAGCCACAGTTCCACTTGTGGCTTTTTTCGGTGGTTAATTGGAGGCAAGAGCTTCATGGCCTTTCATGTCCTGGCTGGCTTTGAACCATAGTCCTCAGATCTCTGCCTCCTGAGTAGCTAGGAGTACAGGCTGAACCACCAATACCTGGCTCAAGCCCTGCTTTTTGTTGGTTATTTTGGAAGTGGAGTCTCATGCACATTTTTGCTCTGTCTGGCAAACACTGTAATCCTTCAGATTTCAGCCTTCTGAATAGCTAAGATTACAGGTGTGAGCTATTGATATCTGGCTTACATCAGTGTTTCTGTGCAAACAAACTTCTATGCCCAGACATTTTCTTTTTATAATCCTGACTTTATTCTCAAAGCAAATATTGAGGATTTATTGCTTCTCTGTGCAATGTGAAAATTCTTCCAAAGTTGTGCGATTACAAAGCCATGGCCAAGATTTGCAGACAGCAGTTTTAACTTCTATGCAATGTATGGGTACAAGATGGTTCTCGTGCGTGAGAAGGCAAGGAAGGGACTGTTATTATGCTGCAGAGGCAGGATGGAGAGGGCTAGAGCTCAAGGCAGGTCATGGTATAGGGGAGGAGAGATTAAGCAGTGATTAGTTGATATTCAAAGGAAAACTAGGGGAAAGGAAGAAGTATTTAAGGGAGTTGAGGGGGTGGTTACCACAGGTTGTTGTGATTCACTGTGATGTCACTGTGATTTTGGTAATGTCTTAAGGTCTTCAGTTTCTTAATATTAGTTGTATTAAACTGGAAGCATCAAACTAAATGTTGTTCTTTAAAATTATTTAGGAAATGCATAAAACTAAATGCTGCTGTTTAAAATTTTGTAGAAGGGACCAGGAGTTTGTCCTAGTGGTAGAGTGCTTGCCTAGCATGCCCAAAGACCTGGGTTCGATTCCTCGGTACCACATACATAGAAAAAGCTGTAAGTGGTGCTGTAGCTTAAGTGGTAGCGCTCTAGCCTTGAGAAAAAACACAAGGACAGCATTTAGGCCCTGAACTCAAGCCCAGGACTGGGAAAAATGTAAAATTTTACAGGAAATGTTTGTGCATCATTGGCCATTGTGGATGCGGACAACCATCTGTGTGCCTCTCTTGAGGCATTCTTAGTTCAAAAGCAAGAAGTTGACATTTGGTCCTTCTACTGTTACCAAGTTTTGGGCAATGTACAATAAGAAAAAAAAAGCTCACACTCATCTTGGATGAACAAATGAGCTCCTGGGCAATAACCCCTTGGCATAGTATCTGACACACAACAAATAAGAATTTATTAGCTGCTCAGGAGGCTGAAATCTGAGGATTGTGATTTGAAGCTGGCCAGAGCAAAAAAGTCCATGGGAACGATGTTCATTGCAGCACTATTTACCATAGCTAAGATATGGAAGCAAACCAGATGTCCCTCAGTAGATGATTGGATCAACAAGATGTGGTATTTATACACAATGGAATTCTATGCTGCCTTCAGAAAGAACGACATCATCCCATTTGTAGGGAAATGGAAAGACTTGGAAAAATCATATTAAGTGAAGTAAGCCAGACCCAAAAAACATAGGCTCCATGGTTTCCCTCATTTGTAATAATTAGTACACATCTAGAACTCTCATAGCAGAGGATTAGTTTTGCACTATTGTAATAAGGTCACATAGGATGAGGCTAAATGAAAGGATCTCCAAGACATGGAAACAAGAGCTTTATCTTGTGTGATTGTTGTTCTTAATGTACTATATTATTTCTCTTCTCCTTTGTTGCCCTTTGGTTGATCTAATATTGTTACTGTATCTGACTTTGTTACCTGATATATTGTATATACATTTAGTTGTTTATTTAAAATAGGAAAGGGGAGGAGGAAAACAAGAAAATTGGGAGGAATTGGGGGAAGGAAATGGGGACAAAACATGAGAAGTGGTAGCAATGTGTGAGAAGTAATGCACCTATTACCTAACGAATGAAACTGTAACCCCTCTATGCATTACCCTGACAATAAAAAATTAAATTAAATTAAATTAACAAAAGAAAAGTCCATGGGCCTCTTATCTCTAATTAATCACCAGAAAACTGGAAGTGATGCTGTGGTGCAAAGTGATAGAGTGCTAGCGTTGAACCTAAGAGTTCAAGCACAGTGCACAGGCCCCAAGTTCAAGCCCCGTGACTGACCATAAAAAAACAAATGAACAAACCCAGCTTTGTTATGCTGTTAAGATATTGGTACAAAAAAAGGAGGCAAAAATCATGATGCCACTCAATGCTAGAATTTAGACACTTTTGTGTACATTCCATTGAGTACTACTTTTGGACACATAAAACCAGAGTTAGCCAAGCACTGGTGGTTCATGCTTGTAATCCTACCTACTGAAGAGGCTGAGAACTGAGAATTATAGTTTGAAACCAATCCTCAAATTAACCTGTAAAAAGCCAGAAGTGGAGCTGTGGCTCAAGTGATAGAATACTAACTTTAAGTGAAAATGTTAAGGGACAGCACTCAAGGCCTGAGTTCAAGCCCTTCCCCTAAACAAAGTTAATGACAGGCCAGGTTGCTATGTGTCTTTCCTCCTTACACATTCATCCCAGAATACCTGAGATGTATTCTTTGCCTAGATATGGCTGTCTTAATTTACTCAAGCAGGTAGAGGACATGGACATCTCTTCTTTCTTCTGCCTTTTCCAGATCATTCCTCCCTATGGCCAGGAGTAGCTCTCCATAGGGGAGAACAATGAAGAAAATCCATCTCTGGGCCCTTATTATTATTACAGTCCTGTAGATAAGAGAGACAACATTCAACTTACATCACATAGTGACCTGGAAAAGAAGAGTTTGCCTTGAGAACATAGATAAGAGTTCTCTATTTTGTTACTTTTTTTCAAACAGCCTTTGGTAACTTTCTAGTTGCTGGATCTGAATGGTAGCACAATAGAACAAAACAAAGAAGTGGAATAGAGGAAAAAGAGTGTGGGAAACAGACAAGCTACATAAGGATGAGGTAAACAAGCAGGGAGAAAAAGAAATGGAGAAAAGTTAAAGTAGGCAGGAAGTTTGACACTAGTCCTGCATACTGCAAAAGTTTTGGATCTGTTGTGTGCACAGTGGTTTGTTGTCTCTGAAAAAAGATATGTTTTTTTCATTTTATTGTAATTAATAGAAGGGTTACATTATATTCGCCAGATAGAAGGTGCAGTACTTCACATACATTGACGCCCCTTCTCATGTTTTTGTTCCCATTTCCCTCCCCCACCCTGCCCCTCATCTTGTTTTCCCTCCTCCCCTATCCTATTTCAAATAAACAAACATATATACAATATACCAGATAACAAGGTAAGATACTATAACCATATGAGATATCAAGGTACAACAAAAGATATGAGAGATAATATAGTACATTAAGAATAGCAATCACACATTATATGATTCTTGTTTTCATATCCTGGAGGTCCTTTCATTTAGCCTCATCCTATATGGCGTTATGTATCTAGGTTTTGCCCTATTGTAAACATCTCCTAGGAGAGTCTAAGGTTTATACTAATCATGACAAATGAGGGAAACCATTGAGCCCATGTTCCTTTGAGTCTGGCTTACTTCACTTAATATGATTTTTTTTCTAAGTCTTTCCATTTCCTTACAAATGGGGCGATGTCATTCTTTCAGATGGCAGCCTAGAATTCCATTGTGTATAAATACCATAAAATAGATATTTTTAAAGAATTATGTAACTATGAGACTTCAGTCATGACATGTCAGTCAAAAGAACCCTCCTCTAAAGTATTTCTGCTCTCAGAAGCTGGGTGAGTGGAGTTAGAAGATTTGAAGAAATAGCTATATTGTGAGACATTTGGATCTCAAACTCAGTGATCCTTTTATTTTTAGTTTGCATAAAGACTTGGGTAATAAAGCAAACATAAATGCCTCCTGACTGAGTAGTTACTCGGGAGGCTGAGATCTGAGGGTTCATTTCAAAACTATCCAGGAGAAATAAGTTTGTGATACTCATTTCCAGTTAATCAACAAAAAGTCATAAGTATAGCTGGGTACCAGAAGTTCATACCTGTAAATCTAGCTATTCAGGAGGCTGAGATCTGAGAATCGCAGTTCAAAGCCAAGCCAGGTAGTCCATGAGTCCATGAGTCCATGAGTCCATGAGACTCTTATCTCCAATAAACAGAAGTGTTCTGTGACTCAAATGATAGAGTGCTAGCCATGAGCACAGAGAGGTTCAGGAACAGAGCCGAGGCTCTGAGTTCAATCCTCAGGACCAGCAAAAAAAAATGTGGAAATGAGGCTTGAGTGGTAGAACAACAGAATGAAAATGCTTAGATCATATATATATATATATATATATATATAATTGTTATGAGCTTCATGATAAATAGACATGATGCTATTTATTTAGTGTATTTAATTCATCTGTGATATGATAAACACATGTCTTTACTATAATCTTCAGACTTCAAGTACAATGTTGAGTATTGTTAGTCATTAGTCATTTATTTTCTATTCTTTTAACGAGAATACAAGCTCTTATACAACAAAGATAACATCAGTTTTCATCACTTTTTTTTTGTGTGTCTCATGGGACTTGAACTCAGCCTGGGCGCTTTCCCCAAGCTGTTCAGCTAAAGGCTACCATCCTACCCTTGAGCCAAGACCCACTTCCTGTTTCTAGAGGTTAATTGGAGATAAGAGTCTCAGGTCGTTTTGTGCCAGGGCTGGCTTTGAACCTTGCTCCTCAGAGTTCAGGCTCTTGAGTAGCTAGGATTATAGGTATCAGCCACCGTGCCCAGTCAGTTTTCTTCACTTTGAGGGGTAATGATCATATAGAAGGATTCCTAGTTGTATTAACTGGAAAAAAGGAACTTATTCACGAACAGTAATTTGACATGTGCAGCAGACTTGGATATAAGGTCCTTTCTTTGAGAGTTCTTTTCTGAATTCAGAGTATCATGGATGATGGCCAAGTAAATTGCAATGAGTTATGGAATATAGGAAATCTAACACCATCCAGGCTTCAGGCTGTTTTCAGTGCCGTGGATAGAACTAGGGGACTGGTGCATTCTAGGCAAGTGCTAAACCTATGTCTGTATGTATCCATAATTCCTGACTTCTTGATGCACACAGTCCCTAGATTGCTGAGACATGTTTCACATTTCTAAAAGGGTTCACATCTGGATAACCTAAATATTCAGCCAAAAAAAGATTATCCCCTTAAAGTGCTGAATCAGGTCCCCAAATTTCTCTTCTACAGTCACCAGGTAGGGATCATCTAACCCACTTGATTTCTCCCAGCCAAGGTATTGGAGCACACTAGAAAAACACTTTACCAAATGAGGTGAGGTACACCTGCAGCCTGAACCATCTTACTCTGTAGTGAATCTGGAATGTAAAATCCACATGGAAAGTACAAGCTAAGGCAGAGCAAGCCGACTTTCATGCTCTGAATGGAAACAGGTGACATTGTTCTAGCTGGAGCAAGAAAAACTACACTGCTATCCAGTGCCTCCATGAAAAGCACACTGTTATTTACCTGAATGTTGATGAAAAGGAAAAGCCTTTCCACAGCCTGACTAGACCCACCAAATCCTCACTCTGGTGTCTCAACTTATCTCCTTGCATTTCCTCTGTCAGGAAGTGTTTCAAAATGAACTTTGTGTATGACTACCTGTCACCTACCCTAGAAGTTAAAGAATAATGTTTGTCACACTAATATATTCAAACTTCTCACTCAGAGGGTGATTTGTATCTTTCACACCTATTCTGTGTTTTAGACCTCTCTAAAACTTCCACTCTTGACTTACTTGCTTTTTGATGAAACTTGGTCAATTATCCTCCCCATTATTCCAGACTCTAATTTCTGTTAGAAAATGTACTGTCCTGGGAGCAGGTGGCTGACACATGTAATCCTAACTACTCTGGAGTCTGAGATCTGAGGATCATGGTTCAAAGCCACCCTGGGTATGAAAGTCTGTGACTCTTATCTCCAATTAACTATCAGAAAACTGGAAGTGGTTCTGTGGCTCAAGGGAGGTAGCCTTGTGCTAAAGAGCTCAGGGACAATGCTCAGGCAGAGTTCAGGCCCCAGGACTGACAAAAAAAGAAAGAAAGAAAGAAAGAAAGAAAGAAAGAAAGAAAGAAAGAAAGAAAGAAAGAAAGAAAGAAAGAGAAAAAGGAAGAAAGATAGAGAAAAAGGAAGAAAGATAGAATAAAAGAAAATGTACTGAAACATGTGTTATGCAATGATCTTTAATAATAAGTGCTTGTTGGAAAAAGAAGCTTGCCAATTGTTTTAATTTACTATACAATTTAAATTCCTAGCTATCATTCTGGAAGAATTATTCAGTTATTTAGTGGGTGGTGAAACTCTAAACACATTTTCACATTCACAGCCAAATGCTAGGGATAGAAAGCAGGGCCTTGTGTATACGAGGTAAAAGCCCCATTGCGGACCTAAACTCTCAGCACTCACAAAGAGATGACTCTCTTAGTTTCTTCACAGTCTACTCTTCTAATGGCTGCTCTTTTTTAGTCTATCTGAATAAATGGTTTTCTTTTAGTGTCTTACTGGTGTATCATCTTCTAGTTCAGTCTCATCATTTTGTGTGGTTTGCTTTTGTGCCCATATTGGGGCTTGAACTCAGAGTGCTCTTCTTTAGCTACTTTGTTCAAGGATGGTAGCTTACCACTTGAGTCATAGCTCTAGTTTTGTATTTTTGTTAGTTCATTGGAGAATGAGGATCCCATAGGTTTTCCTGTCTAGGCTGGCTTTGAATTGTGATCTTCACATTAGCCTTCTGAATAGCTATGATGACAGGCATGAGCCACCAGCTCCCAGCCTTTCTTTGCCAGTCCTGGGCTTGAGCTCAGGGCCTGAGCACTGTCCTTGGACTTTCTCAAGGCTAGAGCTCTACCACTTGAGCCTCAGCACCATTTCTGGCTTTTTTCTATGTATGTGGTACCAAGGAATTGAACCCGGGTCTTCATGCATGCTAGGCAAGCACTCTACCACTAGGCCAAACTCCCGGCCCCCAGCTTTTATTTTTTTATATGCATCAGCCTCATTTATTAGACTTCAGGAGATCCAGACTGTAATTCAGTAAGCATTATTTTTTATTAACTGATTGATGTCTTATTAGGTCAATCATAACAAAGAAATATCCTTTCCAATCTAGAATTATGACAATTGATAGTATAGGTTGTTCTTTGTGTATTAGATGCCAAGTAAAGCTTTCAATTATACTGTAAAATATTAAGATAGAGGGAACCCCAGCTCACTTTTCACAAGTATCTCTTACTGTGGGAGGCACAGAAGGACAGAAGTTGAGTTAGCATTGTTCAGCTAGGCACTAGTGACTCATGCTTATAACCCTAGCTACTCAGGAAGCTGTGACTTGAGGATTGCAGTTTAGCCTGGACAGACAAATCTAAGAAATTCTTATATCCAGCAAAATGCTGAAAGTAGAGCTGTGGCTCAAGAGGTAGAGCCCCAACCTTAGTAGGAAAAGCTAAGGGACAGCACCTAAGCCATGAATTCAAGCCCTAGTATTGGTACACAAACACACAAAAGATTTTTGAAAATTGTAGATACCACTGTGCTAACAGTTTTTATTATTTTTAGTAAAACTGAATTTTTATACTGAAACCCATTTAAATTATGTATGTATATTAAAATGGAGAAATCTGAGTAATAAAGATAACTGAAAAACTACAATAGCAAAGGTTTAAGTTCTTTCATATTTTTATTTAAAATGTATTTTAAATTACATAATTTCATTCTCTTTAATGAGATGAGAGCAAAAATAATAATACACACATTTCTACACTACTAAACATTTCATATTATTCTTTCATCAAAACATCATTGAACAACTCAACACATAATGCCATATTCATTTTTCAAGATGGATGAACAGAATCCTGAGAAACATGGACAAGCACAAACAATGTAACAGACTTGCTGGGCATCAGATTCTGAATGCAAAGTCCTGAAAGATGGCTGAGCAGACATTATAGGATGTTCTCAGCCTAATTGTCCACCAACATTCTCTCTGACATGCATCTATGCAGTTTGCCTTCTTACAAGACCATCAAAACTACCAGCTAATGTCACATTCATTTTTTTTATCAGTCCTGGGGCATAAACTCAGGGCCCAGGCACTGACCCTGAGTTTCTTTTGCTCAAGGATAGCACTCTGACACTTGAGCCACAGTGTCACTTCCAGCTTTTTCTGCTTATGTGGTACTGAGGAATGGAACCCAGGGCTTCATGCATGCTATGCAAGCACTCTACCACTAAGCCACATTCCCAGCCGTAATGTCATATTCTTTTTTTGTGTCAGTTTTGGAGCTTGAACTCAGGACTTGGGCACTGTTCTTGAACCCTTTTTACTCAAGGCTAGTTCTCTCCACTTGAGCCACAACACCACTTCTGGCTTTTTCTGAGTATGTGGTACCGAGGAATTGAACCCAGGGCTTCATGTATGCTAAGCGAGAACTCTACCATGAGCTATACTCCACGCCCACTAATGCCTTATTCTTAAGACATAAACCGAATGCTAAAATGTTCAGGAAACACAACTAAGAATGAGTTATTTTGCCTGGCACTGGTGGCTCACACCTGTAATCCTAGCTAGTCAGGTGCTGAGAGTTGAATATCAGGGTTGGAGCCAGGGCAGGAGAGTCCCCATGAGACTCATATCTCCTATTAATTAGAAAAAAATCCAGAAACAGAGCTGTGGCTCAAAACATTAGCCTTGAGCAAAAGAGCTCAGGGGACAGTGCCCAGTCCCTGAGTTCAAGCCCAACAATAAATAACAACAACAACAACAACAACAAACAATGAGCTATTTCCCCCTAAATTTTAGTTATAACGTCTGTCTTTTAAAAATAAGAAATTTTCTTTTCTTTTTTGAGTTCAAGGAAATTTTATCTTCACAGATTTTAGGTAACATTAAAACACAGAAGTCATGTATCTGTGTGTATGTCTATCCTGCGGTTTGAACCAACGTCCTAGGTACGGACCCTAAGTTTTTTGTACCCAAAGCTAGTGCTCTACCACTTGAGCCACAGTTCCACTTCCAGCTTTCTTGGTGTTTAATCTCAGATGAGAGTTTCAAGGACTTTTCTGCCTGGGCTGTCTGTGAACCATAATCCTCAGATCTCAGCCTCCTGATTAGCTACAATTACAGGTATGCCCCACCAATGCTCTCCCAAAAATCATTCATATTCATTTTTTACGTAAGCCTGTTAACGATTTTATAAAGTGACTTGTCCATCAATTACTTGGTTTACAACATTTTAAATTTAATTTTTATTATGTTTAGTTCTTCTCTTTGTTAGCACAATGCATCTTGATCAATGTCACCCTTTTCATCTTTCTCCTCCATCTCCCCCAAACCCACATAACATTTTATTCATTATAACACTGTGATTTCCTTTACTGCTACAAATCTATGTGTTTGGATATTTGTCACAAATTATGCAGAAAAATACTAAGAGTTTGGGCTCTTGTGGCTCGAGTCTATGAACCTAGCTGCACAAAAGGCTGAGATCTGAGGATTGCAGTTCAAAGTCAGCCTGGGCAGGAAAGTCCATGAGACGTTTATCTCCAATCAACTACTTAGGGAAAGCTGAAGTGGCACTGTGGCTCAAGTGGTAGTGCACTAACCTTGACCTAAAGAAGTTCTGGGACAGAGCCCAGGCCCAGAGTTCAAGCCCCAGGACTGGCATAAAAAATTTTAAGAGTATAAAATCCTTTTTTTAATGGAAAATCATTCCAGTGTAATTGCATAGCACTTTAAGGTTTTAAATTGAATTCCCAAGTAAAAGAGTTACTGCTCATTAACACAGACTTCAAAATACTCAAGATTTTCACAATATCAGAAGTTCCTAAGTGAAGAGGGGCTGTTAAAGACAAGAAAATTGTCCTTATCTCAGGAGGCTGAGATCTGAGGATCAAGGTGCTGAGATCTGAGGATCAAGGTTAAAAGCAAACCCCAGCAATAAAGACTGTGAGATCCTTAGCTCCAATTAACTACTAGAAAGCAGGAAGTGGCACTGTGGCTCAAGGGGTAGGGTGGTAAGCTTGAGCTGAAAACCTCAGGGACAGCTCCCAGGCCCAGAGTCAAGCCCCATGACCGACAAAAAAAGAAAAAAAAGAAAATTGTACTTGAAAGGAGTATATGAAAGCAGAAAGTATTTGTGCAATGTCCTGCTGTCATCCAAAGATGGTATCCTGAGGAGAGATGTTTATTGCAGCAATCATTTCTAGTGAACAAAATGTCAATCTAAAGCTTAGATTCTGCTTCTTAAAAAACAAAACAAAAACAAAACAAAACAAAAAACAGATGAACGGGGCCTGGAGTTTGGCCTAGTGATCGAGTGCTTGCCTAGCATGCATGAAGACCCAGGTTCAATTCCTTGGTACCACATACATAGAAAAAAGCCAGAAGTGGTGCTGAGGCTCAAGTGGTAGAGCTCTAGCCTTGAGAAAGTCCAAGGACAGAGTTCAGGCTCTGAGCTCAAGCCTAGGACGGTAAAAAAAAAAGTCCCCCCCCAAAACAGAGGAACGGGGCCAGGAGTTTGGCGTACTGGTAGAGTGCTTGCCTATCGTGCACAAAGACTTGGGTTTGATTACTTGGTACTACATATATAGAAAAAAAAGCTGAAGTGGTGCTGAGGCTCAAGTGGTAGAAATCTAACCCTGAGAAAGTCACTGAGTTCAAGCCCAGGACTGGCAAAAAAAGAAGGAAACAGATGGACAAATTCAGCAGTAATACTCAGAAGACACTATGTTGAAAATAAACTACACAACTTGTGGGAGGGACCAGTGGTAAAAATAGGACAGAGTGAAGGAAGGAAAGACAGTGTCCAGGAAGAAATGTACTTGTGCCCGGTGCTGTGGCTCATGCCTGTAATCCTAGCTACTCAGGATGTTGAGGTCTGAGGACTGTGGTTCCATGCCAGTGTAGGCAATAATGTCTATGAGACTCTTATCCTCAATTAACCACCAGCAAACTGGGAATGGTGCTGTGGCTCAAAGTGGTAGATTGCTTTCCTGGAGCGGAAAAAGCTCAGCGATTTTGCACAGGCCTTGAGTTCAAGCCCAACGACTGACCAAAAAAATATACTTATTACTTGACTTAGGAAATGGTAACCCTTCTGTATATTATCTTTATAATAACAAAAACTATATTTAATGAAAAAATGAGAGGGGAGGACAGATGGACAGCTTAGCTTCTATTCTTCAGGAAACAAGAAGTCTCTTACTAGATGGAGGATTTACGAGAAGAGAAAAGCTGAGTAGTTGATAATAGGAAAGAAAAGTGTCAGAGAATATATGTAGAGTGGTGAATAAATATAGTTATTTAAAGAAAACTGTATGGTGATTTTTTCATTAACTGTATAATGTGAACATTCTTTCCTATCATTCCATAAAGATCTTGTGACCATGATATACTACTACAAAATAAAACACATGTATAGATCAATTATCCCTAAGCTAAAAATGTGAAATCCAGAAAAATCCTGAATCTAAAACTTTCTGTGCACCCACATAGTGCCACAGTGGAAAATTCCTCACCCGATGGTGTATTTAAAATGTGTGTATAATCACCTTCAGGCTACGTGCAAGGAACACATGAAACAAATGAATTTCATGTTTAGACTTGGATCCCATCCCCAAAGTACATCATTGTGCATATTTAGATATTCTCAAATATGAAAAAAATTTAAAAGCTAAAATGCTTCTTGTCCACAGGCCTTTCAGATCAAGGATATTCAACCTGTATTACTGCTAAATATTCACTAACCATCTAGTACTAAAACTATTGGGGGTGTACTATTTTTCTGTAATGCATACTTTTCCATATTTTTACTTTCACAAAAGAGGAAGGGCTTTCCAGTGAGACAGGTCTGAACTAGAAACTTGTATGTCAAGGTGGGACGAACAGGAGAGCAATCAGTTAGCAATCTTGTCTATAATTAAAATGTTTGTATTTTCACAGCCTAAGATAGTAGTTCCGTCCTGGCTTCTAGCCTCCTTTCCATTACTCTCACGGGATAGCATGAAGAATTCCTGGTAAGAAAGTCATCATCCTGGCAAGATCATTTTGACTTGTAAAATCTAAAAGTCAAGTAAGATCCGTCACTACCATAATGTGCCAAGAACCTGAGTCATCACATCTACCCACATTTTCTAGTGTGTCAGAAATACTGTCAACATTCATTGTATGAATTCTATACACTTAATAAAATTTGGATATCATACTGTTTACATGTGTTTTGGAAATGTACAGCAAATGAAAGGTCATAAAATATCCCTCACATTCTTCACTAAAAGAAGTGTCTGTGCCTTTTAGCTCCATATCTTTGCAATAAACAATGGCAATATGTTTTAAAATTCTTGACTTTCATGCTGTTATGGAGACTTGAACTTAGGGCCTTGAATTCTGACTTGGCTTTTTGCCTAAGGTTGGTGCTCAACCACTTGAGCAATAGCTCAATACATGCTTTTTGCTAATTACCTAGAAATACTTCTCAGGAATGTGCCTGTTCCAAATGGTTTCAAATCTTGATCCCTAGAGCTCAGACTCCGGAGTAGCTATGATTATTGGTTGCCAACTTCCTAGTGTATCTGACTATACTGAATACTTACTAACAACTTTCCAATCGTAGAATGAGGAATTTAGATAGCCACGCTCCCTGGAATATTTTATTTTGTGAGTAAAGACAAAAATATCCTCCAAGCTTGTATAAATCAATTTGAGGATAAGAAGACAATGACAAATGGGATTGTCAAATATAGATAGGCACTCCTCCAGAAGGCAGTGTGTTCTACTGCTTTCCCTTCAGTTTCTAAAGCCATGCCTTCTCTACCCTAAGCACTTATCTCCCGGCCTCTGAGTCTTTCCTGTGTACTTCTTTGTTTAGTACACAGGAAAAAGAACACAGTCCTTTGATCATTATATATCTCACAGGCTTTTCAGTTGCTGAAAACCTGAGAAATAGAGTATTTATTGAATTGATTAATTAACCATAATAGTGGCACTGTTCAGAAGAGTTCCTGAACCCAATCTCATTAGAAAATTAAGTGTCATCACTATTAGCACCTTTGAGCACCTTTGTGTAGCAGGTAACAGATGAATACTTCTGGTAAGCTGTGAGGGGGAAGAATTCTGGCTCTTTCTACTAAGACTTTGCACAGAGGAACTGTTACAGAGTTCAAAATGCATCGAGGCAACTTTTTCTCAGTCTTCCTTATTCACAAATGATCTTTGGTATTTTGATGTATTCAAATATCACCTGAAGAAATAAATGGACATTTCTAAGAGTATGGCTCAAGTAATAGAGTATCTGCTTAGCAATTGTGAAGCCTTGTCATACCTTAGTACTGCCAAAAGTCAAACAAAAAAACCTAAACACAAAAAATGAGCTCCATTTACATTAAAACTATCATACTTTTAACTATTTTTTCTTGTTGTGCTTGGTCTAAAGTCATATTTCGAACATAATAGGTTCTGAGCTATACCCCTAACCATTTAAACACATTTTTTGATTATAAAAGTGATGTACAAAGGGGTTACAATTACGTAAGTCAGGCAAGGAAAACATTTCTTTTTCTTTTTTTTTTAATTTGTTTGTTTCTTTGCCTGTCCTGGTCACTATCCCTGTGCCATTTTGTGCTCAAGGCTAGAACATTACCACTTGAGCCACATCACCACTTCTGGATTTTTCTTTTTATGGAGTGCTGAGAAATTGAAACAAGGACTGCATGCATGCTAAGCAAACACTCTACCACTAAGCCCCAGTCCTAGCCCCAGCCCCAGAACATTTCCTTTTTTTCCTTTTTTTTTGTTTTTTGCTGTTGGTCATGGGACTTGAACTCTGGACCTGGGTGCTGTCCCTGAGCTCTTCAGCTCAAGGCTACTGCTGTACCCCTTGAGCCACAGCCCCACTTTCAGTTTTCGAGTGGTTAATTGGAGCCAAGAGTCTTATGGTCTTTAGTGCCCAGGCTGACTTTGAACCACAGTCCTCAGATCTCAGCCTCTGGAGTTGCTAGGATTACCGGTGTGAGCCACCATGCCTGGCTCCCAGAACATTTCTTTTTTTTTAATTTTTATTTATTTTATTTTATTTTTTCTTTCTTTTTTTATTGTAATTAGTAAAAGGGTTACATGATATTTGCCAGATAGAAGGTGCATTAATTCACACACATTGATACCCTTTCACATGTCTTGGTACCCATTTCCCTCCCCCCCCTCACAGAACATTTCTTTATGAACATTTTTTCATTTTCTCACAATTTTTCCCTCTCAACTCTCTCTCCCCAAGTTATATAGTTCATTTCCAATGTAGTGTTTAGTCAGTATCACTGCTATATTAGTTCTCCCTTTGTCCTAACATTTCTGAGCTTCCCTTTCCCCTCCCCAAATCAGTTAAACTTATGTATAAGACAAAGAGTACAGAAATAAAAAACAGCAATGAAAGGGAAAAACCATAGAGAAAAAACTACAATAATACAAATAATCCCTCTTGTTTCTATTTCTTAGCCTTCCTTTTGATAAGCATCATTTTACATAATTATATGCACATAACTATTGAATCCTTGTGATCCTTTCCTAAGAATGTCTTCCTTTGGTCTCACTATGCTAATGCTTAGAGTTCTGTTTACTTAATCATGTCATAGTGTAAATTTTTGTCGTTTACTGTCCATTTCGTCTACTAGTAGAGGCATAGACACATTTGAATTATTACAAATGGGGGAAATCACACAACCTATTTGAACAAATTTTCTAAAAAGAGCTTTACATCATGATCAAGAAGGGAACACCAGCTGAGAACCCATACCTCACACATGTAATCGTGGGCTGAGATTTGAGCATCACAGTCTGGAACCAGACCAGTTCAAAAAGTCCATGAGTCCATCAAAAAGCCAGAAGTAGAGTTATGTCTCGAGTGGCAGAACTATACCCTTGAGCAATGCCAGGTCCTAAGTTTAAGCCCTAGTACTAGCAAGAGTTGCCATTTAACAAAGTAGTTTATACATCTTGAACAAGTCACCTCCTACATTATAAAACATTTTGAAACTGTAAATATACCTTGACCATTAATAATAATGGATTCATGCATAAAATAATGCAAAGGACTCAGCTTATGTCATATGTCTGGGGCATATGACATAAGAAGAGGGCCTCCTACTTTGGTGCTCTTTCCTTCTACAAGTGGTCACAATATACACCCCACTTCATGACTTCTTCCTTAGCTCAAACTTGTGTCAGACAAAAGCAACTTCTTTTACTTGCCTTTTCTGGGTTCCAATCCAAATGGTACAGAGAACTCCTCTCCTAATAGCCCTCCCAACAAGATAACCGTATGTCACATACTCAGTTTCTTTTTTAATCAGGCACGGTGCCAGGCACTCAGAATTCAGTGAGTAACAAAACATAACACCTGACAAGGGGAAATTCATGTCAGTGGTACAGATAATCACTTACTTTCAATGCTATGTGTCTCAGAAAGAGGCATGAGATCTCTCTTGGCTGTGACTTCTGCACCTGCGTGTTTCATAATCAATGAGCCACTTGAATGAAGTCATCAAATATAAAGTATTTAGCTCTCTGGGTAACATAGGTATTGATTTTTGCTATTTTCATTTCTATTATTATCAATATTATTACACATAAGTTTTCACTGAATACAGAATATGATTTGATTCTTTTCTCTTTTTTTTTCTTTTCTTTTTAAGTCTGAGACTGGGATTCCAACTTGGCTCATTCTAAGCCATGCCTCCAATCCAAGCGTTGATTATTTCTTTTTTTTTTAAGGTAAGATTTCATACATCACACTTTTCACTTGATTAAAGTGCAATGTAAGTTGTTAGTCATTAACCCCAAATTAACATAATCTACTGGAAAATAGATCTGCTAAAAACAGTGCACTTGGAGATTTCCAAATTCATCTTCTTTCATAGCAAAGTCCGACATGTTCTCTGAAGGGTGAGTTCGTGTGCCATGGGCATAAACTAGTGCTGCCACAACTAGGAATCGATCCATACAATCACAATGATGTGATACAATTTCATGTTGGCTCTCTTAATCTACCTGTATTCAAAAGTACCCATCAGACTACAGTAAGAGCCACTGTGCCTATCTTAGCCATACATCACTAAGGACAGAATCCCTAGAGGATCTTGCCTATTCACAGGCCAAGGATGGAGGGACACAAGGCTGGGATTGGCTCAATTCCATTTGTATCTTATTCCTTTTGTCCACACAACCCAGTCCTTGATCTATTTTTAAATCAGTGCTGTGAGGAATTACAATAGGTTGCCATTGTTTTATTTCAGATCTCATCAGAAACAGCAGGTGGCATCAGCACTGAACCTCACCCTCTAGTGGATACAAGAGGAACATGTTCACCCAGGAGAGGTTTTCTGGGGAGTCAGTGTTTTGATTAGTTTTCTTTAGCATATCTGAATGAGTTGCCTGAATTCAGAATATAGCTGCTTTATTTCTTTAGAGAGTGCAGGAACTATGTCTCCTGAGCCGGATTTGGTGGCTCACTCCTGTAAGCCTAGCTACTCAGGAGGCTGAGATTTGAGGATCAAGGTTCAAAGCCAGCCCAGGCACTAAAGTTCTTGAGACTCTTATGTCCAATTAACCTTTAGAAAACAGGAAGTGGGGCTTTGCTCTAGGATAGGGTAGTAGCCTTGAGCTGAAGAGCTCAGGGACAACACCCAGGCTGAGTTCAAACCCCATGACCCACAAATGTCTCCTGACATCAAAAGGTAATTCTGTTAAATTTCTTTCCCCTGCAATGAGTTAAAGGCCTTAAATCTAGTCACAAATTCACCTTACAGAAAAAATGTTTGCCTTCTCGTGTGTGTGTGTGTGTGTGTGTGTGTGTGTGTGTGTGTGTGTGTGTGTTTGCCAATACTGGGGCTTGAACTCTGGGTTTGAATGCTGCTCCTGAGGTATTTTTTAGCTCAAGGTGAGTGCTCTACCACTTTAGCCACAGCTCCACTTCTGACTTTGGTGGGGGTTGTTTAATACGAGATAAAGTCTCATGGATGTTTCTGACTAGACTGGCTTTGAGCTACCATTCTCAGATCTCAGCTTCTTGAGTAGATAGAATCAAAGGCATGAGCCCCCAGAGCTAGGTAACTATGTGTCATTTTATGAAAAAGAAAAGCCTTCCCAGAACTCTCTTTTCTGCAGATTCTATTTCCAATTATTCTTTCCTGAGCCTGAATAACATCTTGATCAATTTGGGGTATTAGTAATGAATTTCCATCACCTTCCAGCCACTAAAACCCAATTTCTTTGGTTGTGCCTTTCAAACAGTTCTAATGTCTTTCAGATAATGAGTTCTTGCTTCTTACACAGGTCTCTGTGACCCAGAAGAGATGAAAGTTTTCCTAAACCTGTCCACTGGACACTGTAATAGATTGCAGAGTGGAAAGAGAACAAGGTTTGTATAATCTGCTATTGAAACAGAAGAGCAAAGAGAAAACACAAAATAGATATATGCCTTTGAGATATAAGCAATTTAGGATGCTTTGAAGGGAGGGGAATCCCTCCTACTTTAGGAAGACATGTGTAAGCTGCCACTTGAAAGGCAGGCAAATGTCAGCCAGATGAAGTGGGAAGGCACAGGATTTCTAGTCAATGGAAACAACCTGCCTGAAGACCTGCACAAGTCAGAGTGTGGTTGGTTCACACAAAAACCATATTTCCATCCTAGCTATTATATTAGGCTCACAAGGTCCAGGTGAGGAATTGTGAAGCTTCTGTTTAAAAGTAGGGACTCTTAGCCAGGCGCCTGGTTGTTCACGCCTATAATCCTAGCTTCTCAGGTTGCTGAGATCTGAGGATCAAGGTTCAAAGCCAACCTGGGCACTAAACTCCCTGAGACTCTTTTTTTTGCCAGTCCTGGGCTTGGGCTCAGGGCTTGAGCACTGTCCTTGGATTTCTCAAGGCTAGCACTCTACCACTTGAGCCTCAGCACCACTTCCGGCTTTTTGCTATGTATGTGGTACCGAGGAATCGAACCCGGGTCTTCATGCATGCTAGGCAAGCACTCTACCACTAGGCCAAACTCCCGGCCCCTCCCTGAGACTCTTATCTCCAATTAACCACCAGAAAACCAGAAGTAACACTGTGGCTTAAAGTGGTAGAGCACTAGCGTTGCACTGAATTGCTCAGGGACAGTGTTCAGGTCCAAAATTCAAGCCCCATGACAAACAACAAAAAAAGTAAGGACTCTTCACTTAGTGTCCTTGACTTTGATCACAGAATAAGAATTTCTGGGCAAGTCATAATGCTAAGAAAACTTGGCAGAGTTTTATACAGTGAATAAGCAGACAAGCGGACAAAAAAAAACCCAGACAAGCAGAAATTCAGAGGCATACTCTCATAGAGGGTGGGTGTGCTCAAAGGAGACACACTGAGCTCTTTGCCATCAGGGGTATTTATATGATAAAGGCAGGATTTGACTTAAAATCATGCAAAGATAGGTGCTTACCTTTTCTTTGAATCACTCCTGGTATTCCCCATTTCCCGCTTGGGCTCAGGTTCTCACAGACTAACCTGTATGTCTAGGCATCCCATTCAGGAAAGAATATATTCTGCTATATATTTTTAAACTTTTAAACTTTTATTCTTTCTTTGCATTTTTGCTTTTTTATTGTAATGTATAGAGGAGTTACAGTTACATTCACCAAACATATGGTACATCATTTCTCACACATTGACACCCCCTCTCATGTTTTTGCCCCCATTTCCCTGCCCGCACCCCTCCCAATCATCTTGTTTTCCCCCTTCCCTTTCCTACTTCAGATAAACAAATAAATGTAAATACAATATACCAGATCACAAAGTCAGATACTGTAACAATATGAGATTAATTAAAGGGCAACAAAAGAGGAGAGAAGTAACATAGTATGTTAAGAACAACAATCACATAATACTAAGCTCCTGTTTCCACATCCTGAAGATCCTTTCATTTAGCCTCATCCTATATGGCCTTATTAAACTGGTGTTCATTCTTAAGATAAAGAATGCCTCTAGCTGTACATGTGGATCCTTTTAGATAATCACTTTTCAGAAGGAACCATTTTCCTAGTATTTGCTTTTCCTTATATAAGCCTTTTTATGACATTTTGTATCCATTGTTAAAGCACACTGATTATTTGCAGCCAGCAGGCTAGGTCAGATGGAGAGAGCTGCTCTTGTTGTTTTCTTCCTTGTGCTAATACTGCAGGTTTAGGAAGGAGTGCAAGGGTTAAAACGAAGAAGATGGTTGCTAAATTCCTGGCTGCCATTCACCAAGACTTATTTTCTCTAGACCATCCTACCTCATTAGTACACTGAGTTGGTTTGCTTTTGTGCAGCTTCCCTACTTCTTCACATTCAAATTATATCAGGAGAATCCTCCCTTGTTTATTTGGAATTGAGTGGCCAATTCCTGGATTGGGAACTGGGGAGCTAGGGCCGTAGGCTGAGCTTGGAACATTTTAGCCTAGGTCTTTCGTTAGTTACTGATTTTTTTAACATTGTGTGAAAATATTATATGATGGAAAATCATATGAGATATGCAAGCAAATCACATGGTAGTAAATTCCAAATATAAACTGCACAGAAACATCAGGCAATAGCCTGTAATCCTAGCTACTCAGGAGGCTGGGATCTCAGCATCATGGTTTGAAGCCAGCCCAGGCAGATGAACATTTTGAGACTCTTCTCCAATTAACAAAAAACCTGAAAGAAGTAACTCAAGTTATAGAGCCCCAGATTTGAGAATAAAGGCTCAGAGACAGTGCTCAGGCCCTGACTTCATTCCCCAGTACTGGCATGTATGCAAGTATGCAAATGTGCATGCGCGCTCGCGCGCACACACACACACACACACACACACACGCACGCACGCACACATACACAACACATGGGAAAATATACTATCTGTAATGCCATCTTTCAAAAATGTCTTCAGCTAATTATTTTTGTGTATATTGCTAAATTTCTACCCATGCATGTTCTTTTTATATACTCTTAGAGCCGCATTGCTCTACTTGAAGAGAAATGTCTTCAGTTAGCTTGAAAAGATGAAGATAGTTTTGTGTGAAATAACCTTATTTCTAAGGTCTCTGTGATGTTCAATTTCATAGCTATTGCACAAGTCCTTTAACAACTGCCCGCTTTGATAAAGGCTTTCTGCATTTGCTGGTTGCCTATGGTTACAGTGCTGACGCAGAAGAGCAAGGCCCAGAATTGTGTGTATAATGTGCTACCGTTTAGGTAAAAATAGATGAGGAATTGCTTGATCAATATGTTTATTCATTTACAGGGTTCCTGAATTTTCAAAGCATTTTTATTAGCATACATTAATCTCACAGGGAGTTTTCATTGTGACATTTTCATGTATGCATACAATGTACTCCATTAACCTTACCCCTCTATCGCTCTCCCTTAGACCACCTTTCCTTTCTTAAAACAACTTCAAATGGTTTTATTGCATTATTTTCACACAGGTAGATAAAATCCTTCAAGTTGATTCCCCTTCATTCACTTTCACCATTCACCTACCTTGCTCTTGTTGCTATCCCACCTCCACGCACAACAGAGCCTAATGGTTATGAGACATTTTTACTAAGCGTAAAATACAAACATTTAAAATTTATACACACACAATCTGTTACATTGCTAAACAGAAACGACCTACAAATCCTGAAGAGAAAAAGCCCAACCCCATTGATACTCTGACTTTTCAAAACTTATCTCTGTCTACCTCAACAAATTTTACAAAGCAGATTCTCAACTGAAGCCAGTGGCTCACACCCGTAATCCTAGCTTTTCAGGAGGCTGAGATCTGAGGATCGCAGTTTGAAACCAACCCAGGCATGAAAGTCCTTGAGACTCTTAACTCTATGTAATTACCAAAAATCTGGAAGTAGCTCAAGTGTTAGAGGAAAATAGCTTAGGAATAGCATCTAGGATCTGAATTCAAGTCCCAGGATCAGTACACACACACACACACACACACACACACACACACACACACACCAGCACATTCGATGAGTAAGTAATGATTTTCATTTTTAGTTTGCTTTTGAATAGAAGATAATATGTTGTTGAGAAATTAACATAATGTAGCTGCAGTTAGCTGTGCTTTAGAAAAAGCAAAGTAGATAAAGATGTAAAATGACAATATATTGAAAAGAAATGATCACCAACATTATTCTCAGAGTCTATTGTCAAGAGTGAGCAATGGATATATTACAATGTTTATAGGGGTTTTAAAATTCCAGTTTCTACCTCAAAGGTTAAAATAATAGAAAAGAAAGCAGGACTCCTACAACTATGGTCAAAATGAAGAGGAGCCAACTACTATAGACTCTTAGGAGGGGAGGATTTTGTTCAAATTTTATCCATGCAAAACCATTTATGAAAAATCATTTAGGATGCCTCACAATAATGAGAGTCCCACAAGGTGAAAGTTTTAACAAGGATTCACTGTAACAGAATAGGAATAAAGTAGGAAGAACAGAAAATGATTTTCTCTTTTTTTTTCTGTTCCCCACACAGGAGGGGAAAGACCCAAAGGGCAGCTGTTATCTGCAGCCTTAGTTCTTTCTGAGCTAGGGGAATGTGCATGTCCATGTCATCTAGGAGCATGCAGCCATAAAATGAAGTGTCTAGGTGGGTAAGATGAATATGGCTTATTATTCTGAAACAGATACTTCTGGGCCTACCTGAAACATAGGGACAATAGATAAGGTGTAGAGTTTCCTTTCTCCAGATGAGTTTCTCATCTGGTTGCCTCTACCTGTTTATACAAAGTTGGCAGATTTTCTACCATTTCCAAAGGAAGGAAGATTTAGATAGCTAGGTCTTTTCCGTTCTCCTAGTCCTTGTAAATGGAGGGATGTTTCCCTGCTTTTACAATTGCTTTCTAGTTAAAATATCTGAGCCTGACTTTCTTGGTATTTGTTAAAAGTAATTTAAGTGATTACGTTTTCTGGCCTGTCGTCCATTCATTCTGCCTTAAAATTAGTGTAAGTATTGAAGAAATTATAGATTTTAATTATTTAAAACTGGAAAACATTTAATATTGTGGCTCAACACAGTTTTTGACCTGCGCTTACTTTGAGTGTCATGGGACCAGTTCCCATTTTACAGCATGTGCATAAAGATTCAATTTGGGATGAAAATCACAATGTTCGGTTTGCCAAGACAGATTATGTCCGAGAGAGTTATTCACTTCTAATGAATATTCCATAGAAACATGCAAGTATCTCACAAGATGTAGTTCTCATATAAGCTAAGAGGATCTCCCCGAAACCAAATTTCTAAATGTACATTGATGAGAATAATGTATGAATCTAATCAATTAAAGCAAATGCACTGGAAGACAGGATGGGAGCCACAAATTAGCTTAAAGAACCCCATAGATGGAGTTACTCCTCTTGCCCTGACCTGGGAAAGGGATACTAGTCACATATAGAGAAAATTTTCACCCAGAATTCCCCTGTGGATGTATGTGCAACTAAAAACCCAAGAGAAAACCTGTTTTTCCTGGGCTGAGGTTTGGTCAAAAGAGCTCTGAAAACCCAAGATTATGGGTGAGGGAGAATTTTCAGGAGGAAAAAGCTTGAAGAGGGAATCTTACTGGTTTTAGAAATAAATCTGTACGAATGTCAGTCTTTTTATTAATTTGCACATAGGATTGACCTAAAACAGTCCACTGATAGATGTTTAAGTGACCTTACAAGCCACTAATCAAATCTAAGACCAGAATAGCAATTAGTTTGAACCTATGTTGTCACAGGTAAACAAAACCAGAATGAAAACATCAACTGAGGCAGGATGAATGAAGGGAAAGGAAGCATGGGAACTAATCATCAAAAATTCAGAAAAAAAGTTCTGATAATGACGCTTTAAGATTTTTCACCCCTTATAAGTTACAATATTACTTTTTAAAAAAGGAAAAGAAGGACTGGGAGTTTGGCCTAATGGTAGAGTGCTTGCCTAGCATGCATGAAGACCGGGGTTTGATTCTTCAGTACCACATACATAGAAAATCCGGAAGTCGTGCTGACGCTCAAATGGTAAAGCTCTGTCATTGAGAAAGTCCAAGAACAGTGCTTAGGCCTTGAGCTCAAGCCCCAGGACCGCCAAAAAACACACACACACATAAAAAGGAAAAAAGGTCAGCTCTCTCCCTCAACCTTGCCTAATTGCCCCAAATACAACAGTGTGTTCTAACTGAACAATGGATATCTTTAAAGAGATAATTATCCAGAAAAAAAAACGTGGGAAAATGACTCCTTTTGACAAAAAAGTATCTAAAATATTTACCTCAAGTATGGACAACTGTTTTCAAGGAAACATGTAGAAGCATCCAACCTTTCTTTGAAGGGATGGCTAGACATCAATATCTATATCATTCATATTGATGGTATAATGATATCTGTATCATTCATATAGATAGTATTAATAGACCAACCCTGAAATCTCTGGGCCCAATTGATAAAACAGTATAACCTTAAGGTGAAAGGTGCTAGGAATGGGGAGAAAGTGGCCCAAATTCATCTTATCCTACGATAAATTTGAGCCAAACCTCAACCTACATAATAACCATAAATACATGAGTTGTAAGCATTCCACACCTCTCATCAGATGTGCCTGGCCCTATGTCTGGTTGGTGTTACAATCTTTCTGTATTCCTTTTGCTTTACTAATAAATTTGTTGGTGTCTACCCTAATGTTTCCTCAAATTCTTTGTTGCAACAGCATCAAGCATTTGATATCAAAGGCTAGACAGAGGTCTTTCTTTTGGAGATCTTTTCCCTAGAACATCTCAGATCCACCAGTAGCTCTTTGGTTACTCTGTCAGGACAAATATCATCCATTTTGGTAACACAACCCTAAAACATTCGCTAGATGATATTAGGATCCAAATTTCAACAACATAAAATTACAAATGCTAAGAATATAATCCAAATTATATTACATACAGAGGGCCAAGACTATGTCAAACATAATGCTAGGTAGAAGGCAATATATGCCAATGACTAGGTGATTTTGAGGTTGGAATTGTCAAAGATTGAGGAAAACTATTATACTCATTCTGTATGGAATAAACATGGTATAAAGTTAAACACTAATGCAAAAAGAAAGACAAAATATCTATATAGAGTGACAGGAAATTTGGTCTAGTGGTAGAGTATTTGCCTGGCATGCAAGAAGACCCAGGTTTGATTCCTTGGTACCACACATAAAACAAAAAAAGCTGGAAGTGGTGCTGTGGCTCAATTGGTAGAATTCTAGCCTTAGAAATCATTTATAAAATCAACTAGAAATTTTACAAATTGTACAACATCTGAGCTGGATGCCTGTGGCTCGTGTTTATAATCCTTGCTACTCGAGAAGCTGAGATTTGAGGATTGTGGTTCAAAGACAGCCCAGGCAGAAAAGTCTGTGAGACTCTTAGCTCCAATTAAAGACCAGAAAACCATAAGTGGCATTGTGGCTCAGTTGTAGAACAGAAGGCTCAGGGATAGCACTCAAGCCACATGGCCAACAAAAGAAAGCATAATATCTGAAATGTAAAAATTCACTAGTTGAAATCAATGCTTCAACAGTACTTGAAGTTAGATTAATAGCGAATGATCTATGCCAGGTGTCAGTGACTCACATGTATAATCCTAGCTATTCAGGAGGCTGAAGTGTTAAGGTTTGAAGCCAGCCCAGGAAGAAAAGTCTTTAAGAGACTCTAAATGCAAACTAATCAGCAAAAAGCCAGACTGGAAGCATGGCTCCAGTGGTAGAGCATGCCTCTCAAGCAAGATTGATTAGCCAAACATGTAGTGCATACCTGTATTTCCTGCAGATGTGAGAATATTGAGTTGGAGGTCAGTCAGGGTTTCATATAGACACCCTGTTACAAAAACACAAATTTTGGGCCAGGAATGTGGCCTGGTGGTCGAGTGTTTACCTCTCATGTAGGAAGCCTTGAATTCCATTTTTCAATACCACATACACAGAAAAAGCCAGAAGTGGCGCTGTGGCACAAATGGTAGAACTCTAGCCATAAGAAAGCTCAAGGACTATGCACAGGTCCTGAGTTCAAGCCCCAGGACTGGCAAACACATACACACACACACAAACACACACACACACACACACACACACACACACAAATACTTCTACAACAAAAAAAACTGATGTAAAATGAGCAGAGATTCAGAAATCATGTTAATCATCAACTTCTCAAAGTGAAAAGGGGAGAAAGATATTGGTAATAAGCATATTTGAAAAAATAATTGCTAAAACTTCCTGAATTTGAGGAAAGAATAAAATTATAGAAAGCTCAAATTTCTAAAAACCAAAGATAAAAAACACTATTGAAGAGAAAGAAAACACAGACAATAATCCAATGTATATCCTGCAAAATTCAGAAGAATGTGGAAAGAGGTGTATAGGGGAGAGTGGGTGAGAATGTTGAAAGGGGTGACATTGATAAAGATACATTGTATTACATTATATTCATAAACTGCTTTGTTAATGGCAACTCCTTTGTACAACTACTTAAGTATAATAATTTCAAAAATTAAATATAAAAAATATTCTTGGTTTAGTATCAGTGGGTCAACTTGCAAGTCAATCTACCAAGGAGGCTGAAGTCTGATCTCAGTTCAAAACTAGCTCAGGCAGGAAAGTCTATGAAACTTTTATCTCCAATTAACTACCAACAAGGCAGATGTGAAACTATAGCTCAAGTGGTAGAGTGCTAGCCTAGATTAATAAAACTAAGGGACAGTGCCCAAGTCCTAAATTCAAGCCCTAGTGCTAGCATGTGTATGTCTGCATATGCATACATGTACATGCGCTTGAGCACACATGCACACACACACATACACACACACGCACACACACACACACACACACACGCACACACACACACACACACACACACACACACACACACACACACACACACACACAGATGTTCCCAGCTCAATGATTTAATCAGGATAATTTTTTTCTAAGTATGCACAGCCAGTTTCTATCCTAAGAGTTAGTCCAAAGTTTGTAATCTAATTTTCTCTGGAGAGTTTCCATTAGCTCCTTATTCTAATGGCATCTTTCCAGTTATCTGGCTAATTTGGAATAGATTTTTTTGCCAATCCTGGGTCTTGAACTCAGGGCCTGGGCATTGTCCTTGGGCTTTCTCAAGGCTAGCACTCTACTCTTGAGCACAGCACCACCTCCGGCTTTTTCTGTGTATGTGTTACCGAGAAATTAAACTTGGGGCATGCAAGGCAAGCACTCTACAACTAGGCAGAGAATAGTTTTAATGATAACTATATCAGTGTTTTAGTTAAGTTGAGCCAGGGAAATCTGGTTTCAACTGTTGTGAAAAGGAAATATGTTTATTATATTTATGTTATCAGCTGCCTAATACAATAAGTAAAAATTGTGAGATTGATCCTTGACTGAAGACATCATGCAATAGAGGACTTAAACAGAGTTTGAATGTATTAATTTAAGAACAGAAATGAGAGAAAATGCCAAAAGGTGCAGTGGTTAGGGCACAAAGATTGTGTAGATATGTGTGAATGATAGCTATTTTGTGAGGATGAAACCTAGGACCCTGTATACGTTTGACAAGTACTCTGCTGCTGAGGTATACTACACCAATGGGTATTGAAGTAAGAGCTTGAACATGAATCATGAGTGAGGTTGACTGGTGAAATCATCTCTAGTTTTCAGGTTCTTTGCTGCAGAATTGAGAGAGTAGGAGGTTTGCTATTTCTCAGACATCAGAAACGTGTAGCAAATTCTGCTAATCCTTTGCAGCTGTGAGGCAGGTGCCTGGTAAAGAAAGACAGAAGCTGCTACAAAATCCATGTTTATCAAAGGCGAGGAACAAGCCAGTGTAGCTTGGAAATAAAAATGATTTCTGTTTCCCTGGAGCTTTGGAGATCTCATGGTAGGCCTACTTTTTTTTTTAGCAGATCACATAAAACACTGACATTTCTGCTGAGAAGGAAGTATAGAAAAACAATATACTTTTCAGACTTCCAGCCTGAAATTCAGGGTAGAAAAATCATGGCTGGAAATGAATGTTCATTGAATGGAAAACAAAATGTCTAGGTTGCAACATTTTGGGAAATAGAGTCAGATACAGACATGGGATCATTGTGAGAAAAACATTCCCTTCTGGTAAGGATAGTACTTGATTTGTTTGCTTATTTTAATATGAATTCCTTATAATAAGTTTCCTCTATTGTTTACGATAAAACCTTTACAAATATTTTGAGCTGGGATATTGTTATGCTACCCAGGCTAGCCTGGAACTAATAATTCTCCTGCCCTAGTCTTTCAAATAGCTGGGATTATGTGTGTGTAAGACTGTGCCCAGCTTTGAACTAATACATTTTTTTGCCAATCATGGGGCTTGAACTTAGAGCCTGAGCACTGTTCTTGAGCTTTCTCAAGGCTAGAGCTCTATCACTTGAGCCACAGCATCATTTCTGGCTTTTTCTATGTATGTGGTACCAAGGAATCAAACCCAGGTCTTCGTGCATGCTAGGCAAGCACTCTACCACTAGGCTAAACTCCTAGCCTGAACTATTACTTTTGTGAAAGACCTGAGGCTTGAACTCAGTGCCTGGGCATTGTCCCTGAGCTTCTTTTGCTCAAGGTTAGCTCTGCTATCACTTGAGCCACAGCTCCATTTCCAGCGTTTTGAGTAAGTTATTGGAGATGAGAGTCTCACAGACTTTCTTGCCCAGGCTGGCCTTGAACTGTGAGCCTCAGATCTCAACACTCTGAATACCTAGAATTTACAGACATGAGCCACTGGCTCTTGGCTCTGGCTTTTTGGTAGTTAATTGGAGATAAGGCTCTCATGAATTTTCTTGCCCAAGATGGTTTAAATCTTAGTCCTTGGAACCTCAGCCTCCTGAGCCTCCTGTTCAGCCTCCTGAACAGCTAGGATTAGAGGTGTGAGTCGCCAGTGCACTGCTCAGTGGATTTAAATATATGATACATGTTGGCTAACATGAGCACAGGTTTTGATATGAGAGAGGTTAGAACTGAAATCACAGCTTGGAAAGCTGGGCACCTATGGCTCCCATCTGTTATTCTATCTACTCAGGAAGCTGAGGTCTGAGTGAGGATTGCAATTAGAAGCCAGCCTAGGCAGAAAGGTCTGTTATCTCCAATTAAGGACCAGAAAGCTTTTGTCCTGGAGTACAAAAGCTCGGGGACAGTACCCAGTCCCTGAGTTCAAGCCCCCAGATTGGCATGCACACACACACACACACACACACACACACACACACACACACACACACACACACATCACACCTTGTAATATTCTTAGGTGGTGTGTAATAGCATGCCAGTTATCCATCTTAACCTGAACCTTAATTTCATTATCAGGGAACCTGAAATGAACAGATCTATAAGACAAGGTCTTTTGATAATTAATAACAGAAGCTATTTATCCTCATTAATTCCAGTCCACCCAAAGAAAGACATGTATGCCCCCCAGGGTTAATAAGCAGCTCTTGAAATGTCACAGGTTCTTTTTTTTTACCATGACTCATGTCCATAACATGGTCACAACAGAATATTACTTTTTTGGTGCAATTACTTTTTAATTTTTTAATTTTTTTATTGTCGGGGTAATGTATAGAAGGGTCACAGTTACATCCGCCAGATAGTAGGTGCATTACTTCTTACGTATTGATACCCCATTGTTTTTGTCCCCATTTATCTCCCTCCATCCCCTCGTAAATCATCTCGTTTCCCCCCTTCCCTTTCCTATTTCAAATAAACAAATAAATGTATATACAATATACCAGGTAACAAAGTCAGATACAGTAACAATATGGGATTACTGTATGAACTAGTAATTGCAAAATCTTTATTTCCAGTTGGAAAACAGACTCCTAAACATCATTCAATTCCCAAGTATTAATCCATTAAGAATGGAAGAGGCAATCAAGATTCAGGTGTTGATTTTACTAAATCTAAAATCCTGGCTTTTAGCTACTAGTCTCTTCAAATCATGTCTGTTCTGGGTAGGATCTGGAAGTGGCTCTGGTGCCTTTCCCATACCAATTTGCGAGCTCCATGTGGAATCTCACAGTGGAAGGTGCTGCTTAGGAAAAAGGCCAACCATAAGAATAAGAATTGAAACTAGATATGGTATTTTACACCTGTAACCCCATCTATTTGGGAGACAAAATTGAGAGGATTGTGGTTCCAGATAAGACCCCGGCAAAAAGTTAGCAATTCCTTAGCTCTATCAATAAGCTAGATGTTCTGGTGTGCACCTGCCATTTCAACTACGTGGAAGGCCCAAGTAGTAGGTTCACAACCTGAAACCCTACTTGAAAAATAAAGCATAAACCTGATGTAAGTGGTAGAGCACCTGCCTAGCAATCATGATATTCTGAGTTCAAGTCCCAGAACCACACAGCCCTGTATGAACCTGGGGAAGACTACAGAGGGACTGTTAGCTTCCCATTAAGGAGACACAGCTTCCAAGGAGGTTGGAATGCAGAACTAGGAAGCTTAGAACTTCACCTGAGTATCACTGGTGGAGATACTACATGATCCCAGCCCTACCCTCCCTAAGGAGCTCTGGGCCAAAGATGAAGGCACATGAATTTCATGAATTTACCATTCCCTACTGTCAAGTTATTTTGTTGTGAACAACTATGTGCCAAACTATAGGGCAATATGGGAAAGGATCAGTTTTATCATGTTTAACTCAATTTAACCTTGTGTCTTACAAACTCGAGTTTCAAACTCGTTCCACTCATTGAGGATCCAAGTTCTAATGTCCTTGCAACACATAGCTTCCTGACACGAAGGAAAAAGAGCTATAGAAGACTTACTTATAAGGCTTCATAGACTTAAAATAATTCTTATGAAACAGTATATTCACATGTTAAGTGTAAATGAGTCAGAAACATATAGATTAAATTTCCCTTAAAATACAGAGGGGTTTGAAAATGAAGGGAAAAGGTTCTTGAAATTCAAAAATAAATAAACATTATATTAAAAAGGAACTAAAAAGCTTCCTGTACTGTGGCCTCAGGCGACATGGTCAGTAAATAACAGTGTTGTTTGTTCATTTGTAGGAACTTCCTGTAACTTTCTGTATCTTCAAGTACCTTCTATTAACTTCTTTGAGTGTTAGAAGAGGACATCTCGCACTGTGTTGGACCACAAGGGAATAGTACTAAAGGGATGGTTGCCCTCTGTTCCCCATAAAGAAATGTGAATAGTCAGCTGAGGCATGAAACCTGCTAGTCAATGAGAAGGACCTGTACCCACTCCCTCTGAGAGGAAAGGTTATTTAGTTCCAGGCCTTTATCTACAAAGAAAACTGGGGAGAATTCATAGACCATTTGAAACCTTAACCAGTTTCACTCAAGATCAAGGCAACACACACCTCTGAGCATTATTATTATTATTGTTATTGTTATTGTGTGTGTGTGTGTGTGTGTGTGTGTGTGTGTCCTACTAGAGTTTGAACTCCGGGTCTTATACTCTTGCTTGGCTTTTCGGTTCAAAGCTGACATTGTACAACTTAAACGACATTTTCACTTCCAGATATTTACTGGTTAAAATTTGAGTTAAGAGTCTCACAGATTTGTCTGCTCAGACTGGCTTTGAACTAAAATCCTCAGATCTTAGCCTCCTGGAAACTAAATTAAAGGCATGAGTCCACAGCATCCAACTACTGAGCCTCAATTTTAGGTCTTACGCCACAGATACATAATGTCTTATGCACAACCAGAATTTCTTTACGAGTACCCTTGTAATCACATGAAATAGGCAAGTGAATCTTAAAAATACGTCAAGAATGATGCTTTCTGAGATGCAGGTTTGTATTAAAGGTAATGAAATGAAAGCAACAGAGGAGCTCAGAACTAAACATCTATTTGCTGTCCTCTCCCAGAGAACATTCAGATAATTAGGGAGAATTCAGAACATAGCTATTTGTTGGAAAAAATGGCCCTGAAATACATAACCTGGATAAAATGAAAGGGAACAAAGCAATTTTCCTTCCAAACAAATTACAAAAAATAATAATGATGGAACCAGAGGCTGTGGTCATAACCACTCTACCTTCGTGCTGGCGAATGAAACATCTTTCTGGAATAGGCTGTACAGAAAGGTCCTTGAAGCTTTTATAAATGAATACATATTCTTATTACTGACCACCTATTTCAAAGCAAGAACCTTTATGTGTTTTTATTTCTATGTAACTTTCAAGCTCATGAACCCATGACATTTTCTAGAGCTGCTGTTGACCCTGGGGCACATGTGGTTCCTGGGTCCTTTGTGTTTATCAAACTGTTGGTGAATAAACATTCTCTTTGTGTACTTTGGTGCTCCGGAGGGGGAGAGATCACCACCTTCCCTGTAATGCTTTGGGGACAGTTTCAGGGTATGAGTTTCATCAGATCATAGCAACCCATAATAGTTGTATGTGAGAACTGGCCCACACTGGCCCTTAAGGGCTAATTAGGTGTTATGATGAATGATTTATAGCATAGAAATCATCACACTCTGGAAAGCATGGGAAAACATGTGGTCTCAGAATCTGCCTTCCACCATTCCTGCTTTGTAAATTCGTTGGATAGTTGGTAGTAGGGATGGAATACAGGACCTTGTGCAGGCTAAGTACACGTTTTCCACTGAGCTACACTTTCAGCCCAAAGGAGGCTAGAACTATTATTTTAAAGATACAGAGTCCAAGACAGGCACTGGTAGCTCATGCCTTATCATCATAGCTACTCAGGAGACTGAGAGTTGAGGATGGTATTTTGATGCCAGTTCAGGCAGGACAATTTATGATGTCCTTATCACCAATAAGCTATCAAAAAGTCAGAAACGGAAATGTGACTCAAGTGGTAGAGTCCCAACCTTGAGAACAAAAAAAAAACTTTGGGACAGTGCCCAGGCCCTTAGTTTAAGCCCAAGTATGACAACAACACCGCAAAAAATGGAAAAACTAAAATACAGTCTTGCTACCTTGTCTGGGCTGGCCCAAAACCCTTGGGTTAAAGGGGTGTGCCTTCCTCAGCCTCCTGAGTAGCTGGGGCTACAGACAGAGGTACATCACTACACCTAGTTGTAACCTTTCTGTTTTTTGTTTGTTTGTTTGTTTTTGTCAGTCATGGGGGTAGAACTCTGGGTATGGGCACTGTCCTTGAGCCACAGTGCAACTTCCAGTTTTCTACTGGTTAATTGGAGATAAGAGTCTCTCGGTCTTTAGTGCCGGGGCTGGCTTTGAACCAAGATCCTTAGATTTCAGCCTCCTGAGTAGCTAGGATTATAGGCGTGAGCCACCGGGCCCTGCTGACACACACAAATTTAATTTATATTGTCTATAGATGGTAAATATATTCATAATATATAATTGAATGTATATTCTTATTTGCCAGTCCTGGGGCTTGAACTCAGGCCCTGAGCACTATCTTTCGGTTTTTCCTCAAGGATAGCACTTTACCACATGAGCCAGAGCATCACTTCTGTCTTTTTTCTGTATATCTGGTACCGAGGAATCGAACCTGGAGCTTCTTGCATGCTAAGCAAGCACTCTACCACTAGGCCAAACTCCCAGCCTTGAATATATATTCTTATGTTATATGAATTTAATAGTTTATATTCCTTTGGATTGTCCAGATTAATTCAATTGCACTCATAGAGATCACAGTACTTTTCAATGTTCTTCCGGAAATTCGATTATTAAAAAGAGCTTGAGAAAAATATTATGCATTCAGTGGGTATATATGTTAAAGCCATTCTGAAGAGTCTTTCTAGAGGAGGAACACTATTGGTTTTTTTTTAATTTAATTTTTTATTATTGAGGTAATATATAGAGGGGTTACAGTTGCATTCATCAGATAATAAGTGCATTACTTCTCACACATTGACACACCTTCTTATGTATTTGTCCCTACTTCCCCCCCACCCCCTCACAATCATCTTGTTTTTCCCCCTTCCCTTTCCTATTACAATAAACAAATAAACATATATACAATATGCCAGATAACAAAGTCAGATACAGTAACAATATGAGATTAACCAAAGGGCAACAAAGGAGAAGAGAAATAAGATAGTACATCACACAAGATAAAGCTCTTGTTTCCATAACCAAGAGATCCTTTCATTTAGTCTCATCCTGTATGACCTTATGCATCTCGAGTTTGAGCTATTGTAATCCTCTGCTAGGAGAGTCCTAGATGTGTATTAATTATTACAAATGAGGGAAACCATTGAGCCTATGTTCCTTTAGGTCTGGCTTACTTCATTAAGAAAAGCACCTAAAGCATTCATTTTCCTGCTATATAAGGCAAGTACTTTCTATAAAATGTGTATTAGTATCATATTGCTCACCAATCTCCTTTTTCTTTAGTTGGTCTAAGAAAAGTCAAGTATCCTTTTTTGTAAAATACCAGGATGATTCCAGGGTCACCTGCTGATAACCTTAAATTAGATTAAAACAAAAATTAAAGCCAGGGTATGTGGCTCATACCTGGAATCCTAGTTAACCAGGAGGATTGTGGATAGATTGAAGCCTAGACAGAGAAGACTGAAAGACTCCATTTCCAAAATTACCAGTAATAACCAGGTGGGATGTGGCTTGGTTGATAGAGCACCAGTAGAAAAATCATGCTGTGCAAGAGTTAGTCCCTGAACAAAAACCCATTACTGATAGATAAATAAATAAAACAATTTTCAATTAGAAAGCAAATACAAAATATTCTGAAGGTCTAGATAACAAAATATTTTGAGTAGGGTGTTGTTTTCTGTATGTACCCATCCTGGGACTTGAACTCAGGGCCTGGGTGCTGTCCCTGAGCTTTCTGCTAAGGCTACTGCTCTACCACTTGAGCCACAGCTCCACTTCTGGCTTTTTGATGGTTAATTGAAGATAAGTGTCTCATAGGCTTTCTGGCCACGCTGGCTTTGAATCAGTGTCCTCCAGATCTCATTGTCCTGAGAAGCTATGATTTCAAGCATGAAACACCAGCGCCGAACGTTCAATTTTAACTGGGGAAACTATTCAGGGCATCACAGCTTTCCAAAACTCTAGAAAATTAACCCTGTTGTCTCTGGTTAGAAGTTGCTGCAATAAAACAAATTTTAAAAACATTTAATTTTTCACATAGTTTCAATATGTCTTATATAATCAGTTTAGTATTAGTAAATGGATTCTATCTTAAATACTCCAGTTTATAAGTATTTGTTAAATAAGGAGTGTGATCAATGGAATTCTATGCTGCTGTCAGAAAGAATGACATTGCCCCATTTGTTAGGAAATGGAAAGACTTAGAAAAAATCATATTAAGTGAAGTAAGCCAGACTCAAAGGAACTTAGGCTCAATGGTTTCCCTCATTCGTCATAATCAATAGAAACCTTGGGCTCTACTAGCAGAGATTTGCAATAGAGCAAAATCTTGATACATAAGGACATATAATGTGAAGCTAATTGAAAGGACCTCCAGGATATTGAAACAAAAGCCATATAATGAATGATTGTTGTCCTTAATGTACTATGTTGTCTCTCATCTCCTTTGCTGTCCCTTGGTTTTCTTATATTGGTATAGTATCTCACCTTGTTATCTGATATATTGAATTTATTTGTATTTGGATATTTGAAATTTGATAGGGAAGGGGGGAAAACCAAGACGGGTGGGGGGTGTGGGGGGGAGGGAAACGGGTACCAAGACATGTGAAAGGGTATCAATGTATGTGAATTAATGCACCTTCTATCTGGCAAATATCATGTAACCCTTTTACTAACTACAATAAAAAAAATAAAAAAATAAGGAGTGTGAAGCATCTCAAATGTATCTAGCTATGTTCAAGTAGAATTCTTATGATACATACACATAAATGCAATTCCATTAAACATTCCAATAATAAATGTTTTGATATTTGGTTTAAAAAAGTTCATGCCAGTCACTGATCATAACAAACAACAAAAACACTCTGAAGGATTTATCACTACATTCATCATAACAGTTAAAACTAAAAAGAAAAACTACTGCCTAAGAATTTGAAACTGGACAGTTTTGATTCCTGAGTGATTATATTTAATTTGATTTATATCAATTCAGTGTTTTGTACACTGCATGTGTTAGACTTAACTATACAAGAGACAGACTACACTGAATTGTTAACAATGCTTATCTGAGAATAGAAAAAGGAAAGTTATTTTTTTTCAAAATAACTTTCTGCATGATCGGATTGTAGCTTAATGGAAGAGTGCTTACTGAAGGTGTAAGACCGTGGGCTCCCTCTGCAGCTCCACAAAAATAACAATTTTCTGTTATTTTCTATGTTTGCAAAATAGGAGTTTGTGTTTTTAACAATCAGAAAATACAATAAAAACAAACCTTTAGCAATAAAGAAAGCTATGGGCCACATTTCTGGTATTTATAAACATGTGTCCTTAATAAGGCCCTTTATTTTTTTTTTACTTTGCACTCTGTAGAGTTCAAGAAATAGTGTAACTGAAACTAAAAAAAGCCCTCATTATCTGTTTAATGTTTTATCTATGCAAAAATGAGCAGTTATCTACAAAGCATATTAAAAATATTTCAAGGCTTAGGTGTATATGTAGTTCAAGGATAGGGCACTTGCCAAACATGTATGAGGGTGTTCAAGCTTCACATGAAAGAGGGGGAAAACCTTCAGAAGCTTGCACTGCTAGTATATGTTTAAACATATAGATACTTTTCTATAATCATCTCCACCCTCTCACAAGGTCCCAGGGACTAGAACAGCTAGAACATCCAAATTTTCAGAACTAAGGTTGGGGTGTGTGTATGTGTGCGCGCGCGCGAGCGTGCACGCGTGCACATGCATATGCATGTGCACCTATACCGGGGTTTGAACTCAGTGCCTGGGTACTGTCCCTGAATTTTTTTTATGCTCAAGGCTAGCATTCTACCTTGAGCCAAAGCTCCACTCCCAGCTTTTTGGTGGTTAACTTTAGGTAAGAGTCTTCTAGACTTTCCTACTCAAGCTGGCTTCAAATCATGATCCTCAGCTCTCAGCTTCCTGAGTAGCTAGAATTACAGGGCACTGGCATCTGGCTAGGTTAGGGGATTTTTAAAGTGACTTATTCTCAATTTTAATATGATCTTACTAAATGGAAGATTGCCAGCTGTTTGGGGACATGTTCCTGACAAGGCAGCCTTTATACCAAGATCTGACTGCCCAAATATTTGAGGACAGACGATAATTCTGAAAAATGATGATTTACTGGTCTTAATTACACTCTACTAGGAACTCAACTGAAGAATAATTGTAGGGACACAGTTTCTTTTTCTCCCCATGGCTCATCCTTTCCCATCATTTGCTTCAGTTTCACTGGGTTTGGGGGCTTTACCCTGGACCATAATTAAATGAAGTCCAAGGGCTCCAGGGTATGTACTATGTGGGTTCTTTGATTCTCCCACAATCTTTTCCAGCGAATGACACAACTCCATGGTACCATGGTGGTAGAAAGACTTTTATCAAATTCCCATTCTCACTCAAGAATCAGATATTACCACAATATTCTTAAACTTTTTTTGGCATAAAAGACCAGAGATAAAATAATGTGCCTTCATTTTTAATGGAAGTAAACCTGAGCCAACTGATATTTGGAAGGAAAAATATTTCCTTAATCACACTAGTCCATTAGTCATATCTGGAAATGAACTAAAAATCAACTAACAGAATAAGGCAATGTTTTTTTTCATGTTCATGAGAGCACTGGATAAAGAGTATTTTTACTGAACATTTGTAATGTTTCTACATCAGCTTAACAAAATGTTGCTTGTCATAGAACGCATGGAAAAAGCTGGGTTCCTAGCTCACACCTGTAATCCTAGCTGTTCAGGAAGCTGAGTTCTGAAGATGGCAGTTCAAAATCAGTCTGGGCACTAATTGTCTGAGAGACTATTATCTCCAACTAACCGCCTGAAGTGGCGCTATGGCTCAAGAGGTCTGGCGGTAGCCTTGAGCGGAAGAGCTCAGAGACAAGGCATAGGCTGGGTTCAAGTCCCACGACCAGAAAAAAAAAAGGAGCCAGTAGTTTGGACTAGTGGTAGAGTACTTGCCTAGTATGCACAAAGACCTAGGTTTGATTCTTTGGTACTACATACATAGAAAAAGGTGGAAGTGGTGCTGTGGGTCTGGCCCTGAGCTCAAGTCCCAAGGCTGGCAAAATAAAAAACAAATAAAAATTTAAAAAAAGAAAGTATAGAAGATTATTCTGGGTGATAGGTCCTAATGACAATGGACAATTTGTCCCCATCCTGACTGGAGATTTTCCCTTGGTGAAGTTTATGGTAGCTGAATTTGTCCTCCCTTGTGCCAAGGGCCTGTCTTATTTCAGACAGGAAATCCCACCAGAGTCAAGGCAGCTGTATTTCCTTCAGGAGTTTCTGCTTAAATTTAGATAATTTTATCTCCCCTCTTATTGCTGTCTGTCTAGATATTTTCAGTTAAAATAATCTGTACACCATTTTGTTGGGATGGCAATTTCCTCTCAATTACTGTGAACTGATTTTCTCATCTCTCATGTAGAGGCCTTGCAGATTTGTTCTTTAAATTTCATTGAATAATATACATAAATTACCAGATACAAGGGAAGGAGTGTGCTAGTTAACAATACAGCACTCAAAAGAGGTCTTATTGCAAATTCTGTCCCTTGGCTATTGTTCACAGAACTAGATCCATTATTTTTCCTTAGACCAAACATTACTTTCAGAATTACTTGCTTCAAGATTTTCATATCTAAACCTTTCCTGAAAACAAAGAAAGTATTTTTGTGTGTTGGGCTGGGATGTAGCTCAGTGGCAAAGCGCTTGCCTAGGAAGTGCAATGTCCTGGGTTTGATCCTCAGTGACAAAAAAAAGAAAAGACAAGAAAATACAGTCAGAAAATATTTTTGTGAACCTGAAGGCAAAGTCCTAGTCACCACTGCAAATCTGAAAAGCAAGTTCTTAATTGTATGGATCTTCACAATTTATCACATCTCACTCCAGTTTTCCCCAGTAGTTTAGATCTATGCCTTCATTTATTTTTTTGCCTTTCTTGCAGATCAGCAGTTCATTGTCAGCTTTTTTCCTTCCTTAGCAGATCAGAACATTTTAAATCTCTCCCTTAGGTTATTATCTGCTTTCTCATCCTTCTTACCCCCCTCCAAGTAAAAGTCTCCTTAATCACTCTCAGTAAGATGGAAGTAACAATCGTTTCATGTTCTCAGAAAGATAAAAAACATATATTCTCTTTTTTCTATAAGACCTTGATGCTAGGATGTTTAGGCAGTGGTTCAGAGGATCTGGGAGTAGCTTTGTAATAATGAGCTGCTGAACCTGTGAAGAGATGCACTGAGCTCCAGGGAGAGCTGGATCTATAAAGCAAAAGAAGGAAGACCTAGGGGAATCACTTGGGAATAATAAAGCTTTAGATTTCTATACTGTGCTTCATGTAGGTCTTACAATGAAAAAATAAAAAGAAACCCACTCAGTTTAGGATTCTAGTTCTTTGTTAAACCAACTGTGGGACATGGGGCTTTGTTACCCAACTTCTATATATCTTAATCTCACCTTTATGGATGAAAAAAATATTGTTCAAGAAAATCCATCATGATAATTGAGAGACTCTCCCTCTCTCTCTCTCTCTCTCTCTCTCTCTCTCTCTCTCTCTCTCTCTCTCTCTCTCTCTCTCTCTCTCTCTCTCTCCTCTCTCCCTCTCTCTCTCTCTCTGTATATATACAGATACCTATACGTATATATCTATATTTATATACATAGATATATGTTGGGTACTTAGCATAATGTGCATCAACAGTTTACTATTACTTGTTATTGAATTTTACTTTCATTTAAATTATTTCAGAGCACTATTACATATTCTCAGTGGTTAATGAGTACATTGCATCTCAAATTATAGTTTTTATTTCACAACATTAAAATATACTAAGTATATAAAAATATAGACTATACAGAGTTGAAACAAAAATCTAGAGACACTTGAATGACTGAGACCAAGCAAAAGCTGCAGTAAATGATTACATGACCTGCAATACACCAGCTGCTGTGTATTGCCAAAGATGATGAGTCAGACATCTTTGCTCTCAAAAACTCACAGCTGATTAGAAAATTGCCCAGTAATTGCTGCACAAAAACAAAATACATAGTGCTGAAAATGTAGTATTTCTGTACTATGTCCACATTGAAGACTATTTTTCCTATTAGTGTTCTGTGTGCAAAAATAATGAATTCAAAATCCAGTGGCACTTGACGTAGATGCTAGAGAGTAAACTGGATGAGAGATTTCAAAGACAAATGAAATATGGCTCTTTTCCTCAAGGATTTCACTATCGATTGGGGAAAACAAATACATTTATTCAACTAGCAAATATTTATTAAGTGAACTTAATTGCTCCAGTATTGACACCACACAGCCGGCTGCTGGGGATGGTGGTAAGAGGTAACTTAAAAGCTGCTTTTGCTAGACAGAACTAAAAATAATAGCGCCCACCCTCACTTTGCATTTTTATTCCTAAATCTGAGTCATTCTCTCTTGCAGTCATTTTACAAGTATTTCCATCTCCAGGAACCACTGGATCCACTGATCAACACCTTGTAACAGAAGGCAAACTGCTTCACAGACAATGCCATTTTCTTATCATCTTGAAGAAAATGGCTAGAAGCTATAGAACACCACATGGTCTGTTTGACTATTTGAGCTACTGGATAGTATGTTATTCCTGTGATTTGGTACAGGATATCCTTTTAGCCACACATATATTTCTCAGCACTTTTCCCCAAGTTATTCCTCTCTAACCTTCAGCCAATGCCTGGTACCCCTGAAGATGGTTGACATTGTACTGAATGCTATCTTCTCATGACTGCAGTGTAATAAATCTCTTTTCTCTACCCTTCATCATATCTCTTTATTCAGTATATGAGGGTGAGTGGTCAGACCTAATTTGGGACTCCTGGACATTGGGCCCAGAGTCTAAAAACCCAGCTTCATCTTTGGCAAGCCAGCTAAAAGAAAATATGTCCTATAGGTAAGGCAGGATAGAGTACGAAAAGTGGGGCATGGTAAAAACTGCCAGGAATTCAGCAAAACTTAAGTTTAAAGCAAATACAAGAGGTATTCATCCATCTACTTCCCTTAAGTTGAAGATACCAGAATTATTTTAGGGAGAAATGGGCGGGACATATTAGTGAAAATGAATGCTGGTGAAGGCAATTCAAAAACAAGGTATTTAGAAACTTAGAAGCACTCTTTGCTTCCAAGAGAGATAACAGGATGCATTTCTTACCTCAATAATTAGCATCTCTTTGTTCTGAGAGAAATGTACTCTCCCCCAAAAAGTAAAGGGTGAACCCAAAATATAAACAACCATAATGGTAAACAAGAGCCAGGAACTTAGGAAGTAAACAATACTAAAAGGAATTAGAAGGAAAATCCAGCTATCTAAATAACTTTCAGTCAGAGCCTTGCCTTTATCATATGAATAATCCTGATGCCAAAGAGCCATGTCTTTCTCCCTTTGAGAACACCCACACTCTTCCTCCTTTCTATCTGCTTTTTGTCTGTTTTCCTGCTTGCCTGTTTGCTTGCTCAAAACATGCCAAGTTTTCTTACCATTATGATTTGTCCATAAATTCTTATTCTGTGATTGAAGTCAAGGACCCTAAGTGAAGAGTCCCTGCTTTCAGAGGGAAACTGCACAAACCCTCACTTGCATCCTGTGACATAGGTGCTAGCTACTGACAGGAAAGATAGACTTGGTTCCCTGTAGTTGCTAGAATCGCATGTATTCTACAGAACTTTTCTTTCCTTCACCCGTATCCACTGCTTTTTTTTTGTGGGTCATGGGGCTTGAACTAGGCCTGGGTGCTGTCCCTGAGCTCTTCAGCTCAAGGCTACTACTCTTCCCTGGAGCCAAATCTCGCTTCCCATTTTCTAGAGGTTAATTGGAGATAAGAGTCGCAGGTCTTTTTGTGCCCAGGCTGGCTTTGAACCTTGATCCTCAGATCTCAGCCTCCTGAGTAGCTAGGATTTCAGGTGTGAGCCAACATGCCCGGCCTCCACTGCTTTTTACCACCATTCAGCACAGTGGAGAAATCAATCAGTTTAGAGGCCATATTTATTTATTTATTCATTTAGTTATTTTAGAGTCCTTTTTAGACTCCTAATAAGTTCTCTTCAGTTGTACACAATTGGCTCTTGCTCTCTTGTTATTTGAATAGGCCATTATTTTAATAAGAGAATTTCAAATTCTGTGGTCATTTCCCGGCTCCTCTGTTGTTCAAGCTCTTTGAGCCTCTTGAGCTTTCGCCATTTCATTCTTGGAAGAGATACTTGAAACAATGCAAGACCAGTTACTAAAATTTCTTTGTCTTTTACAGAACGAGTTAGAGAAAAGGATGTGAATCAGGGTCTTTGGGGAGATCTCTGTTGTAATCTGCTAAAGAATAAAAAGTCTGAAGTTATTTATTTTTCTTCCGTTTTTTTTTTTTCCCGTATGGTTTATCCCTTGTTGTCACTCTATGTGCTTTTGGTGCCTGGTGTATTGTATATATGTTTATTTGAATTAGGGAAGGAAAGGGAGACAACGAAATGGTGAGACAAAGGACAAAGGGTGAACCAGCCTAATGGCGATATTCATAAGACAAAACAATATGTTGGAAATGAACTTGGGGGTAGGGAATAGGAGGAATTGTCTGAAAATCATGGGAGGGAGTAACAATGTTTGAGAAGAAATGTACTTACTACCTAACATATGTAACTGTAATCCTTCTGTACATCCCTGACAATACAACTGAATTAAAAATAAAAAAAGAATGAAAAGTCAATATACTGCCCCCTAGAGATAATTCTATCTGAATAGGATTACTTGCAAAAAAATGCAAAAGGATGATTTTTCCTAATTGTTACAAATGAGGGAAACTATGGAGCCCATGTTTCTTTGCGTCTGGCTTACTTCACTTAATATGATTTTTTCCAAAGTCTTTCCATATCCTTACGAATGGAGCTATGTCATTTTTCTAATGGAAACACAGAACTCCATTGTGTATATATATGACATTTTCTTGATTCATTCGTCTACTGAGAGGCATTTGGATAGTACAGAGGATCATAATAGCTCAATAGCTATGTTCATATAACCATACAAATGATGTTTAGCAAAATAAATTCCAGTGTATGGAAATAAGAGGGTTTACTTTTTCTTTTTAATGTACTCTGTGAAGTTATTTCTTTCTGCTCTCATTCTCCCTCCCTCCTTTGGTTTATCTTTTGTTGTCACTGTATTTGGCTTTGGTACACAGTGTGTTGTATATGATATGGGGAAGGGTAGAGGCATAACAAAATGCTGAGACAAAGGACAAAGGGTGAACCAATGCAATGATGGCTATGTTGGAAATGAACTTGATAACTTCAAGGGGAGGAGAGTCGAGGGGGAGGGAAAGGATGAAAAGAGGAAGGGAGTAACAATGTTCAATAAAAATGTACTCATCACATTACTTATGCAACTGTTAACCCCTCTGTACATCAGCTTGACAATAAAATTTGAAAAAAGAGAAACTTAAGAAAGGATGATTTTGTCTGAGTGCACTATGAATTAATGTAATAGTTTTAATGTGTCATTTTTATGTACATGTATTAAGTCTGTGTCTATGATGATTTGCTTGATGGAGGCTAAACTTCAAATAGTGGGAACAGCAGTTCTTTTTTTCTCTTTAAAGTTTACTTTATTTTATTTTTATTGCCTGGGTAATGTATACAGGGGTTACAGTTAAATTTGGCAGATTGTAGGTACATTACTTCTCACACATTGATATCCTTTCTCATGTTTCTGTCACCAATTCCCTCCTCCAGCTCCTCCCAATCACCTTGTTTTTACCCCTTCCCTTTCCTATTTCAAATAAACAAATAAATGTACAAACAATATACCAGGTAACAAAGTCAGATACCGTAACAATATGAGATCAATCAAGGGGCAAAGAAATGACAAGAGAAATAATAGTACATTAAGAACAATCACACAAGATAAAGCTCTTCTTTTCATATCCTACAGATCCTTTCATTTAGTCTCATCCTGTATGATGTTATGCATCCAGGATTTGAACTATTGTAATCCTCTGCTAGGAGAATCCTAGATGTGTACTAATTATTACAAATGAGGGAAACCATTGGGCCTATGTTCCTTTTGGTCTGGCTTACTTCACTTAATATGTTTTTTTTCAAGTCTTTCCATTTCCTTACAAATGGGGCAATGCCACTCTTTTTGATGGATGCATAGAATTCCATTGTGTATAGATACCACATCTTCTTGATCCAATCATCTACTGAAGTGCATCTGGATTGGTCCCATATCTTTGCTATGGTAAATAGTGCTGCAATGAACATCATTGTGCTAGTGGCTTTGGTATGTCATTGTTTCTGGACCTTTGGGTAAATGCCAAGTAGTGGATTTGCTGGGTCATAGGGGAGCTCTATGTTTAGTCTTTTGGGGAATCGCCACACTGCTTTCCACAGTGGTTGAATGAGTTTACACTCCCACCAAAAGTGTTGTATCTATCCCTCCTGGACACATCCCTGCCAGCATATGTTGTTTTGAGATTTCTTGATCAAGGTCATTCTAACTGGAGTAAGGTGAAATCTCAAAGTTGTTTTGATCCGCATTTCTTATTTTTTTTGCCAGTCCTGGGCTTGAGCTCAGGGCCTGAGCACTGTCCTTGGACTTTCTCAAGGCTAGAACTCTACCACTTGAGCCTAAGCACCACTTCCGGCTTTTTCTATATATGTGGCACCAAGGAATCGAACCCGGGTCTTTGTGCATGCTAGGCAAGCACTTTAACCACTAGGCCAAATTCCAGGCATGATCCGCATTTCTTTTATGGCCAGAGATGTTGAGTATTTCTTCATGTGTCTATAGGCCATTTTTATTTCCTCTTCAGAGAAGTCTCACTTTAAGACTTTAGCCCATCTTTTAATGGGATGGTTGTTTCTTTGAAGATTTTTTTTGAGGGCTTCAATTTTTTGAAGATATATTTTAATTATGAGGCCTCTGTTTGTTGTATGGCTAGTGAAGATCTTCCCCCACTCTGTGCGCTTTCTATTTAATTTGCTAGCTATGTCCTTTGCCATATAGAAGCTCTGCAGTTTAATGCAGTCCCATTTGTCAAATTTTCTTTAATTTGTTGTGTTTCTGGGTCTTTATTAAGAACGTTTCAACCTGTGCCAAGGAGACCTAGTGTGTCTCCTATTCCTTCTTGTAAAGTTTTCGGGGCATCTGCTTTTACCTTGAGGTCTTTGGTCCATTTGGAGTTAATCCTGGTGCAGGGTTCAAATTTAATTTTTTGCAGGTGCTTAACTAGTTCTGCCAGCACCACTTGTTGAAGAGGCTGTCTTTCTTCCACTCTGTTTTTTGGCTCCCTTATCAAAGATTAGGTGGCCATAGGTCTGTGGGTTGATTTCTGGGTCTTCAGTTCTATTCCATTGGTACTCAGGCCTGTTCTTGTGCCAGTACCAAGTTGTTTTGGTTACTATAGCTTTATAATAGAGCCTAAAGTTTGGTATTGATATTCCTCCAGTGCTGGTGGCAACATCAGTTCTATTAAGAGATTGAATCTTGCTTCAGCCAACAAGATTAACCCTCACCAAATGAGACCTAAAATGAACAACACTGGACACAACTCAATATGCTTCTGAAGTTCATAGGAATAACTTGACAACATAATCCTGACCCTTAAATTTAGTTTTTACAAATGTTTTGAGCTCATGCATGCTTAAAATATGCGCATTCAATGTTGATGGGAATGCAAACTAGTACAACCACTCTGGAAGAAAGATCGGAAGTTTCTAAAAAAAAAATAACCTAAACATAGAACTTCCTATTTCATCCATAGCACTCTTTGTCATCTACCCAGACTGTTGTAAGTCAAGACACAGTAAAAATATTTGAGCAACTATGTTCAATGCTGCACTATTTATAATGGCCAAGTTATAAAAATTATCCAAATGCCCTACAACAGATGAGTGGATCAATCAATTATAGTATGTATGTATAGTCAATGGAATTTTACTCATTTATTAGAAAGAATAAGATTATGTCACTTGCAGGGAAATGGGTTGACTTAACACAAATCATGCTAAGTGAGGTGCGTCTAGTTCAGTGAGATAAATGGCATGTTTTCTCTCATATGTGGAAGCTAGATCTTAAATATAAGTGAACATGAGAACCTATATAGGACTGTAGCTATTCACAAGTAAACAGACTAAAGGAGGATATCCTTAGGGGATATAAAGGTGTAACTTATCTGAACGTTTAAAGTACTATTTACCAGAATGAATTCCACGAAATAAAAGATATAGGTTACTTTGTTGTTTGTTTTTGCTTTTGTTTTTTTAAGGGTTGGTAAAGGATGAAGGTAGAAAGGGAAGGAGGAAAGGTCATCAAATGCAGTCATGTAATTCAGAATACACTATTTGGAAAACGAACTATTTAACTTCTGGGCAGGGACAGAAGGGGGAAACTGGGGGAATGTGAAGGCAGGGATGATGTTGTACAAAAAAATGAGAAACTACTCATCACTTATGAAATAGCAATTCCTCTGTACAATACCTTAATAATAACAATAAAATTATATATTAAATATCGGGGCATGATTTAGTAACACCTTCTTTACATGTGTGCATGTGTAAACATCTGTAGAATGATTCTTAAATTGTGAAATTAATGTAGAGAAGATACTATGTCTTTTCTTATTCTCGGTCTTATCTGTCTCTGTTTCTGTCTCTCTGTCTCTGTCTGTCTCTGTATCTGTCTGTCTCTCTCTGTCTGTCTCTCTCTCACTCTCTTTCTCTTTCCCTTGCCACTTCTAAGAAAACCAGACCTCCAAAGTTCATACTCTTCTTAATCAGGCCTAACTAAAATTCAGGAATTCAAGAATTTACTCTCAGGCTCATAATAAAGTAAAAAAAAAAGAGGTAATTTTAAACCTGAAGCTTGAACTCAAAGCAGGCCTGTATGATTGTCTAATTGGGAATTTAAAAAATGTTTTTCTATAGAAAAACTATTTTTTCTCTATAAGGCACAACCTCGTACACTAACTCACAGTTTTGATCTCAAATGTTACTAGAAACTTAAATGGACCAACATGCAGACTGGCCCAAATAGATGAGACCCAATCCCAAAAGCAGCCAGAGAAAAATATTAGAAGCTTAATTTATAGAGTAGAATACTTATTCAATAAACATGAGGTCCTGAGTTCAAACATCAGTACCATTGAGAATGAATGCAGAGCTGCTGTGTGTTTTAATTTATTGGGGAAACACAAATTTGGCTAAATTCAAAATTTTGTAAAAGTCATTTAAAAATATAAATTAGAAACAAAGAAAAAAATAAATAGGAAATATACAGAAATATGAATAGGATCTATATTGAAAAAAATGAAAGGTAAAAGAAGAGAAAAATGCCAGGCACCAGTGGCTCATGCCTGTAATCCTAGCTACACAGGAAGCTGAGATCTGAGGATCGCGGTCCAAAGCCAGCCCAGGCTCAAAAGTCCTCAGGTACAACATCAAGGCCCCAGAGTTTAAGTCCTATGAGAGAGAGAGAGAGAGAGAGAGAGAGAGAGAGAGAGAGAGAGAGAGAGAGAGAGAGAGAGAGAGAGAGAGAGAGAGAGAGAGAGAGAGAGAGGAGATGCTTTTGGATGAGAAAGAATTTTAATGAAATGGGTCTTTTGTACTGAAGAGTGTTCCAATATAAAGCAACAACAAACAAAAAATGAGAACAAATATCAGAAGGCTCAAAAGCAAGTTTAAAATGTATAAGTGGAGCTTAAAGATGTGAAAGATAAAATTTATACAAAGTTTGTGTGTGTGTAGTGTAATTGTCTACAATTTGGAGATTGCCTAAAGAATTTTCTTTTTTTCATATATTTTTTATTGTAATTAATAGAAGGGTTACATGATATTTGCCAGATAGATGGTGCATTAATTCCCATACATTGATACCCTTTCAGATGTCTTGGTCCCCATTTTCCTCCCCCCACCCCCACCCCTCATCTTGTTTTCCCCCATTACCTATCCAATTTCAAATAACCAAATACAAATATATCCAACATATCAGGTAACAAAGTGAGATACTGTAACAATATGAGATAATCAAGGGACAGCAAAAGAGAGATAACATAGTACCTTAAGAACAGCCATCATTCATTATATGGCTTATGTTTCTATATCCTAGAGATCCTTTCATTTAGCGTCCTACTATATGGCCTTTTGTATCAAGGTTTTGCTCTATTGCAAATCTCTGCTAGGAGAGCCGCCTAAGAATTTTCTAAGATCAAATTTTAATATGATTCATGATTAAAATTTAATTCTCTGTCTATGTGAATAGACTGTCTTGGAAATATTGTTCTACTCTTAGTAATGTTCACAAAATAGCTTTTGTATTTTATCAAGATAATTGCTTATCCTTTAAACCTCAATTCGATCAGAGATTGTTTAATAGCTATTTTGTGTAAATCTTTTAAATGACTACTTTACAACTATGGTCAAACAGTTATTGTGAGTGATTCAAACACAGTGTTCTGTGTTATACACTGACTGAAAATATAATACAACTGTGGGTCTAAGTTTATGTGAATGTGGTACAGACATTTAAAAGTCAAAATATGTAAGTTTAGTATATATAAAATAATCAGCTCTCAAAAACAATGACAATAGCACACAAACCAAAGGGGGGCAAGAAAGAGAAAAGAAATAACTGCAAACAGTACATTATAAAAAAAACTCTTCTTTCCATTTTTTGGAGTTCATTTTGGTAAGCTCCATTTTATGTGGTCATATGTACGTAGCTCTAGAGCTATTGTGACCCGCTGTTAAGAATAACATGAACATCTATTCTAGTTATTACAAATGCAAGAAACCATGCAGCTTTTGTTCCTTTGGGTCTGGCTTGCTTCTCTTGATATAATTTTTTCCAAGTCTTTCCATTTCCTTACAAATAAGACAATGTCATTCATTCTAATGGAAGCATCAAGTTCCATTGTGTATGTATATCACATTTTCTTGATCCATTTATCTACTGAAGGACATCTGATTTGTTTCCATAGCTATGGCATATAAGTTTATCTGATGTGTGGAAGGGAAGGGGAAATCACAAAAATGGCAGAAATGGTGCGACAGGGTGAACCAATGCAACAATGATACTCACTAATCACTGTGTTGGAAATGAACTTTACAACTTGGGGTGGGGAGTCAGGGGAAAGCAAGAGAAAATGAGGGAGAAGGTAACACTGTACAAAAAGAAATCTACTTGTTACCTTACTTATATCACTGTAAGCCCTCTGTACATCACTTTTGCCAAAAAAAATCAGCTCCCTTTTATCTAATTACTGTTTTCTCCTTTTTTCCTCCCCTCCCTTCCCCGCTTTCTTCCTCCCTTCCCCGCTTTCTTCATTCCTTTCTTTCTTTCTTTCTTTCTTTCCTTCCTTCCTTCCTTCCTTCCTTCCTTCCTTCCTTCCTTCCTTCTCTCTCTCTCCCTCTCTCTCTTTCTTTCTTTCTTTTTTCTTCTTTCTCGTCTTTCTTTCTTTTGTTTATCTGTCTTCCTGTCTTCTGTCTTCCTTTCTTTGTCTGTGTGTGTCCCTATCCTAGGGCTTACACTCCGTGCTTGGACATTGTACCTGGGCTTTTTTGCTCAAAGCTACCTCTAGAACCTTAGCTCCATTTCCAGCTTTTTTTAAGTGGTTAATTGGAAATAAGAGTCTCATGGTCTTCCCTGACTGGGCTGGCTTTGAAACATGATCCTCAGATCTCAGCCTCCTGAATAACTTGGATTATAGGCAGGAGCCATCAGCCACCAGCTGCTAGCTTGTTTCTGACTTTCTTTTGGGGGGGGGGGAGTGAAGTATGGCCTGGGCATCTTTCCTTAGCTCTTCAGCTTAAGGCTACCGCCCTATCCTTGAGCCATAGCCCAACTTCCTGTTTTCTAGTGTTTAATTGGAGATAATAGTATCTCCGCTTCGTATTTCCCCAGGCCGGCTTTGAACCGAGATCCTCAGATCTCAGCCTCCTGAGTAGCTAGGATTACAGGCATGAGCAATTGTTCCCGGCTCTTGTTTCTGACTTTCAATGCACAAATATGACTGAAAAATATTGGCATTTCTTTTTTTCATATATTTTTATTGTAATTAATAGAAGGGTTACATTATATTCACCAGATAGAAGGTGCATTACTTCACAAATATTGATACCCTTTCTCATGTCTTGGTCCCCATTTCCCTTCCCCCCCTCCTCTCATCTTGTTTCCCCTCCTTCCCTATCCTATTTTAAATAACCAAATAAACATATATAGAATATATCAGATAAGAAGGTAGAATACTCTAACCATGTGAGATAACCAAGGGACAGCAAAAGAGATGAGAGATAACATAGTACATTAAGGACAACAATCACTCATTATATAGCTTTTGTTTCTATGTTTAACATAGCAACGATATGGAATCAACCCATGCTAGCTCCTTTGTATATTGAATGTACTTAGGTATTCCCAAAAACATCTCTTCTAAAATATAAAGCCTAAAAAGAAAAAGAAAAAACTTTACCAAGGAGTTGTCTTCTAACTTAAAATTGTCAATCCTTAGTATTTTTCTAATTTTATTTTATCTTTAATTAGTTATAGAAAGCAGTTGCTATTCAACAAAGTAATGTATGAATACAATATATCTTGATCATATCATAACTTTCATCATTCTCCCCCATCTGTCCCAACCCATCCTGATCATTTACAGATATGTACACAAGTTCCTAAATATAACAAGGAGAATTTATTCATGCTTATGTAAGGCTGTCAATCATTATTATCTAAAATGCTTCATGCAGTGAAAAAGTAGATACTTTGTCAATTGCTTGACTATTGTCCAAGTTTTAACCATGGGTACTCTAAGGGGTTTTTTTGATGGTTTCTTGTTTTGTTTTTAATTCTTTTATTATAACTTTTTGTTATTATAGGTTTCGGCCTTGTCTGGGGTATTTACAGCAAACCCCATAAAAAATAATTCTAACAAGTACTTCCTTGCCAATCAAGCTAACTTTTAAACATTTACTTTTGTTGCCTGTGTTTTATATTTGTTTTTGCAAAACTTTAAGACTGTTGTCTGATGACATTCCTCAGGAGTAAAGCTTCTAATAGTAGTACCCTAAATGGAATTTTGAGAAGCTAGGGCATAGTCTATAGTAAAGACATAGTAAAATGTCAAGTAAGCCAATGTTAATTTCTTTATTGTCTTAAATTTGGCCAAAAGACCCATTTTGTCATATGGCCCAGGGTGAGACCAGACCATACAATCTGGAAAAAAACTAAGCTTAGCAGCAAGGACTGTAAATAACTACAGAAGGTTAGTTGGAAAAATCTCTTACAGCATTATTTTTATTCCCTCCCCTAGAGCTGAGGACCAATTCAGGGCCTTGCATTTGCCAGGCAAATGCTCTTCCACTGAGCTAAATCCCTAACCCCTAAGTGGCAAAACCTTAAGAACAAAATATTCAGACAAGAGGGGGTGTTGCGCCAGGTACCGGTGGCTCATGCCTGTAATCCTAAATACTGAAGAGGCTGTGATATGAGGCTCAAAGTTCAAAGCCATCCTAGGAAGGAAGTCAGTGAGATTCTTATCTCTAATTAATCACCAAAAACATCTGGAAGTGGTGCTCCGGTAGAGCAGTAGCTTTGAGGAAAACAGCAGCAGCAGCAACAACAACAACAAAACCAACAAAATAAAAACACAAAAAAAGGTCAGAGGCAGTGCCCAGGCTCTGAATTCAAACCTCAGGACAGAGACAAAAAGTACCAGCCCTTCCAAAGAGGAATTAGTATAGAATAAGAAATTTAAAGTGTGAATTCTTACACAAATATAACTATTTGATTTTAAAGCACTTAGAGACAGGAATGGCCATTTCTCCTTGCTCCAAACATATCTTTTGTAGTAGTTTATTCTCATAGAATTATTTAAAAAGAGAATCTTCTATGTAATTTATTCAATTGTATGCATTTAACTTTTATTTCCTTTTGTAATATGCTTTGTAACGGTGTTTCTATTTTTAAGCTTAAATAACAAGTACTTTTGACTTATTGCAAGTGTAAAATATAATTCCCTCAAGACTGAGGAAATTTCAAACACAAGAGGAGGTTTAAAAACTGATTTGTGGGGCTGGGAGTGTTGCTTAGTGGTAGAGTGTTTGCCTAGAATGCACGAAGCCCTAGTTTTGAGTCGTTGGTACAACATATACAGGAAAACGCTGGAAGTGGTACTGTGGCTCCACAACTAAGATAGGCTTGAGAAAAGTAAAACTCAGGCCTTGAGTTTAAGCCTCAGGACTGCCAAAAAATATAATTTGTTGATTCTATGAATTAACTAAAGCTGGACATGCAGACCCCCCACTTTTCATCTGTGTATATGGGGGAGAATAATCTGACCTAACATGAGACTTGGAATTTGGGCTGAGGGTTTAAAATCCAGTTTCAGAGTCAGTTTTCAATTCTGGATCTGTTCCAACTGGACATGTTTGCATTTACTGCCAATGAAAGATTTCCCATGGTTTCTTTATCTCTGCTTCTTAATATATATAGAATGAGGGATAATACTCTTAGGGGAGAAACACAAAGGTGTAATGCCTCTTTATTTCTGGTCATATAAAATAATATTTATTGAAATATGCTCCAAGAAATGGAAATGAATGTTTCTCTGTCTTGTTTGTTCGCTTCTCTGTCTTTGGAGGGTAGGGGGAGGCACAGAAATATCAGGAGAAAAGGTAAACAAATGCAACAGTGGTACTCAGTAGACACTATGTTGAAAATGAGCTCTCCGATTTGTGGATAGAGAATGGCAGAGAAAAACCAAGAAGGGAAGAGATGACATTGAACAAAAAGAAACATTTATTACCTGACTTATGAAATAGTAACCCTTTTATAATAATTTATAAATTTAAAAAAATAAAAATTTATGGAATAAAACTTCTAGAGAAAACTTTCATATAGGGAACTTAGAGGACCGCTTCTACGTTTTTATGCATATTTGGTACTGAGGAATCAAACTCAAGGCTCTGTGCATAGTAGGCAAGCACTCCACCAGTAGGCCACACTCCTGGCCTCTGTACCAGCTGTTTTATAGGAACTGCTTTCTTAGGACTGGACCCCATTGATATGGCAGAAAGACAGGAACGATTTCAACTCCACAGCCTATGATATGGGGTAAAATAACTTCTTTCCACAAAAGGACCCAATTTTGTAGCTCTCTCTTTCCAAGCTCTCTGTTTTTTCCTTGACACACATTGTTAAAAAGTCAGGAATACAGACACACTTGCCTGGTAAGTTTCAACACACCTTGCTTCAGATTTGTCTGGAAATGATCTGGCTTTTATGGGCATGCCTAGCCATGCTCTGCGCCTGGATTTTCCAGGTGTGAATCATTGAGGAACAGGATGACTGTCTTGTTGGGAATTATACATGCCACTACATATAATATAACAAACATAATGAATGAAATAAAATTAGCTTTAGTGTCAAATATATCTAAGTGTAAATCCTAGCTTTCAAACTTATAATCTTAGTTATAAACCATTAAATATCATTGATACTTAACAAAACTTCACTTGGAAAACACAATTTTATTATTATCACTACATATCATGATATTATAATACATGGACATATTAATGACTAATATAGCAAAATTATACATAAGTTATCACTGCTGCCAGTGTCTAATGCCTGTAATCTTAGCTACTTAGGAGGCTAAGATCTAAGGATTGAGGTTCAAAGTGAGCTTGGACAGACTAGTCCAAGACACTCTTATGTCTAACTAACCAGGAAAATGATGAAAGTGGAGGTGTGGTTCAAGCGGGAGTGCACCAGCCTTGTGTTAAAGAAGCCAAGTGAGTGCATGAGACTCAGACTTCAGGCTCTAGTACTGGCATGAAAGAGAAAGGGAGAAAGACAGACAGACAGATAGAAGGGAAGAAAGGAGAGAAAGAAGAGAGAGGAGAAGGATGGAAGGAAGGAACGAAGGGAAAAGAAAGAAGGAAAGAAAGAAAAAGAAAGAAAGAAAGAAAGAAAGAAAGAAAGAAAGAAAGAGAAAGGAGAAATAGAGAAGGGCTATAATTTATTACTTTATATTTCTCTCCCAATTTAGGCTTTGAAAGCTTAGAATTTCTGCCCTCATTTCAGTACCCTCCTCATCTAGTACAGCACTTAACATCTACATGGTTTCAGGGCATTCAGTGCTAGGGCTTGAACTCAGGGCCTGGGCACTGTTCTTGGGCTTCCTCAAGGCTAACAACCTACCATTTGGGCCACAGCACCACGTCCAGCTTTTTCTGTGTATGTGGCACTGAGGAATTGAACCCAGGTCTTCGTGCATGCCAGGCAAGCACTCTATCACTAGGCCATGCTCCTGGCCCTGGTCCAATGCACTCTTTTTTTTTAAATTGAGATTAAGTACTTACATAAATTTTATAATATGGTGGCATAGTTATACTTACCTAATATCACAATCACTGTTTTACTTTCACAATACTAACCTTCATCGTTCTACTTTACAAATTTTATAAATGTTGAAATATAAAAAATCTTCTGTATACATTCTTTTTTGTTGCTGTAGGTAGGTCATGGTGCTTGAACTCTGGGCCTGAGCATTGTCCCTGAGCTATTCAGCTAAAGGCTAGCACTCTACCCCTTGAGCCACAGTGCCACTACTAGTTTTCTAGTGGTTAATTCGAAGTAAGAATCTCATGGACTTTCGTGCTTGGGCTTGCTTTGAACCATGATCCTTTGTTCTTAGTCTCCTGAGTAACTAGGATTACAGATGTGAGCCACTGGTGCCCAGTTCTATATAACTTCATAATTTATCCCTTTGGAAAAAAACTCAGTCCCATTTGGCAGGCTTTCAGAGTCTTATATCTGGCAGGATATTGGTGGCTAACACCTGTAATTCTTGCTACTCAAAAGGCTGAGATCTCAGAATTGCAGGTCAAAATCAGCCTGGGCAGGAAAGTCCATGACTCTATATCTAGTTAACCATCAAAAAGCCAGAAGTGGAGCTGTGATTCAAGTAATGATAGAGTGCTATACTTCTGTAAAAAAAAAAAAATCTCAGGAACAATGTCCAGGCGCTGGGTTCAAGCCCCAGGGCCAACATACACAAAAGAGTGTGTATACATAAAGTTCTATAAAAACTCCTGTTACATTATTTTGGTGGTAATAAGGTTTTAACTCTGGGTCTTGTACTTGTTGATCAAGCATTCTTCCAGTTGAGACATGCCTCCAACCCCTTTTTACTTTTTACTATGTGACTTTTGACTTGGTTATTTTCATTTGAGACTTCCTTCTGCATGTGGCTAAATGAGGTCCAAATTTCTTTCAATTTCACATTTTCTGGGTGATACACTCCTCATTTTATGTACAATATAGGTATGTCACCAAACTCCATGAAGTATATATACATGCTGAGAATGGAGGCTCAAATGTTATAAGTATAATTACAGAATTATTAATATAATTAGAATGCATGTGTGTGATAGGATAAAGCTCAAGGTAATAATACAGCAAAACCCTTTCTAGGACCTTAATAAAACTGGAATTTGTACAACTCTGGAAACACCATCACAAGTGATGTTGTAAAATGTGATTATTTTTATTTTATCTACTTATGTATTTATTTTCCTACTTATTTTTTAGATTATCTTTGACTAGTTATACAAAGGGGTATCAATTCAACATACCCGTTTATAAGCACAATGCATCTTAATCAATGTCATCTCTTTCATCATTCTCCCCCCAACTCTCTCAACCCCACCATTGCCTCCATTTTCCTAGTATGATGTTCACATATATATTATGGCTGCATCTTCCACCTTTCCTCTCTTCATTTGAATGATGTGATCCTTTAGACAAGAAAATTCTCCCCCCCCCCGTTTCTCTCTCGCGCGCGCACGCACACACACACACACACACACATGCACACTCACTTTCTCACTCACTTTTCTCTTATTCCTCTCCGCCCCCCGCTCTGCCATTGTCTTATCTACAAAGAAAAAGCCAAGTGCTGGAAGTGGTGCTGTAGCTCAAGTGGTTGAGAGCTAGCCTTGAACAAAAGACATCAGGGATAATTCCCAGGCTTTGAGTTTAAGCCCCAGAATCAACAACAACAAATCAAGATATACTGCATTCATAAAGTGTTTTGTTAAAAGGCAACTCTTTTGTACAACCACTTAAAGATAACCATATGTATATATATATAATAGTGTGTATATGTAAATATTTGAATATATGTGTGTATGTATATATATACACACATATAGTGTGGTGTGTGCGTGCATGTGTGTGTGTGTGTGTGTGTGTGAGAGAGAGAGAGAGAGAGAGAGAGAGAGAGAGAGAGAGAGAGAGAGAGAGAGAGAGAGAGGGAGGGAGGGAGAGAGAGGGAGAGAGAGAGAGAGAGAGAGAGAGGGAGGGAGGGAGGGAGAGAGAGTGTTCTAGGGCTTTAACTCAGGGCCTAGGCTGTCCCTGAGCTTTTGTGTTCAAGTCTAGTGCTCTACAACTTGAGACAAGGTGCCATTTTTTTAAATTTTTTCTTTGTTTATTGGGCATAAGAATTTCATGTACTTTTCTGCAGGGGCTGGTTTCTAACCAAGATCCTCAGATCTCTGTGTTCTGAGTAGCAAGATTACTGGCATGAGCCACCAGAGCTGGGCCACAAAAAAATTAAGAAAAGTAAGTGTTTAACCATGAAAGGTTGCTTCAGCTTTGTATAAGATAAGGATCTACAGCCTTCTTGCAAAGGAAGATTCCCATCCACCCCACTTTAACTGTCTCCCTCATCTCTATGGTGAAAGGATAGTTTTACCAGTATTACATCGTCAAAGTATTGAGCAGCGTTTCATTTTGAATGAGATCATTCCAATTGTATTAGATGGTGAAAAGCTGGAGTGCTGTTAGTTTAAAATAGTACACTCATTAGTAAACAAGTGGCAATAGCTGTCCAGTTTCAGGTTCCAATGGGATAAACAGTGCAGCAAGTTATTTTAATGAGGGATTTTGAAAATGAGAACACTACAATAGGCTCTGTATATCCTGGCTAACTGGGAAATCATGCAGATGTATGAGAGACCCATGAGAGTCCAGAGAAAACTATAAAGAAAGGTAGATTTGAAACTAACAGAAATGTTCATTGTATAATTAGCTGAGGGTAGAAACATTACAGGCTCAAGGTATTTTAGGACAATCTCTATGCAGTAACTAAACTAGACACAATAGTGAGCAATAGGATTCCAGAATAGAAAATTAAAATTACATCATCATTGGCTACTTACCATACAGTGACAAATTATCAAGCTAAATCTATGCAATTTCCAAACAGGTAAACTGAAGCAAAGCCAAATGATAAAAAAAACTCTCACAAAATTAAAAGAGACTGCAAGTCAGGTGCCTGTGGCTCATACCTTTAATCCTACCCATTCAGGAAACCAAGATCTGAGGATCAAGGATCTAAGCCAGCCTGGGCAGGAAAGTCCATGAGACTCTTGTCTCGTCTCCAATGAACCAACATAAAGAAGCAGAACTATGATTCAAGTTATAGACATTAACTTGAACAAAAAAAGGTCAGGTACCCAGTCCCTGAGTTCAAGCCCCAACACCAGTACAAAGAGAAAGAGGAGAGGAATGAGGAGAAAAGAGAGAGAGATAGAGAGAGACAGAGAGACAGAGACAGAGAGACAGAGACAGAGGCAGACACAGAGAGACAGAGACAGAGACAAAGACAAAGACAGAGAGAAAGAGAAAGAAACGGAGAGAAAGAATGTAAGTGAGCATGGTTGCTCATGGCTGTAACTCATCCTCTGGAGGCTGAGATCTGAAGATTGCTGTTGGAAGTCATCTCAGGCAGGAAAGCCTGCCAGACTCTTATATCTAATTCACCACACAAAAAAGCAAGAACTGGAGTTGTGGATCAAGTGGTAGAACACTGGACTTGAGCAAAAGAGCTAAGGGAAAGTGCCCAGGCCTTGACTTCAAGCCCTAGGTTCAGCAAAGAAGCAGAGATAAAGTGGGGGAGAGAGGGGGAAGGGAGGGAGAGAGAAGGTAGAATTGCTGAGCTATATTATTCATAACATCCAGTTTATAATTGAAATGTATGAGGCAACCATAAATAGGGAAATAAACCAAACACACTGTGGACATTGACTTTGAATGGGCCCAAATGTTTTGTTTAGGAGTCAAAGTATCTATTATAGCTATTATAAATATGTTACAAGAATTAAAGATACTTACATTAGAAGAACTAAAAGAACATATGGTAGTCATAAATCAACTAGATTAACCTGAAGAATTCTGAGTTGTTTCTACAAATTATCTTCTACATGCTATAACTTTAAAAAAAATCTGATTACATCCATAAATGCAGGAAAAGCACTTGAAACCTCAATATCCATTCTTAGTAATTACTCCAAAATATAGAAATAGAAGAGACATTTCTCAGTCAGATAAGAGGCCGGTATTAAAAAACTACAGCTAACATAATATTTAACAATGAAAACAGACATAATCCTTCCATATATAGGGAAGATTAGGAGAAAAGACAGTAATGACTATTCTCTCAACTTTGATTCCATATTGTACTTATGGTTGTAGACAGTGAAAGTCAGACACAGAAAGATATAAAAGGTGTACCAAATTAAAATTCTTTTCATTCATAAATGATATAGCTGTTATATTTTGATAGAACCTGAAAAACCCTGTTGAAACTAATGGGTGCATTTATCAGGTAAAAGTTACAAAACACTCATATATCCAGTAAATATTAGCAGTAAAAGTTATATTAGCAGTAAAAGTTATATTAGCAATAAAAGTTAAAACCTTGAGATAAAAATACTATTTACAAGAGAGTAAAATATGAAGTACTTAAAGTTAAGTCTGACCAACCATGTGAAGACCTGAATATTAAGAACTGCAAAATATTGTTGAGCAAAATATAATGAACTTTGAATAAAGGAAGAAATGTATCTTGGTCATTGGTTCAAAGATATGATGTTATTAAGATGCCATTTACAATTGAATTGATTTACTGATTTGATGCAATTCCAATTAATATTACAGTGGGATTTTCTCTAGATATTGGCAGGCTAATATTATAATGCATGTGAAATACAAATCACTTCACATACTCAAAACATTTTTGAAAAAGAAGAAAATTTGCCGGGGCCAGCGGCAGCAAACCAAGGTTCGCAGATTGGGGTTCCTGAAAGAGGGGGCAAGGACTAGGAATAAAAAGAAGAGAGACAGACACACCGGTCTGGGATGTCTGCAGTCCACGTAGTAAAGACTGCCGCGTTTATTTTCCACTCCAGCTTCTTTCCTCCTTGAGACCCAGGGAACTTCCAGGTGTTACATTCATATGGTAAATCTCAGGTCATTTAAACAGAATAAGGCCAGAAAACAATAAGACAATAAAGCCATTGTCTGATGCAAATCAAGGTACAGTTTGATTCCACTCTGGCTCCCAACAAAAATTGAAGGAATGCTACCTTCCAGTTACAGAGTAGCATGGTTTAAACACTTGGAAAATAAGTTTCTGTTACTTAAAAAGCTACACACAGCAGGGTGCTGGTGGCTCATGACTATAACCCTAGCTACTCAGGAGGCTGAGATCTGATGATCATGGTTCAAAGCCAACTTGGCCACGAAAATCTGTAAGACTCATCTCAACTTAAGTATCAGAGAAGTGTCTGCTGTGGCTCAAGTGGTACAGTGCTAGTCTTGAGCTGAGGGTGCTCAGGGACAGTGTCCAGGCCCAGAGTTCAAGCCCCACAACAGACAAAAAAAAGAGAAAAGCTACACACATACCTATTATGGTCACGAGTTTGAAGTTTGGGAGGATGGGAAGACTAGGTGGAGTATAGAGAATTTTTATAGCAGTGAAATATTTTGTTTATTACTGTATTAACCCATGCATGTAATATACTTATCAAAAGCCCACAAAAGTGTACAACACAAAGAGAGAATCTTAACAGGATCTATGTTCTATGGACTTTCAAGCAAAATAATCTATCGATATTGATGCATTTGTTGTAACAAGCGTAATGATCTAATGCAAAAACTTTATAATAGGAGAGGGGCCTATTTGAGGGCAAATATGAGAATTTTCTGAACTCTGCTCATTTTTTTGTATATACAGAACTTTTCTGAAAGCTGGTGGAGAGTAAGAGATAGTGGGGATAAGTGAGGAGGTCAATTGACTAAATTACTGTATATACATATGTGAAATATCACTCTGTAGCCCCTTGAAACAATTAGCATACATTAAAAAATGAATGACAGGAATGTAAATCAGGTTCTATCTGGGGGGTGAATGTGAACAGAGGGAGTGGAGGATGGTGAATGTGGTTAAATTACTGTGTGTAAGTGTGAAATGGAACAATGAAGTTTGTTGAGATTGGTTTGGGGAAAGGAAAGATAGATGAAGAAGAGTTATGGAGGGATTCAATCTGGTCCAGGCATATTGAATAAATAGCTGGTCCCAACGATATCTCCTTGTGCAACTAATTTATGCTAATAGAGATGTGGATAAACATACTGTCAAATGAGGAAAAGATACAAAGATATCTGTCAATTGCAGCTTTTATTTGTAATAGCTGTTATGAAAACAGACTACATGAATGGATCAAGAAATTATGTAAATAATATATATATAATGTTATATATATTATATAATTAGATTTTATTCAGTCCTCAGGAATATGAGAATATGTCATTGGCAGGGAAATGGATGGATTTCAAAAAAAATAATACTGAGCCAAGTAAGTCAGACGCAGAAAGGTAAAAATCTTCCAAAATAGGGAGAACCAACATAGTGAAAATGGCCATACTGTCAAAATTGATATACAAATTCAATGCAATTCCCATCAAAATCCCAAAGACATTCTTTACTGAAATAGAAGATACAATCCAAAGGTTCATATGGAACAAGAAAAGACCTAGAATAGCCAAAACAATTCTAGGCAAAAAGAGCAATGCAGGTGGTATTACCATACCAGACTTCAAACTCTACTATAGAGCCATAATAAGAAACATCATGGTATTGGCACAGTGGAACAAACACAGTCTATTCAATTATTGGTGCTGGCAAAACTGGGCAGCCACATGCAGAAAACTAAAAATTCACCCTAGCCTTTCCCCATGCACAAGCATTAACTCAAAGTGGATTAAAGACCTCAATGTCAGACTGGAACTGTGAAACTGCTACATGATAAAGTAGGAGAGACACTGGAACTCATAGGCACAGGCAAACACTTCCTGAACAGAATCCCCTGGTCACAACAGATTGGAGAGAGACTCGATAAATGGGACTACGTAAAAATAAAAAGTTTCTGCACAGATAAAGCATAGCCACGGGGCCGGGAGCTTGGCCTAGTGGTTAAAGTGCTTGCCTAGCATGCATGAAGACCCGGGTTCGATTCCTCGGTACCACATATAGAAAAAAGTCGGAAGTGGTGCTGAGGCTCAAGTGGTAGAGTTCTAGCCTTGAGGAAGTCCAAGGACAGTGCTCAGGCTCTGAGCTCAAGCCCAGGACTGGCAAAAAAAAAGCATAGCCACAAAAGTAGAGAGACAGCTAAGCAACTGGGAAAATATATTTACCAATAATATAACTGACAAATGCTTAATATCCAGTATCTACAGGGAACTCAAGAAACTAATCCCCCTTCAAACCCAACAAACCATTCACTAAATGGGCAAGGGAACTAAAGAGAGATTTATCAAAAGAAGAGATTAAAATGGCAAAAAAGCATATGAGAAAATGTTCATCATCTATGGTCATAAAGGAAATGCAAATAAAAGCAACCCTAAGTTACCACCTTACCCCAACAAGAATGGCCAAGAATTTGAACTCAGACAATGACAGATGCTGGCAGGGTTGTGGAGAAAAAGGAACCCTACTGCACTGCTGGTGGGAATGTAAACTAGTTCAGCCACTCTGGAAAGCATTGTGGAGGTTTCTTAAAGATCTGAAAATTGACCTTCCCTATGATCCCGCCATACCACTTCTGGGCATCTATCTTGAACAACATAACCCAAGATATGATAAGGACACCTGCTCAGCTATGTTCATCTCTGCACTATTCATAATAGCCAGGCGATGGAAACAATCCAGATGCCCTACTGCAGATGAATGGATACAGAAAATGTGATATATATATCACATATATATAATATATATATATATATATACAGTGGAATTCTACATAGCCAACAGACAAGATAAAATATAATGGCATTTGCAGGGAAGTGGATGAATCTAGAGTGAATCATGTTGAGTGAGAAAAGTCAAGACCAAAGGAACAAAAGGCACATGGTATCCTTAATATGTGGCTATTAGATACAAACAGTACAAGAGCGAGGAATCAGAAGTTGCATACCCAATGCTATGGACAAGGTACTGGAAATATAAACACAACTACATAGACATAAAAACCTATGAATCTATAGACATAATGTTTTATTACATAGATTAATATGTATCTATGACATAGAAACCCTCAGCCTAATTTTAATTATGTTCTAAAATCTAAATGCCAGTGATTGTATATAGAGATCCCCTTCTTGAATACTTTGTTAAATATGTCATTTGAAATATGATGTAAAAAACAATGTTAATAAATTCTTTAATAAAAAAAGACTTCCAAAATACAATCTTCCAAATAAATACAGGGGAATATGCACGTACACACACACACACACACACACACACACACACACACATAGTACTTATGGTTGTAGACAGTCAAAAGGTATACATATATATGTATATGTATATGTATATGTATATGCATATGTATATATATATGACCAAATTGAATAAAGTATAGTGCATGGAAGAATGAAACTCCATGGTGTAAACACTTAACAGATGGTTTAACAAAACCAGTATTAGGAACCTGAAACATGTTTTGAAAGGGTAATGCTAGCAGGGAGGGGGATGAGAAATGAAAAAGGGAATGGTTGACAGATATAGTCATAATATTTAATCCACATATGTGCAAAAGGAAGTGGGAAATATGACTGATGGGGACTGGGATAGGTGGGAATGAGGAGAAAGATGCAGGGGGGTGATTCATAGGTACAAAATTTTTGGGCTCCGATGCAGTCTCTATCCATGAGATGTTGATCATTTTTACTTTCAGTGCATTGTACAAAATATGAGAACCCACTATGTTTCTGGCAACATTAGCTCTGGTAGTTTCTCCATCTGAAAAATGGAGATAATAACAGCAATTGTCTCAAAATAATGACATGCAATTTAGACAATTTGCGTTGACATCCTCTTCTCTGTGTTCACTGTGCTTAGGTTTCTAATTGTTTCGCTGATCATAACCCAATATGTATTTATTCATCTCTAGGTTTATTAATTTGAGAAGTCATTGAAAGACATAATGTAGACTGTGTCATGTATATTCTCAGAATATGACACAGATTCTTGAACTTAGTGCCTAGTAGATGTGTAGTGACCATTTATTGTACAAATGTCAATGATCCCTATTGTGAGAAAACTAGCTATTGCCAGACACTGTGGCTCATGCCTGTAATAGAATCTAAAGTTTGGTATTGAAATTCCTCCTGCGCTGTTCTTTCTGCTAAGAAGTGTTTTTGCTATAAGGGATATTTCATTATTCCATATGAAATTTTGGATTGCCTCTTCTATTTCTTTATAGAATGACATTGGGATATTGATGGGTATTGCATTGAATTTGTAGATAGCCCTTGGCAAAATTGCCATTTTCACGATGTTAATTCTTCCAATCCAGGAGCACAGGAGGTTTTTCCATTTCTTCAGTTATGCTTTAATTTCCTTTTTCAGGATTTTGAAGTTTTCATCGTAAAGATCCTTTACATTCTTAGTTAAGTTAATTCCTAGGTACTTTATTTTCTTTGAGACTATTGCCAAAGGGGTTGCTTCCCTGATTGCTGCCTGGCTCCTCTCATGGTTGGCATAAAGGAAGGCGGTTGATTTTTGAGGGTTAATTTTATACCCTGCTACCTTGCCAAAGTTTTGAATTAGCTCAAGCAACTTGGGGCTGGAGTCTATAAGGTTCTTTAAATATAGAATCCTTTCATCTCCAAAGAGGGAAAATTTCACTTCCTCTTTCCTTATTTGGATCCCCTTAATGCTTGCTTCTTGCCTTATTGCTCTGGCTAGGAATCCTAACACTATGTTAAAGAGGAGTGGAGATAGTGGACATCCTTGCCTCTTTCCTGTTTTTAGAGGAAATGGCTTTAGCTTTTTGCCATTAACTATAATGCTAGCTGTGAGTTTGTCATACACAGCCTTTATTATACTGAGGAATGTTCCATGGATTCCTAGTTTCTCCAGAGATTTTAGCATAAAGGGGTGTTGGATCTTGTCAAATGCCTTTTCTGAATCTATTGACAATCATGTGATTCTTGGACCTTGCTCATGTTGATGTGTTGAATTATATTAATTGACTTGCGTATGTTGAACCAGCTTTGCCTCCCTGTGATGAATCGTGTTTGATCATAGTGTATAATTTTTGATGAGTTGCTGAAGACGGTTGGCCAGTATTTTGTTGAGAAGTTTTGCATCAATATTCATCAAAGAAATGGGCCTATAGTTCTCTTTTTTGATGAGTCCCTGTCTGGTTTTGGGATGATGGTTATGATGGCAAAGAGCCTTCGCTTTCAATTTTATTTATAAGGGAGCCAAAAAATAGAATGGAAATAAGACAGCCTCTTCAACAAGTGCTGCTGGCAAAACTGGCTAAGCACCTGCAGATAATTAAGTAGGATCCTTCTATGTCACCCTGCACCAGGATTAACTCCAAATGGACCAAAGACCTTGAGGTAAAAGCAGATGCATCGAAATTTTAAAAGAAGGAATAAAAGATACACTAGGTCTCCTTGACACAGGTCAAAATGTTCCTAATAAAGACCCAGAAACACAACAAATTAAAGTTTGTACAAATGGGACTGCATTAAACTACAGAGCTTCTGTATGGCAAAAGACATAGTTGGCAAGCTAAATAGAAAGCCCACAGAGCGGGAGAAGATCTTCACTAACCATACAACAGACAAAGGCCTCATAGCTAAAATATATCTGCAGGTAAATAAATTGAATATCTCCAAAACTAATCTTCAAAAAGCAAGCATCTTATTAAAAGATGGGCCAAAAACTTAAAGAGAGACTTCTCTGAAGAAGAAATAAGAATGGCTTACATATTTACCCAATGGTCCAGAAACAAGGACATACTAAAGCCACTAGCACAATGATGTTCACTGCAGCACCATTTACCATTGCAAAGATATGGACCCAACCCAGATGCCCCTCAGTAGATGATTGGATCAACAAGATGTGGTATTTATACACAATGGAATTCTATGATGCTGTCACAAATAACGACATCGCCCCATTTGTAGGGAAATGGAAAGACATGGAAAAAATCATATTAAGTAAGGCAGACCTAAAGGAACATAGGCTCAATGGTTTCCCTCATTTGTAATAATTAGTACACACCTAAGATCTCCTAGCAGAGGATTACAATAACTCAAAACCTAGATACAAAAGGCCATGTAGGATGAGGCTAAATGAAAGGATCTCCAGGATATAGAAACAAGAACTATAAAATGAGTGACTGTTGTTTTTAATGTACTATGTTATTTCTCATCTCTTTTGTTGTCCCTCGGTTAATCTCATATTGTTACTGTATCTGACCTTGTTACCTGGAATATTATATATACATTTATTTGTTTACTTGAAATAGGAAAGGAAAGGGAGGAAAACAAGATGAGGGGAGGGAGTAGGAGGAGGGAACTGGGGATGAACACATGAGAAGGGGTATCAATATGTGTGAGGGAATGCTCCTTCTATCTGGCAAATGTAACTGTAACCCCTCTATTAATTCCAATAAGACATAAATGAAAAAAAACTAGCTGCTGTTTTATAAGCTATTTTTCCACTGGGGAAAATCCATGAAATAATATGCAATATCTACAATATCCCTGCACTAAGGTTATCTTCACTTAGAGAAAGTTTTGTTCTTGAGTATTGCTCTTTTTTTGTTTTTAGAAACTTCAGGGACCTGTACATTCTGGACTTAATAAACAATTTCCTAATTTCCACAGGGTGTAATCTCTGTCTCCCCCCTCCCCCCTCTCTCTTTTGCTCTTTCTCCCTCTCTCTCTCTCTCTGCTTTTAATCTCACCTCACATTTGGACTTCCTTTGGCAAGTCTCTGAAAATTTATCATACAAAATTGATTTTTAATGTAGATTCTCAAATGGTGTTTTATTTTTTTCTTTGTTTAGTAGTGAGGAAGAGAGGTCTGGAGACATTTGAACATTTGAACACATTTGTCTGACATTTCACATTGTAAAGAACTATTTATTTCACATTGTAAAAAATATTTAATTCAGGCTTGCACTGACAAAACAAAGGAACTGAGCTCAAACATGAAAGAACTTATCTTGTACCACTCTTGCAAACACTCCCATACTGCATTAGAAGGGATAGCTTGCTTGTTTTTATCTTACTTTCTGGGTCACTCATCCTCTATTTATCTGTGCTCTTCTTTTGGACTCCCACTGTACTCTGCACAAATTTATATTGCAGAGTTAACAGTTTCTTCTAAAATTATTTTTCATCTATGTTATACAATGTTTAGAAATCCAGGACTTTGGAAGAATAGCTTTCAGTGATCTTCATATATTTAGTGTAAAGGCCACTGCAGGAAATATGGTATGCATTAGCTGAGTCTTTGTTGTCTTAATAAATAATACTGTCTAATGGCCACAGAGAGAAAAATACTGAATTCCTAATATTTTTATATAGTGGATGTTATTTTTATATTAACATATGTATGGCATTTTTTATTTTTACAAAACATGCACTATTTGCTGGGTTCAGTGGCTCAGGACTGTAATCCTAGCTACTTGGGAGACAGGGATGAAAGGATTGTGGTTCAAGGCCAGCTTGGGCAAGAAGTTCATGAGGCTCAATTCATGGCTGCTTTCAGTGGAAAGTGCCTATTATCCTTGACATATAGCGAAGCACAAGTAGGAGGACTGCAGTTCTGACCAACTTGAGTAAAGGTGAGACCGTACTTAAAAAGTACCCACGCATAAAGGAACTAGAGTGACTCAACAATTGAGTGCTTGCCTAGTAAGCACAATATCTTGAGTTCTATCTGCAGTACCTTCAAAAATAACATACAGACAAGTCCTCATGTGTAGTGTGATATATAAATATTCCCATGAAATGACCAAAACACAACTAAAACCAATGTTATATATTTATCCAATGCCTATGAAAATTTCCTCTCATCCTCCTTGATTTTTCTCTTTCTTTTATAGTAAGAGTGCTTAATATATGTTGTATCCTCAAGGCAAACTATTTTCTAGAACCCCATGTATGTTAAACAAGTTTTCTACCACTCAACTAAATCCCCAGCCCATCACAGAATAGACTTTTAAATATGCAATTTAGCATTGTGAGCCATAAACCCTACATTATGCAGTATATTTTCAGATCTTATTTACTGTATAATTAAACCTTTGTACCTTTTACCTAATACAGACCCATTTCTCCATTCAGCCATTCTGTTCTGGAAGGCTATGTGTTTTGAAATTTTTAGCTTCCACTTATAAACAAGCTCATGTACTATTTGCTTTACTCTATCTGATTTATTGCATTTATCATCCAGTTCTTGGGGCTATCCAAGTTGTCACAGAAAAAAGCATAACTTCACTTTTGATTTAAGGCTGAATAATATGTTGCTATTTAAGTTTATCTAGTATGGCTATTGTGAATGCTTCTGTAATTACCAAAGGGATGCAGATGTCAGTTGGGATGTCAGTTCCTTTCTCTATATACCAAGTAGTAGAATTTCTGCATTAAATGTTAAGCATATATTTAACTTTTTGAGAAACTCTCCATACTGATTTCTTTAGTGGCTTTAAAAGATTCTTTTTCTCTACATGCTCACCAAAACATGTGGCTCATTGTTTTCTGACATAAAAACAGATGAGACCCACAATTTTTCTTTGTGGTTGTATTTGACATTTTTCTGATAGTGACATTGAACAACTTTAATCTATGTTGGCCATTATTGTGTCTTCTTTGGAAAAATGACTATTTGGAACCTTTGCTCATTTTAATTGTACTATTTGTTATTACAATGGAGTGGTAGAAGCTTCTTTTACATATTGGATGAAAAGTCTGTATCAAGTAGATTATAGACAGACAGACAGACAGACAGACAGACAGACAGATGATTCCATCCTGCAGGTCACCCTTTCATTTTGTTTATTTCTTCTTTTGCAGTGGAGAAGCTTTTCTGTTTGACACTCTTTATTTTGAGAGTTTTTTCCTCCCACTTTCCATCTCCCCACTTCCTCCCAATCATCTTGTTTTTTACCTTACTTTCCCTATTTCAAATAAACAAATTAAGGTATATACAATATACCAGGTACCAAAGTCAGAAACAGTAACAACATAAGATAAAACCATAAGGGGAACAAAGAGAAAAGAAATAACTTCACATAGTACATTAAGAACAACAATCAAAAAGATGAACCTCTTGTTTCTATATCCTTAGTTGTTTGCAGTTTTGCTGTCATAGTCAAGGAATCATTGTGCACTCAAGATTTTTCTCTCGAAAGATTTACTGTTTCGGGTCTGACATTAAAATCCATTTCCAGCTGATATTTGTGTCTGGTGTAAGAAGATAAGGGCCAAATTTCATTCTTTTGCACAGGGTTGTCCCGTCCTCCTGCACCAGTTACTGGAGAATCTATCATTCTACCTAGTACAACATCGACCCAGGAGAAGATTAATTGTCCATATATGCATGACTTTATTTGGTGACCCTACTTTGATATTGTGGCTTACACATCTGCTTCTATGCTAATACTATTAAATATAACTATATATATATGGTTATATATTTAGAGACTGTGATGCCTCCAACTTTGCACTTCTTATTCAAACTGCTTTGATATGTATGTTTTAGCACAGTTTTGTCTTATAACACTATTTATTTATTTATTTATTTATTTCTAGTCCTGGGGCTTGAACTCAAGGCCTATGCATTCATTGTCCTTGAGCTTTCTCAAGGCTAGCACTTTACCACTTAAGCCACAGCATCACTTCCAGCTTTTTCTGTGTATGTGGTACCAAGAAATCAAACCCAGGGCTTTGTGAATGCTAACCCAAAAGTATATCATCACATAGGCCATAAGCCATTTTATCTACAGAAGTATTAACTATCATAGATTCATAGACATAGTAAGTCTTCTCTTATTGCCACGTACACTCTTCTCCACCTATAAACATTTGGATAATTCTCAGTTTCTTAATCAAGATTTAATTTCTTCACTATCTCCAACTTCAGATACCCATTTGTTTATTTTCTCTCTCTCCACATGAAAATGAAATATCAGTGATAGTAACTGATCTGTGTTGTGTTCACAGGTGTTTCCCAAGAAAATCCTATAGAAAGTGATAAATATTTTTGATCCAGTAATTACCTGATCATTGGACCAAACTTGAATACATAGTCTCATACTTATGAGTCTCTCCCTTGAATTCTGGGTAACATGTAAACTAGATAGCATCCTCAGAGGACAGTGAAGCCAGTCTTATAGAGTCAAAACAGAATGGAATTCTGTCCCATCCCTTACTAAGTTGTAAGACTTTGGGGATACTTCTCTACTTTGAAGACTAAGATTCCTGCTCTTAGTTACCCAAATGAGACATTTGATATTTATAACCACTTTCTTCATTCAGCAAGATTTTATTGAATGACTCTTATCTAGCAGGTAATGTTTGTCACATTAAATGCTCATGGGCTAACAAATTTCACACACAAATAACTCTTTGTAGTATAATGCGCTTAAGTTCATTATTATTTGTGGGTGGGTGGGGGGAGGGGGTCTGTGTGTGCGCGTGCACTAGTCCTGGGGCTTGAAACCAGGGCCTGGGCATAACCCTGAATTTTGTTTTTTCTCAAGGTTAGCATTGTACCATTTGAGCCACACGTCTACTTTAAGCTTTTTGGTGGTTAATTGGACATGAGTTTCCTGGGCTTTCCTGCCAAGGCTGGCTTTGAACTGTGATCTCCAGATCTCAGCATCTTGAATAACTAGATTACAGGTGTAAACCACTGGAACTGACTTCCTTTAAAGGACATTAGGGTTCCAGTATCAGAGGTTGTAGGAGTAGTTGCTGCTCTCTAAAGCTTCAAGCCTGTTTCTGGAATCATCCTTCGTATTTTTATTTCTTCAAGCCCCATGATACTATTGATTTGTTCTGTTTTTGGTTTAACAAGGCTAATATTTTAACATTGATGTTTTCACCACAAACAGATCTTATTTACTGTCAGTAGTACTGATCATACTAAAATCATCCAATAGCTGCCACAGGTTTTCAAATGTACTTATGGGCTATTATTTTATCCACTGGCCAATAAACCATTAGGATGATGATGATGATGATTATGATGATGATGATGATGATGGTGATGTCTGATTCTCATATTTCAAGAGTACCTTAAAAATAAATTAATAGTGTGACAAGTATTTTGTTAACTGCTTCAATTACTGTATGAAGCGTAGATACAACAATACCTGCAAAATGGATAAGATGAATCTCACCATGATGGTAGAAAAATCAGGCAAACACAAATGGAAGGACACCGTGGTAAAGTGGCTCACAATCTAAGAACTATGAATATCATAGACAGAAGTAGACTTGTTCCAGGCTGAAGCTTAAAACAAAACACGAAAGAAAGATGTGTGGTGCTACACTAGACCACAGAGAGAGCAGACAATGCACAAAGGTCATGTCACAGATGACATTGGTAGGGAATAGCCATGATTGAATAGAGCCTGTAAATGACATAGATAACAGTATTGCATTGTATTGTATGAAATTAGTGGTTTTTGTAATCAAACTGCTTATGTAAGAGAATGTTGTTGTTCACAGAGAGATAATTCTAACCTTTAAAAACAAGTTGAAAGAATCAGACAATGAAGTCCTGTTTGCTGTGGACTTCCATGGCAAAGCAAGGGACAACATTTCCCATGTTAGTGGGTGTCTGTCTCTTCCTCTGTCTTCTCTGTGTGTGTCTGAAATATTGAGGGAACAAGGTAAGCCTGCAAAATTTTTTTTTATTTTTTTTATTGTAATTAGTAAAAGGGTTACATGATATTTGCCAGATAGAAGGTGCATTAATTCACATACATTGATACCCTTTCACATGTCTTGGTACCCATTTCCCTTCCCCCCCACCCCCCACCCGTCTTGGTTTTCCCCCCTTCCCTATCAAATTTCAAATATCCAAATACAAATAAATTCAATATATCAGATAACAAAGTGAGATGCTATACCAATATGAGATAACCAAGGGATAGCAAAGGAGATGAGAGACAACATAGTACATTAAGGACAACAATCATTCATTATATGGCTTTTGTTTCAATATCCTGGAGGTCCTTTCAATTAGCTTCACATTATATGGCCTTATGTATCAAGATTTGCCTGCAAAATTTTCTTAAATGGCTTAGAAAAACATATGCATATGTGTGTGCATTTGTGCATCTCTGAGTGTATGGAAAGAGAAGGAGAGAAGAAAAAAATAGAAAAATAGAAGAACACAAATATGTAAAATGCTAACAAATAATGAATTAGGATGACACCAAATGAGACTTCCTTTTACGGTTTGACATCTAGAAAATCTGTTGGCTTGAACCCTCTTTTCAAGTTCACAGGGGAGGCCAAGGAGAACTAGAAAGAACAGAATCAGCACCTGCTCTGTCTTGCTGCCCTTTTCAAGCTGTGTGATTAAAACTGCTTCTGAATAAGTTAAAACTATAATGCTGCAACAGGGCTGGACCATTCCTTCACATTCTTTTGGATGCTGTAGCATCTCTGTGTATGGGGGTAGGGATTTGAACTCATATCTTCAAGCTCTAGGAATTTTCCATTCATGGCTGGCATCTTACCACTTGAGCCACACTTCCACTTCCAGCATTCTGCTTGTTGACTGGAGATAAAAGTCTCTCAGATTTGGCTGCCCATGCTAGCAGAGATCCTCAGATCTCAGATTCCTGAGTAGCCAGGGTTATAGGTGTCGGCCACTAGTGCCTAGCTACTGTCATTATTATAAAAACCAACAAACATCAGTTCACATTAAACTAGACAAGGAAGATTCTTTGAGTGATGTAAGAGATACCCTCTGCCTCTCTTCCCCTCTCTATTTTCCAGTAAAGGATGGAGTAGCTCAGATGGAGCCTGGTCAGCCAGGCATCATGGGCTCAGAACCCCTACACATCTCTTTACATCTGGCCTTCCAGCTTCCCATGCTCAATTCTGCTCTGGCCTCAGCCTTCAAGACGCAGCAACACACCACCCTGAGGGCTCTCTTAGAAAGGAATGGCAAGAAGAGAATATACTACAAGTCTCTCCCATACCTCAAATATTACCAAAACTGACCAGGGTCTGGACCTCATAGTCTTGGCCTGGTTCCTAGCTCCCAGGACTGTCCCCAGAGTCCCTAAGTCAGGACTCTGGATTTCTAGATAGGCCTAGGTCTTGTCTCTTCTCGCTGCTCTCCCAGAATCTTTGCCCTCTGATTAGCTAGGGCCTCTGTCCTCTAATTAGATGCAGCCTCTATTCCCTGGTCAGCTGGGCTCTGCCCTCTGATTCACTGCCATCTTTTCCCTCTGATTATTTGCCACCAGTGTGCAGTGTGCAGTGCTCCACCTGCCCCCTAGCTAGGGTTGCCACCCTTTTTCCTGCAACCTCAAGAGACCCCCTTGATCTTGGGCCTCCAATGTCTGGAGGAGGCATCAGCCAAGGCCCTTCCCATGCTTTTGCAACTTTATCTGGGGCTGGAGGTGGAAGGTGCCTCCACTTCCCCGACTGCTATGGTGGAGGACTGCGAGCCTCACTCACCTCAACCCCCTTCCCTTACTCTCCCAGCACCTGCTGTCACCTGTCCTCAGACAGCCTGGGGCCCAAACATGGGTGCTGGCTGGCTGGTGGGGCAGCAGGGCAGTGAGATGTTGGGCTGCATCTCCCCCTATCTCAGGAAGGCCATGACCAGCCAGCCCTTCATCACCATCTCCCTCCAGGTCTCTTCTCTTCTGCCCAGGGAACTCATATCACCTCCCTGCCCGCCTGGCACCGCTGCTGTTTTTAACACTAGACATGTCAGTCACGAAGCTCCTGCTGCTATCATTGCTGCCATGGTAACTGACGAGGCCAGCTCTGGAAGAGTCGTGACCATGGGCTCTCCTCAGATTAGGGGCTCCTTGGTTCCTGGAGGGCTGAAACAATCATGGCAAATTCTTCTCAGTGCTGCAGGTCACCTCCTCCAGAAAATGAGTCAGCCTCTAACAAAATTCCACTTCCTGGTGGAGGGCTTTGGGCAGACCTTCTACCCGTGCCCAGGCGGCCTGGACTCCCCACTTCATGGTCCATGTCACCCTCAGTCTCCAGCCTCCCCACCATGGGGTCCTTCTCCTTGCAGAACACCTTGATGAATGTAAAGGCCCCCAGGCCTTTAAGGCTTCTTCAATGACTCCCTCAAATCCCTGTCTTTGCAGACCTGAGGGAGACTTCAAAGGATGGGGCACACTGGGGGATGGGAAGAAGCCCTAAGGGAAGCAGCCCCTTCACCTTAGCTTTTCTCTAGAGGCCTTGAGATCTCCAGGGTAAACCAGGCATCCCGGCTTGCATTACTAATAACTTGGGAGACTAAGAATGGAGGATCAAAGTGAGAGGCTAGTCCTATCAGAAAAGATCACTGGACCCCTTCTTAACCCACAGCTGGACTCAGAAGTGCAATGCCTGTGTTCCTAGCAACTACTGAAAGCCTAAAATAAGATTATTCTATTTCAGGTAAGAACCTGGGCGGGAAGTGAGACCCCATCTTAAAATTAATGTGCAAAAGTCATGACTGGAAGAAAGACTCAGTGGTAGAGCATCAGCCTGAGGTTCTGCATTCAAAACCCTGAGCTATCAACGCATCCAGGGAGATATCTAAAATATTCTGGAACACTCCACTCACAGCCCCTAGACTCGGGGAGGAAGGGAAACGGGTCTCCACACAGCCTCTTGTGGATGGTCTGACTTCTGCAGCCAGTATTGTGCCAACTGTGCCCAGTTTCTCAGCCTGCTTCTGTGACCCAGGGGTAGATCAGTCCTGAGACTCAAAGCCTAGTTCAAGCTGAGAAAGTGGTATTCCCACTCCAAGTTGGAGAAAACTGGTTATGCTTGCTTTTTCCTGCCCCAGGCACCAGGGATGGGGCTGGAATGTGGGAGAGGACAAAGACAGCTCAGCTCAGCTCAGCTCAGCCAGTCAGCCCATTATGTCCTAGGTGCTTGGAGACTTTCAGGCCTTTGTTTAAAAATTCAACATTATAAGCAATGCTTGAAGATTCCAGACACCAACTAAGATGAATCAGCACATGATTCCTCTTAGCTGTATTATAACAAAAATGTGACTTGGTGTTTTGATCTGTTAATTAGGAAAATCATTGAACTTGCCTAAATTCAAGGGCTATGGCAAAATGTGAATGGGAGCCCATATTTGCAAAGAAGATACACTAGAAAAGTATGCATGGACATCTGTAGTTCATGGTTATTTCTTTGGGGGTGGTGGAGAGAGGGGGGCGTTTCTTTGTTGCCAGCTCAGCGGGTTTGAAATCAGGGCTCCTCCACTATATCCCCTCAAGTCTGATGCTCTAACACTTGAGCCCCAGCTCCACTTCTGGCTTTTACTGGTTAACTGGAAATAAGAGTCTCATGACCATTCCTGACCAGACTGGCTTTAAACCGTTGTCCTCAGATCTGAGCCTCTTGACTAGGTAGGATTATAGGCTTGAGCCCCGGCACTCGGTTTCAATTTTCTTTTGAAAGTACATCATTACTCTAGATATCTGGGGTTGAAGTTCTGAGATCTAACTTGTGTGTTACAAGGAGTCACACTGTGTATTTTGGTGGGCAGATAATTTTTAATAAAAAGGACTTTTACCATGATTAACATTTTTCTCATTATTTGCAACTACGATTCTGACCGCTTGTGGCTCCATGTAGCTAAAGCCCACTTCTGCGCCCACTCAATGCAGGCTCTTGCTAACATCTAATGGGCACCAAGGCTGCTTCCTCTGCGCCCTCTGCACTGTGCAGATAGGAATTAATCACTCTCCATCCTTCCTTCTGATTCACAGCAGCTCTGTCTACCCTTGGCGCCAGCCTTCTCCATCTCCCACACACCAGCCTGCTGACTACAACTGAGGACTTTCTCTCTGAGGGGCAGGCGCAGGCTCAGAGTGGGGGACATTGGCCCAGAGTCACAAAGCCAGCAAGCGATGGGCCCATGTGACCCTTCCCTGCACACTCACAGCCTCTCTGTACCCTGAATTGTATTTGCTTCCATCACTGGAGGCCCAGTGAGGGCAGCGACCATGGCCGAGCTTTCTAGAACACCTGTCACTTAGTTCAGGCCCAAGCACACCTTGGACACCCTGGTGACGCCTCTTGTCTCTTTGATCAAGGAAAATGACATGCCTAGAAACCTTTCTATGAGTCATGAGGAAAGAGTGGAAAATGGTGTTGTCTTGGAAGTAAAGGGCAAACTCAGAGCAGAGTGGTTTCATAAAGTTTCCAAAAGGCGATATTAACCCGGGAACTTTTTCTATAGGAGGAAAGTGCAAAGAGCATTGGGGAAGGGATTGGAACCAGTGATCAGCCTGGGGGGAGCTTGGCTGTGGGAGGGGGAGGGGAGGGGAACAATGGGTTCTGTGGATGTAGTATTGCCTGATTCCACCATTTTCACTGCTGTGAACATAGGTGTTAACTTTATTATTATTCATTAGATTAAACTCTATGCACTCGTATGCATGTGCTTTATTTCAAAATTTATGTGAAGGCCAGGCAGGTTGCTTATGCCTATAATAATAACTACTGTGCAGGCTGCTCAGGCAGATCTTGTTTCCATACAGGCTAGGGCAAAACGTTTGAGACAACCCCCCCCCCCCCCATCTCCATGGAAAAAGCTGGGTATGGTTGTATGCTCCTCTCATCCCAGCTACAGAGGAAGCATAAATAGGGGGCAATTACAGTTCAGGCTGCCTGTGCAAAAGACTCCAACTCAAAAATAACAAAAGGAAAGCCAGGTGCAGTGGCTCACGACTGTAATCCTAGCTACTCAGGAAGCTGAGATCTGAGACTCTTGGTTCAATGCCAGACAAGGCAGTAAAATCCGTGAGACTTTTATCTCCAATTGACCACTAGAAAATGAGAAGTGGGGCTGTGGTTCAAGGGGTAGGGCAGTATCCTGGAGCTGAAGAACTCAGGGACAGCACCCAAGCCCAGAGTTCAAGCTCCACTACTAACAAGAAATAAAATAAAATAAATCGTAACAAAACAAAATAACCAAAGGAAAAAGGACCAGAAGTATAGCTCTGGTTCAGTTGCTTACATTGCAAAAGCAAGGCCCTAAGTTCAAATTTTAGTATTGCCTGGAAAATGAATTTCTTTCATTTCCCCCCGCTTTGGTTTTTTCCCTATTGTACCTGTATTTTTATTTTAGTACCATGTGTCTTGTATATACATGTACCTGCTTTGGGAAAGGGAAGGGGAATAACAAAATGGTAAGACAAAGGACAAAAGGTGAACCAATGCAACAGCGATATTCACAACATACTATGTTGGTAATGAACTTTACAAATTGGTGAAGAGGGGAGTCATGATGAGAGAAAATGGAAGAAAAATGAAGGAGGGTATGACAATGTTCAACAAGAAATGTACTAATTACCTTTCTTATGTAACTATAAGCCCTGTGTACATCACATTTACAATGAAATTAAATTAAATATTTAAAATTTTTTTGCCAGTCCTGGGCTTGAGCTCAGGGCCTGAGCACTGGCCTTGGACTTTCTCAAGGCTAGAACTCTAACACTTGAGCCTCAGCCCCACTTCCAGCTTTTTTCTATGGATGTGGTACCAAGGAATCGAACCCAGGTCTTTGTGCATGCTAGGCAAGCACACTACCATTAGGCCAAACATCCGGTCCCTATATTAAATTTTAAAAAACATGAATGGGATTGGGTAGAGATGTCCAGGTATTGGAATGATGGCATTGGTGGAGGGCATGAAGGGATCGCTCAGCAGGGGGCTCTTTGAGCATTCTTGCAATCACATGCTCACAATGTGAGCACTGTGTGGGTAAAGAAGTGTCTATCATGTAACTCTGAGTACGCCCGGTCCCATCATGAAGGCATTGCCATGGGAGGGGGAATGGGCACACTGGTGATGGTCTCAACAAAACAAACTGCACATGCTCAGTGTCAGTTCTGCCTCCTGTGCTGTCCTAACCTGCTTCTTTCTTCTCTGTAACAGTTATGCATCACAAGCTACTCCCTTTTCAGGTACTGTCCTGGATCATAGACAGGAAAAATAGAAAACTATCTGCTGCTGATGGTATTGTTAGGAAATGTGACCACATGTGTGCAGATCCATAAAAAAGATACAGAACATTATTGTATCAGTGAGAAATTACAGACATTGATAATCAAGCTGAGTTTGCGTAAGAGAGCATCTTTGTTCTCACGGATATCTATTCCAAGTTACCAAAATGTTGCAACAGAACAAGGAACTCCTGTTCCTACTGGACTTTACCCTCATGACACATGAATTGTCCATTTTCCCTTGTTTATCTCAATCTCTGTCCTATTTCTGTGGATGCCTGAGGTATTTATGTGGAAAAATATGTCTCCAGCTCACTTTCCAACAATTTAGAAATAAATACATATGTATATGTAGATATGTGGGCATTGTTGCATCACTGTGTAGACAGATGAGGGAGACAATAAGGGAAGAGTGGGAAAGAAAAAGACAAAGACAACCAAAAGGACAGAAAGACAGAGAGAGAATACACAAATGTATAAAATATGTAAATATATCTCATTTACAATTGCTTTATTGTTATTGTAAAGATGATGTACAACAGAGGGGTTACAGTTACATAAATCAGATTATGAGTATATTTCTTTTTAGACAATGCCACCCCTTCCTTCACTGTCTCCCAGTTTTTCCCTCCTATTCCTGCCAACATGGTTGAGTATCAATGCTTCATTTTCTCACCCTTTGTTCCATCATTTCTGTCCTCCCCACCCTCTCCCCCGCCATGTACCATCCCAAAGATAAACTAGCAGACAAGAGAAAAATATAAGAAAACACAAAGAGTAAGGAATGAAAAAGATCACTTGTTTCCATTTCCTGGAGTTCATTTGGATAAACAGTATTTTGTATGATCAGATGCACATAGGCATTGCATCCTGTGCTCCTTGCTTAAGAATATCTTCCTTTGGTCTCACTGTGTGTGAATGCCTACAGTCCTGAATAATTTATCATGTCCCAGCGTAAATTATCTTATCTTTTTTTTTTGCTGGACATGTTCGCTCACACCTGTCTCTAGCTACTCAGGAGATTAAGATCTGGTGAATCACGGTTTGAGACAGTCCAGACTTAAAGTTCATGAAATTCCCTACTCAGGTCAAGAGTGTTTCTGTCCTTGAGAAAGCTCAAGGACAGTGTCTGAACCCTAAGTTCAAGCCCCAGGACTGGCAAAGAGAAACAAAATAAATTCCCTACTCAACAGAAAAGGCTAGATATGATGGGATACACTTGTCCTCCAATCTATGCAGGAAGCATAAATTGGTAGCCTCTGGTCTAGGCCAGCCTGGGAAAAATAGGAGACCTTGTCTCAAAAATAAGGCAAAAAGGGTTGGAAGCATGGCTCAAATGGTAGAGTTCCTGCTTAGAAAGCACATGGCCCTATATTCAAACCTCATTATTATTATTTTTTTAAAAAAGCTCCTTTGATAAAGTAGGATATTAAGAGCTGGATTCTGGTGACTCATACCTGTAATCCTAGCTACTCAGGAGGCTGAAATCTGGAAGATGGTGGTACGAAGCTAGCCACAGCAGGAAAGTCTATGAGACTCTTATCTGCAAAAAGAGCTGGTAGAGCACCAGCCTTGAACAAACAAGTTAAGAGAGAATACCCAGGCCTTGAGTTCAAGCTCCAGGATGATCACCAAAATTTTAAAATGTAGAATATTAGAGTGAAATTACAGTTTAAATGGGATTTCCTTTTACTGCCTTTGCACTTTTTTTTTGCTGGTCCCGGGGCTTAAACTGAAGCTAGCAGCGAAAGAGTAAGGCTGATTTTGCATCCTGGAAGCACAAGTATTTGAATATAGGGATACAGGTTATATGATGAAGGAACTGAATTCTGCTCATTCTCCTCTGACTATACTTGAAAGTAGATTCTTGTGCAGATTTCCCAACCCAGCCAGTGACTAGTAGCTCACTGCTCTAATCCCAGCTGCTTGGGGGACTAAGAAAAAAAGAATCATTGTTTGAGGTCATCCCAGAGGAAGAATACTTGCCAACCCCTTCTCAACCCATAGCTGGTTGAAGGCCTTCCATACCAAGCTATATGTAAGTCTGAGATCAGAGAATTGAGGTGGAAGGCTGAAAACACATTCAATCTCCACAGAGGAATCTGTACTTGGTCAAACAAGCCTATAACCTCAGCTAGGATGGGAAATCTAAAGCTAGAAGAAGAAGAAGAAGAAGAAGAAGAAGAAGAAGAAGAAGAAGAAGAAGAAGAAGGAGGAGGAGGAGGAGGAGGAGGAGGAGGAGGAGGAGGAGGAGGAGGAGGAGGAGGAGGAGGAGGAGGAGGAGGAGGGGAAGGAGGAGGGGAAGGAGGAGGGGAAGGAGGAAGAAGAAGGGGAAGAAGAGGAAGAAGAAATAACCAGAAAGAAAACAGGTGGGCATCAGCCTATAGCAAGTAGAAGGTAGAAGGCCCTGAGTTCTAACTTCAGTCTCTCTCTCTCTCTCTCTCTCTCTCTCTCTCTCTCTCTCTCTCTCTCTCTCTCTCTCTCTCTCTCTCTCTCTCTCTCTCTCTCCCTCTCCCTCTCCTTCTCTCTCTCTCTCTCTGTCTTTCTAACACACACACACACACACACACACACACACACACACATCACAACGCAGCAGAAAACTTGAGTTTGTCTCTGAGACCTCAACTAGACATCTGTGTTTTCAGATGTTTGAACTATGGGAACTGAAAACAACGGTGTGGTTGTTTTCAGTCCTTTATTTGTGGTGCTTTTTATGCAGTAGGAGAAATTTAAGCCATGGGGATTGAGTCATTGCTGCTGAGAATGTGTTGTGATTAAAGCATTCTCTGTATTATCCAGCCTGCTGGATAACACGAATGGTAAATCTCAGCTCTACCATAGCCACAGGCAGCTCCAAGGTGTAAATTGAAAAAGCACAGCCAAAGGCAAAGTGCAGAGAATTCTAAAGGCTGTGTAGTGAAGATTAATTGAAAAACAGCAACAAGAACACAGAGTGCTAAGTGTAACAGCATAGTAACAGTAACAGGACAGGGCCCTGCCAGGTAAGATGAGGTCTTACCTTTGGGAAGGCCTGGGATGCTGGTTCTACCCCTAGTTACTCCTATGGAAAGGGAGGAACATTCTTTTCCAGGGTCTTTTAGAGGACAACCGTAGATGAGCAAATCCAGGTAGTGGCCCTGATGACTGTGAAATAACATCATGAAAAAGAATTCATAGGAAAATATTCCAGCCCTACTCCTCACAGCACCAGGCTTCTAACGGATAAATCCTGTGTGTGTGTGTGTGTGTGTGTGTGTGTGTGTGTGTGTGTGTGAACAAATTACATTAATAAGCACTTTATTTTGTGGTAGTACTGGGGCTTGAACTCAGGGTTTATGCACTGTCTCAGCTTTTTCATGCAAGCTTGATGCTCTACTCCTGAGCCACACCTCCTCCACTTCTGGCTTTTTGCTGGTTAATTGGAGATGAGAGTCATACAGAGTTTTTGGCTCAGGCTGGCTTTGAATCTCAATCCTCACATCTAAGCCTCCTGAACAACTAGGATTACAGGTGTGAACCACAGGCTCCTGGCTTATTAAACATTTCTAATATGTCTATAGAAACCACTAGGATTAAGATCTGAGCCACACCTGATTTTCTACACTAGGGTGGCTGCCATGGCCTCAAGGATCTCTGAAACCAAGTGCTTATCCCAATGTATGGAACAGAAAGCCCAGAATGTGATCCTAGTTCTAGTTTTCTATAGTCAATGACAGCCTTCCTGATCATCTCCCCATGTCTGAAATTTTCTCCCATGGAATTCTTTATGAAATTCACGTAGGCTTTCCAGACACATCCTGAGTGAGACCAAAAGTAACTGAATGAGTGCATGAACATAAGTCTGCAAACCATGTCATTTAGTCCTAAGGTGAATAGCATTAATGTTTAGGACATTTTTGTCAGTTATGGAGCACTGTCCCTAAGCTTTTTCACTCAAAGCTAGCACTCTACCACTTTGAGCCACAGCACCACTTCTGGTGATAAATTGGAGATATGAGTCTCAAGGACTTTCCTGTCCAGGCTGACTTTAAACCATGATTCTCAGATCTCAGCCTCCTCAGTAGCTAGAATAATAGGCATGAGCCATGAGTGCTCAGCAGGGCATTCTTTACTGTGTGTTGAATCTGAGGCTTGAACTCAGGACCTGGACACTGTCCCTGATCACACTAAAAAGCCTCAGCTCCACTTGTGGCTTTTGAGTTGTTAATTGGAGAATAAGAGTCATATAGACATTCCTGCTCTGGCTGGATTTAACCCACAATACTTATATTTTAGCCTCCTTTAGCTAGGATTACAGGTATGAGCCTCTGGTACTTCGCTAATGCTTAGGAATATGGAATCAAGTCTGTAAGTCACAGGATAGTGGAGATTTCAGGTGGCACCAGGACCACTCAAGTCACAAGGCCCCAGTGTTCTGCTTCCTCTCCTGCAGTTTCCCTCTTCCTTTTTGCAGCCCTTTGACTGCTTTGTTTTTTTTTTCTTTTCTTTTCTGTGACATTTCTCACCACCTGCTCTACCTGGAAAACCTGTTGGCTTCTGAGAGAACTAGGTTCCTAGATGCAGGTCTATGGGGGCTAGTATCCCTGATAAGTAGACAGCCCCCTCCACCACTGATTTGGGCTTGCTGGAACAGAGGCTCCATGCCAAGCCTAGTGTCACACAGGAACTGCTCTGCAAGAAAGACCTTGCCATGGGATGCTCCTTGAGGAAAAGCAAGAAGATTGCAGGTATTTGGTGAATTCCTAAGGACAGAACACACAGCCTTATCCTTGCAACAGCAGAAACTGAGTGGAACATACCAGCATTGGCCAAAGGAGCTGAATCAGTGGATCAGGATGGGAGACTTCAGAGAGGACCAGGAGAATTGGGCAATGTGGCAGAGCCAGAGCAGGATGAAAAGGGGGGCCCAAGCAAGAGAAGGGCAGTTAGGAACACCCTGGCCTGGAGGATCCTCTGGCTACTCAGGAGCTCCTGGACTCCCAGAAAAGCACAGATGCCTTTATTTCCATATGCTCACAAAGAAAATGGGAAGGAATTAATGTACTATGTTGTCTCTCATCTCCTTTGCTGTCCCTTGGTTATCTCATATTGGTATAGTATCTCACTTTGTTATCTGATATATTGAATTTATTTGTATTTGGATATTTGAAATTTGATAGGGAAGGGGGAAAACCAAGACGGGTGGGGGGTGGGGGGGGGAGGGAAACGGGTACCAAGACATGTGAAAGGGTATCAATGTATGTGAATTAATGCACCTTCTATCTGGCAAATATCATGTAACCCTTTTACTAATTACAATAAAAAAAAATTCAGAGTAAAAAAAAAAAAGAAAATGGGAAGGAAACTAGTCTTTTTTGAGGAAATTTTATCTGGAGTAAAAGAAAGAGAGAAATAAAGTGTCTAGGGTCATAAAAATACAGCATATGCATATTGTCACTCAAAATTAATTTAATATTGAATTAAATAAATATTTAGCAGTGACCTTCTGAGCATACCATAGAGAATCACTGATGGTAGATTGTCAAAGCCTGACAAAAATGGAGTCATGACATTTTGGGGTCCCCCTGTGTAACAAGGTGAGACAATCACATGCACTGTAGACAGAAGCATTTTTTTGTGACTCCAGTATGAATTCCATATGAGCTGTGAGATATACCAGTGATAAACACAGAAAAATTTCTACATCTTCTACTCTGTTCTTATTTCTTTTAATTATTTTCAAATTTTTGAAAGATTTTCTTATATGGTACTGAGAAATTAAACCCATGGCCTCATGCATGCTAGGCAAGCACTCTGCCAATAAGCTACATTCCCAGCCCTTATTTCATATTTTTTAACATCAGGAGTTAAACTCAGGGCCTTGAGCTTGTTCTACTGGTGCCCACTTGAATTTTTAGGTAGGGTTTATGTTTGTTTTGTTTTTCCTGGATGATGTCCCTGGGCTCCTTTTTGGTTCAAGGCTAGCACTGTATCTATTACTTGAGCCATTGATATAAGCCTTCTGATAAGTACGATTATAGGTGTAAGCCACCAGTGCACAGCTTAAGTAGTTATTTTAATAGATAGCATCTCACATATTTTTCTGTCCTGGATGGCTTCAAACTGTGATCCTCCAGATCTCGGCCTTCTAAATAGTTAGGGTTATAGGCACGAATCACCAGTGCCAGGCTCAGGACCCTGTGTTAGGCACGAATCACCAGTGCCAGGCTCAGGACCCTGTGTTCCAACAGGAGCACTTGAAGAGGGGGTGAGAATAAGCACAATCATGTGTCAGACTACTATAGGATATTAGCTACAATAAAAATACAACTTAGGCCATAGGAAAGGGTACTAGGCTTAAGAGAAAGAGACAGGGGACAAATATGAGCGTATACAGTGATTTTATGTAATAGGGCAGTCTGAGGGGCTGGGAACTGCTCCAGGCATTGTTGCAATGTGGACTTGACATGGAAGGGAGGGGAAGAAACTCTGGAAAAAATGGAAGAGGGGATTTTTGAGTTCAAGCCTTCAGGAGAGCCCACAGAATCCAGGGGAGCCAGAGGTGGAAAAATGATGGTTACAGAGCAATGGCAGGGAGAGGCAGCAGCCGCTGCAGTCCCTGAGTCTTCTGGTGGCACCTAAGTCCTGACCCAGGAAACAGGGGTAAGGAGAGGGCCTAGGTGCTGAATCAGCAGCATGGGCAGCTCTGCTCCTGCCTGGAGCAGGGACACAGCTGGGAGGGAGAAGAGCTAGTGAGCCAGAGGGAGAAGGACAGGGGAGAGTGGAGGCACTCACAAGAATTTCCTAATTGGCTGACCACTGGGTTTGCTCCCTAGGCTGCAGGCACACCTTGGCTGTGACTCAGGGAAGCACCTGAGAAGCTCTCCTGAATACTCAGAGAGTGAAGAAAAATCATGTGTGGTCTTTGATGTTCAGACATTTGTATTTGAGCATGTTGCAGTGAAGAGCCTACTAGAGACCACTGTGAAGCCACCTGCGGTGGTGGAGTGCAAAACAAAGAATCTGGGAACACCTGAGGGCTGATGTCAAAAGCCCAGCCCCCCCCCATTCCAACCCCCCAACCCTTCCCCCCCTCCCCCTTCCTGCTCCTGGGGGAAAGGCAGGTAGGGAGCTGCCCTGGGCCTCTCACATTTCATTTCCTGTCAGTCGGAGACAATCAAGAGGGACAACTCTGTCCTGAGGTTCCATGTAGCTTCTGTCATTCAGTCAACCTGACTTGAAATCCAGGCTGGGTCCTGGGTCCCTTTCACAGTGTTAACTCAGCAGGGAGCAGGTACATTTCAGGTTGGTTCCCAGCTCCTCCTCTCCCCACACAGCCAGGATTCAGGGCTCTGACAGAATCAGTGGGTAAAGGAAGTCTAGAGAGTCGAGGCTTTTTGATTTAGCCCTGCTGACAGGAGTGAGTGTGCACAGGGTCAAAAAAGCCTCTTGTCAGGAGGGAGGTAGTTCACTTGCCCATCCTACCGATGAGAAATACCGATGCTAAAGCTGTGAACTTACCTAGGGCCGCACAGACACTAAGGGAGGTCAATTAGTTGTTTGTCCAGTGTCCACCACGGCTTTCCTCCTTGACTCAGATGCCACCCCTTCCCTTGGCTTTGCCCCCGCTCCAGATATCAGAAAGCCTTCCAGGCAGATGTTGATGGTCACTCTCTGGAGCAACAGTGGTACCGCTGTCCACCCATACATACTGGACATCCTAGACAAGTGATTACCTTTTGTAATCTCGGGTAACAGCTATTTCTTGGGGCTCCTCTCAGGCCTGAACCCCACTTGAAGAAACCACACAAGAAGAGGCTCCTGGCAGCAGCTTCAGGCTTCTCCCAGTGCTTCTGATTGCCTTGTCCCTTGTTAGCAACTCCCTCCTGCTCAGACAAAGACACAATATGCATCAGAGTTAATTCTGTCAGCTTTAATCCTGACAATCCTCCAATTTCAGTGGAAGCTACATTCTCTTGGGTGCCTGGATCTTCCAGGTAGAAAAATAATACCAAGGAACAATGTCATGTGCAGTATGTCTCAGCAACTCTTACAATGAATGAAATTTGCCACAGTGCACAGGAGGCCACCTTGGGGCCCAGACAGCAGCAGAGGTAGGTTCCAGCTGGCCCACTTACTGGATTCTTATTTTCACCCATACCATCCTGACCCAGTTGTTGGAGGTTTTGCTGCTTATTTTTCAGGTTCCTCCTTAAATAACAGCAATGTTTATAAAATAAGGAGGACCATTCTTGGCTGTTCTTGAGAATCTGATCCTTTTCATTAGTGTTTCTGGGTCTACATGGGGTCAATCAGATCTTGGGAAACTGTACTGTCTGAAAATCTGGCCGTATGTTTCATAGCTACATTCCATTTACTTTTCAGTCTTTCCTCTAGATGAAGTGATGATTTCATTTTTTTTTTAAAAAAGCTGTTTCCATGACTCCGGTCTGATGGCAGGAGGGGGTCAGTAAGAAAGAGCAAGACACATAAGCTGTGACAGTGTAGACCTTAGAGGCAGCAGAGATCTGTAAGGTGGAAGGAAGAGGGCATCAGGGAGAGGGAAGGGGAGAGGAACAGAGGGGTTTGAGCAGGGCTAGCCAGGTGGGGGCAGGGGATAAGGAGGAGGAGGAGGAGGAGGAGGAGGAGGAGGAGGAGGAGGAGGAAGAGGAGCAGGGCAAGCTGGTGGGCTGCTATGCCACCATGGGGAGAAGAGGCCCCTTCCTGAGTCATCATGAAGTCCTTCAAGGAGTAGGAGGAAATTGTGGCTTGTGATGAGCTTAGATAAAGGAGTATAAGGGGAAAATCCCCAGGAGATTCATCTACCACTGGACTAGCTAATTTGGCCACTCCTGCCCAGCCCTCCAAATCTGCCAGGGCCCCCTCACATGCTGAGGAGCTTGTGGAAGAGTTATCCCCCTTTGGAAGGAACCACCCCAGGATTCTGCATTTATTCTCTCTCTGGGGACAACCTGGGCCTGGACAGCCTGGGCCTGGGCTTTGCCAACTTCATAAAGCTACTGCCACATATACAAAGACAGAGAATATATAATCTCAAGAGGCTGTCACAAATCACAAAGAACCCCTTGTTCCAATATAAAATATCTAGTGTTGTTTATGTGTGACAGAATCATTTGGACCCCAGAAGTAGCACTTGATGAAGGGAAACCTTGACATTAGCCTCACAATCAACAACATGAGATTAGCAATTCCAGGGCAGACAACAGAGTCAGCTTGAAATCCAGCTATGAGGCCAGAACAGATGTGGAACAGTAAAGCAGGCGCTAAGTGGAACCAGGATGCAGCCCTATGTAACAAGGAGAGACAACCCAAGGACATAATTCTTGTACTGGGCCGAAGTTTCTGGACCATGAGGGGCCTATGGCTAGTCATTACTTCCTGGGAGCAATTTCACAGCATTCCCTTCTCTTCTCTTGTCTGGAACTGACAGCTTGCCTTCCTTATCTCTTGCTATTAAGAATAGAGAGCTTGGGCCAGGAGTTTGGCCTAGTGGTTAAAGTGCTTGCCTAGCATGCATGAAGACCCGGGTTTGATTCCTTGGTACCACATATATATATATATAGAAAAAGCCAGAAGTGGTGCTGAGGCTCAAGTGGTAGAGTTCTAGCCTTGAGAAAGTCCAAGGACAGTGCTCAGGCCCTGAGCTCAAGCCCAGGACTGGCAAAAAAAAAAAAAGAATAGAGAGCTTATCCCTAATCCTTGTGTCCAGGCACTGCCCACCTCCAAGGGTCCCAGTTCTAGTGGAGAGTCGATCAGAGGATGGAGGATGAGCCAGGTACACCCAACAGTTTCAAACACCTATGGATCAATACCCTAGCCTAGCCTGGGACAGTGACATTAAACAGCACAGACATGCAAACTGTCCTGCGGATCTCGGCAATCCCCAGCTGAGGTGGAAGTGATCTCAGTTCCCCATGTACACAGCTGAACACAGCCATGGCCCACAACCCTGACTTTGCTGCTCAGATGATGGGGAATGTGTTGATCTCCAAGGAGAATGCCCTGCTTTCCCCCAGGTGAAGAAGGAGCAGCTCGGCCTGCCGCTCCTTGCCTTTCCATAGCAGAGGCAGAACCAGGAGCCCTTCTCCATCCTCACTAATCCCTGCATCTTGCAGGCCTCACTGCAGATCCAGCAGGGAGGGCAGACCTTGCAGAGAGTGAGGCCCCTTAGCTGCTCCATCAGCCTGGGCTCCTTTAGGAGGTCCTAGACTCTAGCACCATGGACAGGCAGCAACTCTGGAACTGCAACCGAGGCTCTACCTCCTCACCATCCATGCCAGACAGCAGCAGCTCAGATGATCCAGCTTTTGGCTGGGAGTTCAAATGCATCCATGCCAATGCCAGAAGGGAGATTCCATCAGCGGCTTCAGCAGCTCCACTCCATGGGCTTCCTCAATGCTGAAACAATGTGCAAGGCTCCAACTGTTACAGGAGAGACTTTATGACAGTTATTGCATGTCTCCTGGGACCCCAGCTCTCCAGATACCTCAGCCCATAACACTTGCCTGTCCTTCCACTCAACACCAGACTTTGTTCCTCTGTCAGCCCTTGTCCTTGTGCAGCTTGTCCCTCTGGTCTTTCTTGCTCTCTCCAACTACCAGGGTGGTCTGGAAGGCAGGGGCCCCAACTGTGTAGCTCTGTCTTGTGATCTGCAAACTTGCTACTGGGACCATGGAGGCAAACATAGGAGTGCTATCCTGTCTAGATAATTGGAAGTGTCTTTCAGTAGTTGCTTTACATTTACTTGCAGTAACTTTCTTCTTCTACCTTTCTCTCCCTGACCCCAGGGTTGTCTGATGGGATCTCACACTCTGAAAATAAGGGGCATGTGACACAGGCTGACTTTATTCCACAGCCCTTATACTTTTTACCACATCCTTTGGTATTTCTTGAAGTTCAAAAGGAAGATATCTGTTCAAAGATATCTGTTCCTGTCCAACTGGGAGCTAAGACACAGCAATCTGGAGAGGAATCAACCAGAGAAGATGATCCCAGAGGAGATTTGTGCAGAGAAAGAGGTATTGACATTTCTTAGAGGAAGGCATGGGGGTGGGGAGAGAGGTGAGCCTGTGCAAAACACCTAGAAGTTGGCATTGTTAATGTAGTAAAGAAATACTATTAGCTCTTCTATTCTACACTGTAGAATTCAGGGTTATATCTGGCAGAGAACCAGAGCTATGGATGGAAATTGTATTAGGGCTCAGTAAACTATGAAGGATTTAGGTTCCATTTCTTTAAATATATGCATACATTTCCAGAAGCCTGAGACCTAGCCCAATAATTTGAACCTCCCTATGAAAATGTAAACAGAGTTGAGACCTGTCTCAGCCATGGGGTGGTGTGTGTGTGTGCGCGTGCGCGCGCACATGTGTGTGTGCATACATATGAATCAGGAAGTATGAGTAGCCTTTATAAGATGACTAGGCTATGATTGGCAATGGCACCAGTAATCACTCTTCTGGGAAATAATGGTGAGGTTTTCACCTAAGCCCTTAGCTCTTTAGCTCTGTACTTCCATTTTCTAGGCCAGAAGGTTCCTTTTGAGGAAGGAGAAGGGAAGCAGTTAATGGTGCGTTTAATCTGAAATTGGACATTGCTCTGCAAGAAGTTTTTACTCCCTTCTGCCTCTGCTGTGTAGCATTTGTTTGTGGCCCTATGGCTAAGAATACTCACACAGAAGAGGCAGTGTAATGCTCTATGTGGAAAAGGGTGCCAAGTAATGCAGACAAGATGTATGCCCTTTCCCTACATCTCTCCTCCCAACTCCCACAGTTGACTTTTTTATTGTAATGTTAGGTTCGCCAGATAGTAGGTGCATTACTTATCACACATTGATACCCCTTCTCATGTTTTGGTCCCCATTTCCCTCCTGCTACCCTCTCCCAATCTTCTTGTTTTCCCCCTTCCCTTTCCTATTTCAAATAAACAAATAAACATATACACAATAAACGAGATAACAAAGTCAGATACAGTAACAGTATAAGATTAACCAAATGGCAACAAAAGAGAAGAGAACAACCACCACTCACTTTATAGCTCCTGTTTCCATGTCCTGGAGATCCTTTCATTTAGTCTCATCCTATATTGCCTTATGTATCTAGGTTTTGTGCTATTGTAGTCCTCTGCTAGGAGAGTCTTAGGTGTGTACTAATGATTACAAATGAGGGAAATCATTGAGCCTATGTTCCTTTGGGTCTAGCTTACTTCACTTAATATGGTTTTTTCCCAAGTCTTTCCATTTCCTTACCACAGTTGACTTTTATAAATGGTGGTTGACCGGAAGTGGAGTGGCTAGCCTAATGGTAGAGTACTTGCCGAGCATACATGAAGCCCGGGATTTGATGTATGGTATCACATACACAGAAAAAGTCAGAAATGGTGCTGTGGTTCAAGTGGTAGGGCGCTAGCCTTGAGAAACCTCAAGGACAGTGCCCAGGCCCTCAGTTCAAGCCCCAGGATTGGAAAAAAATTAAAAATGGTGGTGGTGGTGGTGGTGGTGGTGTGTGTGTGTGTGTGTGTGTGTGTGTGTGTGTGTGCTTGTGTGAGAGTGTTGGGCCTGAGCTATTTTTGCTCAAGACTAGCACTCTACCTCTTGAGCCACAGCTCCACCTCCAGCTTTTTTGTGGATGGTTAACTGGAGATAAGAGTCTCACAGACTTTCTTGGCCTGGCTGACTTGGAACTGAGAGTCTCAGAACTCAGTCTTCTAAATAACTAGGATTACAGGTGTGAACAACCAACACCTAACTGGTCTTTGTTTTTAACAATTAAGGAAAGGTTGTGAAGAAATAGAAAAAGTGAGTAAATGTTCTAGATTGCTAAATTTTGGGGTCTGGAGTGTCATTACTTGGCCTAGAGGACACGGAATAATGGAGCTCTGAGGTTGCCAAGTGGCCTTGCTTGAGTCCCATGCTGTACAAATGTATGCCACAACCGGTGCGGTGGCTCATGCCTGTCATCCTAGCTACTCAGGAGGCTGAGATCTGAGGATCTTGGTTCAAAGCCAGCCCCGGCACTAAAGACCCTCATGGTCTTATCTCCAATTAACCACGAGAAAACCCGAAGTGGTGCTGTGGCTCAAGGGATAAGGCGGTAGCCTTGAGCTAAGACCTCAGGGACAGAACCCAGGTCCAGAGTTCAAAAAAAAATGTATGCCACAAAGGGATTTCCATGGGCATGCTTTCCTAAATGTCTAGCACGAAAGAAAGCTGTTTCAGTTGCCTTGCATTCATTTCAACTCTCAGTTCATCATCTGGTGGGTGAGAAGGGGACAGAGGAAGGGGGAGAGAGGCCTGGTGGGTGAATACATACATAATACTCAATGTACATATGTGACAGTGGAACCAGAAAAGTGGAAGGGATGGGTAGGTTTGTAATGGGTGAGAGAGTGAAAGGAAAGGTGACACTAACAAATTGACATGTTGAAATGAGGCCATTTGTATAACTACTAAAAGATATTTTAAAAAGACAATAATGGATGATACGTTTGTGTGGACGGAGGTAGTTCGGACTTAAGATCAATCGGATGGTTGTCCAGTTGTGAGTTATATCAGCTTCATAGAGGATATGAAGGGCTGAAATGAGAATACCAAGGAACAGAGCTGTAAATATGGATTTAGAAAAAAGTTAGCCTGGAATTGTGGCTCAAATCTAGAATCCTAGCTCCTGTGGAAGCTGAGATCTGGGAATCGCAATTCCCTGCCAGTCCAGGAGAGAAGTTCCCAGGGCTTCATCTCCACCCTAGGTCTGGCCTTGGTGACTGGCACCTGTCACCCCAGCTACTAGGCATAGGAATCACAAATGGGAGGATCCTGATCCAGGCAGGCCTGAGCATGAAGGAAAGCCTATCTTGAAAGATAACCCAAGCAAAACAGGGCCAGGGGAATAGCTCAGATCCCAGGGCACCTGCAAAGTCTTGAGTTCAAATTCTAGGATGGCTAAAAAAAAAGAAAAAAAAAGAAATGTGTTGAATTAAGGGCTGCACTGACAAGGTGGAGAACCTGAAGAGAGAAAACTGTGTGTGACTCAGCAAAGCCGCACTTCCTGCCAGAAACGCCATGGTCATTTTGATGACACCTGCCCTTCCTATCAATAAGCATCATGGCAGCCTCTGCATGGTCTAGCTGTGGGTGGGAACATTTGCGGGAGGGCCATGGGGAGGGAAAGGGGATGTGCAATGTCTGGCAGCGCCACACCAGTGTCTGGCTGGGATGCACACGTGGAGAGGATTCTGGGCCATCACAATGCGGCGACTCGCAGTCCGTGGGCAGGAGGTTCCCAGCGGCAGAGGTGCCGGGCGCCTGCGCAATGTGCCCAGGGGGGGCGCGCGCTGCGGGAGCAGGGAGACCCCCGCCCCCCGCCCAATACCGCGACGCGCACGCGCTGTGGGCTGCGAACGCGCACGCGGTTTCGCCTCACCTCGCTCAACCCCTGTCTGGGCAGCTGACGGAGGCTAGAGGGGGGAGCAAGAGCTGCGCACCAGCGACGCGGTGGGCTGTGGGGCGCCGCGGGCTCCCGACTCCGTGAGGGGGCGGCGGAAGCGACGCCTCCAATCAGACAGCGGGCTTAGGACCCTCTGTGCGCCCAGCCCGCGCTGCCCGCCCCGCGGCCCAAGTGACTGGCTGCCTGACGCCGGCCCGCCTCCGCACCCGCGCCCGCGCCCGCGCCCGCCCCCGCCCGCCTCATCTTCCCCGCGGCTCAGCTCTGCTCGCAGCACAGGCGCCGCCGTCTCCTGCCCTCGTCCGCTCCATCGCCCGCTCCCTCCTCGCCGCCCGGCCGGCCCTGTCTCCACCCGCTGCAGCAGCCACCGCAGCTCCTGGCGTCCCCGCGCGGCCCTCAGGGCGCAGCCGGCCCGAGGATGAAGTGCAAGCCTAACCAGACGCGCACCTACGACCCCGAGGGCTTCAAGCAGCGGGCGGCGTGCCTGTGCTTCCGCAGCGAGCGCGAGGACGAGGTGCTGCTGGTGAGCAGCAGCCGCTACCCGGACCGCTGGATCGTGCCCGGCGGCGGCATGGAGCCCGAGGAGGAGCCGGGCGGCGCGGCGGTGCGCGAGGTGTACGAGGAGGCTGGCGTCAAGGGGAAGCTGGGCCGGCTGCTGGGCGTCTTCGAGCAGAACCAAGACCGCAAACACCGCACCTACGTGTACGTCCTCACCGTCACCGAGCTGCTGGAAGACTGGGAAGACTCGCTGAGCATCGGCCGGAAGCGCGAGTGGTTCAAGATCGAGGATGCCATCAAGATCCTGCAGTGCCACAAGCCCGTGCACGCCGCGTACCTGGAGAAGCTGAAGCTGGGCGGCTCCCCGACCAATGGAAACTCCGTGGCCCCTCCGTTGCCTCCGCCGGAGAGCCAGACCCAGTAAGTCCCGCTCACCCCGTGGCGCAGCCGCCACCACCGCCACCTCGGTGGCCGCCGGCCCGCGGGAGCCCCGCCGCTGCCCTGTACGGCCGGTTGCACCGGCAGGAGCGAGGCTTCTTTTGTTTGCTTGGCAGGCGGACCTCCGAGTCACGCTGCGAGCTGTCTGCCTTGCCAGGCTGCTGGGGACAGTGTGCACAGCCCTCCGCAGAGGCGATGGAGATCGCTTCTGGGTGACACTGCAGTGCCCCCCCCCCGCCTGGCCTGGAGCCTTCGCGGCCGGCCATGCCCGTGGGGGCGGCGGCGGTGCGGGCCGCTGATGTTTTGGTTCGGGTTTCCCCCCTTCGTCGTTTCCCAGATGCTGGTGCGCGCGGGTGCGTGCGCACTTCGGGTGCCAGGCGGCTGCTGGCTCGCTCCTTCCTGGCGGAGGCCTTTAAATTGCAGCCGGCCTGGTCGCGGGCCGGGCGGGGGCGGGAGCAGGTATCCCGGGTTGTTTTTCCAAGTCATTTTCTCCTCTGCAGCCGTCGTGCCGGTCACGAGCCCTTCTCGGGTGGGGGTGGTTGCAAGGATTCTTTTTATATTAGGGAAATTGGGAATTGTACATCTTGTGCTTTCTGCGGCCGGCGGTAGGGTTAGCTTCAGAGATGGGTTCGCATTTGTTCCTGACGAGACAATTCTTTGTCTATTTCTGTAGAGACGTGGGGAGAGAAAGAGAGGGAGGCAGACAGATGACTGGATTTTCAGGAAATTTTCACACCGGGTAATTCCTCACTGCTGACTTGACACGGCCATTTCCTGGAGGCTTTATGAGGGTTTTGCCCTAGAGAATAGGTATTTCTGGGTAATTGCTAGGAAAACATGTCTTCCCGTGAAACCTGTGTTCTGGGCTCGCATGTGCCAGGTTGGCGTGGCTAGAAGAACCCTGCTTCTCTCAGGGCGGTGCGTGATGGAAAGCTGTCTCTCTTGTCTTTATTGTAAATCCGGTGAAACTTTGCTAACTCTAGCAAGCAGAGGAGTGTGCGACTTGATAGGTGGCCGCATCCTGATGGAGTGGGTTCGTGCCCCTCCCTCTCAGCTGTCATGGGCTTCCCGAGATCTTTGGACACCTGAACAGTCTCCCTCATGGACCTGGAGCAAGTGTTTTTGCAGCCCAGAGCTGGTTGTGCTCAATTTAGAGCACTTGCCTTGGCTTTAATACTTGCTTGACAGGAAAGACCCCTTCTAAAATACCTGTCTCTCTTTTAGAACTTCCTCTGTTCATGGAGTTACGTCTGAAATTAGATGGAAGAAAAGCTTCCTTTGGAAAGTAACTATTGGTGATGGAAAGTGCTAATGACAGCACTGAGTTCAATCACCAGTACCCACACAAAAAAGACAAGTTTATCATATAATATAATCTAATGATTTTTTGTTTCTTCCAGCAAACTGAAATACAATGAGCAGATATTTGAATCATATATTTTTAATATCAAATTGGCTTTTTTATTCAATTAAGTAGAAACAGATTTCACCACCAGTAACATAGCTATACAAGAAGATTCTTAAATTTTAAAGACTTACTGGACATACAGTGAATTCAAAAATGATTTGCTGGGGCCGGGAGTTTGGCCTAGTGGTTAAAGTGCTTGCCTAGCATGCATGAAGACCCGGGTTCAATTCCTCGGTACCACATATAGAAAAAAGCCAGAAGTGGTGCTGAGGCTCAAGTGGTAGAGCTCTAGCCTTGAGAAAGTCCAAGGACAGTGCTCAGGCCCTGAGCTCAAGCCCAGGACTGGCAAAAAAAAAATGATTTGCTGACATGCATCATATATATGGAGTCATGCATAGAATCTTAATTATAGACTTTAACGAATTTGCACATAGTAAGCATAAATCACTGGAATGCAGATAAAAAAATAAACGTTTCTTAGTCCCAATGCTCATGAATTACTTCTGATATCTATACTGCATTTTGTCACTTAATATTAAGGAATGGTTTTTGATTTTGAATGACATCTATACTCCTTTTGCAAACCTGTTGTGGTTTTGCCATTTATCACTTTTAGCACTGTAATATTTTTCTTCATTGAGTTTGAATTGTAATTTCACAACTCTATATTGTTATGCTACTAAAACATGCATAATATTTTCTAAAGAAATATGATTTCTCTTTTTTAAAAAATTTACTTTACATTTAAGTTGACATAAAATATAAGTATCAGATCATCAAACATTCTCACACTAATGTTTTCAAATAAAATAGTAAACTGGAATAAAGGTAGTTTAAAATATGACAGCCTAATAATTGTAGTTCATACCTGAAATCCTAGTTATTCATGATAATGAGATCTGAGGAGGACCATGCGTGATTAAATGCCAGTTGGAGCAGAAAAATCCATAGGACTATCTTCGAATATCTGTTCATTATATTTCAGCTTGTTAGAGGAAAAATATTTTATTATACTATAAAATACTATACTAACAAAATTGTCTCTCTTTTTTGCAGGTACTGGTGCCTCATCTCAGGGACTTCACTTTTTCACTCAAGGCTAGTGCTCTACCACTTGAGCCACAGCTCCACATCCAGCTTTTTTGTTTGTTAATTCAAGATAAAAGTCTCATGCAATTTGCTTCCCAGACTGGCTTTGAATAGCAATATTTTGATCTCCCGAGTATTGCATGAGCCATTGGCACTCAGCTTTAACAAAGTTGGGGCTTTTTTATTTTGCAATATTGAGGTTTGAATGCCAGTCATGAGAGGAAAAAAACCAAGCAAGTGTGCAAGGCCCAGCTGGGTATTAGTGGCTCATGCCTGTATCCTAGTTACTTGAGTGGCTGTAATCTAAGGACTGCAGTCCAAAGAAAGTCTGAGCAGTAATTTCTATGAGACTCTTATCTCCAGTTAACGGCAGAAAATCAGAAGTGGAGCAGTAGCTCAAGTGGTAGAGTGTCAGCCTTGATTGAAAAAGCTAATAGCAGCACTGAGTTCAATCACAGTACCCCCACATATAGTATAATCTAATTATTATTTTTGTTCCTTCTAACTGAAACATAATGAACAGATGTTTGAAGCATATATTTATTTAACATCAAATTGGCTTTTGTTATTCAATCAAGTAGATACTGAGATTTCACCACCAGTAACCTAGATATACAAGAAGACTATTAAATTTTCATTAACATCAGCAGACAGACATACTGGGTTCTACTTTCCAGATGCTTGTGTACATAAAGGCTCTTCCACCAGAAAAACCATCAGAAATACTTTGGAGTCTTAAATTGCACTTGATTTTATTAGAGGCAATAATATGTCATCCTATTTTGTTCTTAAATTATGTAACTGACAAAAGTAAAATAAATAGTATAAACTGTTCTTAAGAATGGTTAGCCTATAAATGTGTTTCAGCATTTCCCCATTTGTGTGTGTGTGTGTGTGTGTGTGTGTGTGTGTGTGTGTGTGTGTGTGTGTGTGTACAAGTAGTGAGGCTTTATCTGAGGGCCTGGCTGCTGTCCTTTAGCAATTTTTGCTCAAGACTAGTGCTCTACCACTTGAACCACAACTCTACTTCTAGCTTTATGGCAGTTAATTGGAGATAAGAGTCCTAAGACTTTACTGCCCCGGTTGGCTTTAAATTTCAATCCTTGTATCTCTGCCAGTTAAGTAGCTGGGTTCCAAGCAGATGTGTAACCTATACCAGGCTTGGTATGTGTATATACACACACATACATACATATATATACATATATAATCACACATATACGTATACATACATATACAAAATAGATTTTAGAACATTTTCAGTATCATTTAAGTGGATTTTATAGAATATTTTTTTCAGTATGACTTAAGTAGTTTTTGTAAAGCCATATGAAAGTCTTGTCCAATAGTTATAAGCTCCCAGGATGCTCTTTTTATGACTCAGTAATCTGGGGATAAAACAAATTACCAGAGTAGCATATAGGATATTCCTATCAGTTTAGTCTTCCATAAAAGTAATGTATCACTAGGATTATTTTTTCCCTCCTGGCACTGATAGAAGCCACTTATATATTATTTTCTATGATTGTACAAAAATGTACAGTTACATTTTATTGTTCTTCAATAAAAAAGGAAAAAGCTTTTGTTACAGGTAATTGTGATTTTCTGTTATAAATCAGGATTTTATTTTCTACACATTGTATAAATAGCTTCCATTTTCAGTTGGTCAAGCATGTTTTGTCTTGGTGATTCCGACTGAAGCATACACTGTACCACTAAGTTCTCAACCCTGTGGTCAAGTGTTTTATTCCTGCAATTGAGTAAAGAGAACAGAAAAATGTAGATACCTAGATTTATTGGAAATGTTTATGTGTATGCAAGTATGAAATTTGTTATACACACTTTAAAGAAAACATGTAAAGAGGTGAAAGTGTTCACTTCAATTGCTTTTTTTGCCAGGCCTGGGCAACTGAACTCAGGGACTGAGCACTATCTTTGGCCTTTCATCAAGGCTAGTGCTCTACCAGTTGAGTCATAGCACCACTTCGAGCTTTTCTATGTATGTGGCACTGAGGAATCGAACCAAGGTCTTTAGGCGTGCTAGGCAAGCACTCTCCCATTAGGCCAAACTCCCAGCCCCTCAATTGTTTTCTTACTTTGTTTCCTATAGATTCACTTAAGATATGTGTACCTCAAGTAATGGACCACCTGCTTGCCTAAGGAAATGAGTTCAAACTGCAGCACTGCAAGAAAGGAAAGACGAGCTCCATATAAGACTAGCACTTTGTTTACACTTACTAATTTTAAACGTAGTTATAGAGATAAAATTTTTTGACATGGTTAGAGCTTTCACTTTCAGGCTTCCTTTGTATAAGAAACTGCCAGATACTAGCAAAAAGAATTTCATCAGTATTTTTTTGTAGTTTTCTCTAGATAATTTACCATATTATATTTAGCAGACTTGAAACATTTTTTTAGCAAACAGCAGTATGAAAACTGGAAATCACTATGGAGATTGCATTAAAATATGACATTTTTATGAGAGAACTTGATGTGATTAAAAACTACATTGGAAGTCAGACAAACCTAGTCCCAGTTCTTACTTATTCTATAGCTCTAGTTAAGTTATTTAATTATCTCCTGCTCATATTTTTTTAAATTATCACAAGACATAATAAAAATAGATACTTCATAAACATCTACAGGGAGCAGCCTTTTCTGACTGGGGCCTAAATCCTATTGTATATCAAGGTTCCTACAATTGGATTTAATCTGTTAGTGTCACTGTATGGTCATCAGCCTGAATGACTTTCATTAGCCTAGAGTCAAGAACATAATCTCTAGGATTGTTTTATGTCTTTTTTTTCCCTCCAGTCTTGGGCTTGAGCTCAGGGCCTAAGCACTGTCTTTGGACTTTCTCAAGGCTAGAGCTCTACCACTTGAGCCTCAACACCACTTTCTGGCTTTTTTTTTATGTATGTGGTACTGAGGAATCAAACCCCGGTCTTTGTGCATGCTAGGAAAGCATTCTACCACTAGGCCAAACTCCTGGCCCGTTTTATGCCTTAAATGAATATTTCCTTTTGCAAAACTTCTGGTATCATGAGTTTCTTGAGACTTTTTAATTTTGCAACAAGATGTTGATCTACCTAATGAATCTTCAACAATTTTGTCAGTGGGGTGTTAATGTAAAGCTCCTAATTATATGCTTGTATCTCTTTTCAGATGAGCAGTAAAGATGTTCGGGAATCATTGATGTGAATCCACTGCACGATGGATTTGTCAACTTCTAACGTTCCCAAGGAGACAGCTCATCTGGTTTTCCTCTTACATCTTGGGACATTCCTTCCCCGTCTATTCCACTGACTCTTCTTGCTCTGGTTGTTGTACTGTTGTACGTGAACAGACTTTAACTCAGCACCTATAGCCTTTTGTTGTGCTTTTCTGATGTGTCTGCCTTTGCCATTAGACTGTATCTTTGAGAGCAAAGACTATTTTTCCTTACTCTGCATTTTCTGCATCTGAGACACTACTTGAAATATGGTTGGCATAACTGAAGGTCTTTGATTCAATTAATATTTTGTAATCCCTGTGTGGCAAAACATTCCCCTCCCAATCTGGTGCTAGTAGAGTTTATGCTGTCTAAGCACCATACATGTGGCTTTTGTGATTCAGGTGTTTCAGAAACATTTCAAGACAGTTTAAGATGTTCAAGGACACGAATTATTACTCATATTTCTATGTCATACCAAACAGTGGCTTGCAGTTTAAAGAGTATGCCATTCACTTAAGGCAACATTTTGTAGAATCAGTCCTTCGTGTAACACTTTAGTGTTTTTGTACTGTTGTTAAGTTGCTTAAAATTTTTTTCAAAATACCCCACTTGCCATAAAGGTAATGGTAAGAATAAATACAATAAACACGATATTATTGTGTTTTTCTAAAAATTTAAAATAACATAGGGATAATACATTTAATTTTGTTTGCAGTGCTCTAATCACTGCTTACATGCCCCCTTAACATCTTTACAAAGAAAACATTGCTTTTTTCACTTTGCAGATTCAATATAATGTATTATTTAATGCCAGAGCCAAGTGCATAGATAGGCACTTTCAAACTTAATTTTTCCATTTAGTTTGCCTACATTCCTTTTGCCACTTAGTGTCCCAGTTGGCCCTAGTTTCCAAATTTTTTTCTATATCCTCAGCTGGCTATTCCTCGGACCTGCTTTCAAGTATGTGAAAATTCAGGTTTCTCTGGTGGAATGCTACACTGTCCCTTAGACCATTGGAAAAGAGCACTGTGAAAGACACTGCTGTGTAAAGAGGGAACAGAAAATGAAGGATTTGAAGAGGGGTCTTGGGTTAGCTGTTTCTAGGAGAACAACTTTAAGAAAAGCTCAGATGTTCATTGAATTTGGCCATAATGGGGTAGCTCTGTGATGTAAGCACTCTTCTTCAGCTCTTTGCAAAGGTTCAAAATATGGTAGTTTTTTTCTTTTGCATTATAAAGCAATTACCTTGGGTAAAGCTTGAACTCCGTTTCAGTGTTACACCTTGCTTCATGGTACTAGTGAAGTGTATTGATTGTGTCTCAAAATCTTAACAGGATTTGAAATAAAAACACATCTTACAATTTATTTTTAAGTGTGATATGGTCAGTACTGTGGACATGTTTTTTCTTAATTCTTACCTTTTAGAGAAATGTTCTGAAAAATGGACAGGTATGGTATTGCTATTTGCTTCAGTATAATCTGAGAGTGGGGTAGGTGAGTGCATAGATGGAATAAGATTGGTTCTGATTTTATTATTATTGGAGTGGTGTGATGGATGTTTGAGAATTCATTATACTATCCTCTATACTTTTGTATATGTTTGAAATTTTGTGTAATAAAAGTTCAAAAATGTATTCTTCAGAGTTTGCTTGTAGGTTACCTCATTCCCTTACAATATAGGTATGGAAGGTTGCTCAGAAGGCAAATTTATATTTCAGAAAGACAGCCTCACCCTACTTACCAAAACTGTAACTTTTGTTCCCAAGTGAAACCCACTGGCAGACTTTTCTTCCCTCAGTGAATTTCTGGCTTGGAATACTCACTAGTATGCCAGACATGAGCATAGCAACATACATATATTTACGATAATATTCATTCTACAATTCATTGTTTAAAAATACATAATTTTTCTGATTATGAAATTCATCTTTAGAAAATTAAGAAAAATGAAAAACAAAAACAAATGAAGGCCACGTACCAGTGGGTCACGTGCAGCCCAAGCAAGGCAGAAAAATCTTTGAGACTATCTCCAAGTAGCCACCAAAAATACAGAAATGGAGCTGTGGCTCAAGTGGTAGAATGCAAACTTTGAGTACAAAAACTCAAGGACAGTGCCTAGGCCCAGAATTCAAGCTCTACATCTGGCACAAATACAAAGTTACATATGATTCTTTCTAGAAATAATGTTTTGATAAGAACCCCACAAAACACTTCCATCATTTTTCTTTTTCAAGTATATATAATACAAAGAAGGATGGCACACAGGTCCCATCCTCTATAATATTGCAGAAACAACACAAAACAAAACAAAAAAAACTCATGAGCCTTATATTGTTACACAAATATTGCAGAGCCACCTGTTTTTCCTAAGAATTCTTTTTTTGCATTAGTGTTCTTGGCCATTATGGAATATGTGCTATTTGTACAGAAAGCAGGACAAAGCTTGAGTCTGAAACAGACCAAGCTATATTTTTATATCCTGGTGTAACATATTATAGGCTGTTTTGTTTTGTTTTCTTCCTATTTCCTTCACTGCCAAACAATGAAACTAGGATGCGATATCAAATCTATTGGGTGCTTTTAAGTTACACAGTTTTACCACTGGTTAAAAAAAATAAAGTAGGCCTGTTATCACCTTATCTATATTACAGTGTGTTCGGACGTCTTTGGCTATTCAGCAAGCTATACTATAAACACCTCTAAGCATCATGTGCTTGCTGTTCCTCTGGACACCATGGTTTCTAATGGGAAAACAAAGATACCATCACTCAGGGAAGGGAATCATGTTTTACCTTCTTTGATTCTATTTTGTGTGTGCACTGAACTCTTGCTCAAGGCTAGTGTTCTATCACTTGAACCACAGTTCCATTTCTGGCTTTTTATGGTTACTTGGAGATAAGAGTCTCACAGAATTTTCATACCTGGACTGGCTTCTAACCAGGGTCTTCAGATCTCAACCTCCCTGAGTAGGTAAGGATTATAGGCATGAACCACTGGTGTCAGCCCTTCTACGATTTTTGTCCATATTGTACCCATACCTGTTCTTAATTTCCTATGGCAAGCAGTGTATGTTTTGGGATTGAAATGTTAATATAGAAGATACAGTGTATAACCACACCATATATCCCAGAAGGATTGGCCCCTTTCTAGTCTAAATGACACAGGAAAATGCCTTGACCCACCTAACAATAGCAGCGACTACCAAAAATTGAGATTCTGAACTTTGATACCACAACTGTGAATAGCTTGTTTCCTGAACTCAAATCTCCAGGTAGCACTTTGAGAAATCTCAAAATAAAGACAAGGGCCTGAATTCTATGAAATGAAAATGGTGGTCCGTGAAGTGAAATCAAGCTTTATCATAATCCAGTGCACATGCTCTATGGGCTGAAAAAATAACTAGATGGATAATATTTTAGAGTTAACTCAGTACTCCTCTTCATTCTGGGATGATAAACAGAACCAAAGTGTCCACTGTGAAGAAGCAATGTAAAGAAGCTTGCCAGTTAACTTTGAGAATTTAGACTTTGGTGGGACTAATAATGAGGGAACAGATGGCTCAAGGCAGGGTTGGTAATTCCATTTTCCTTTTGTCTACTCCATCAAATTTAAACCTTATTTCTCGGATGGTAAAAGAAGATTTAAGGTAGACTGCAAAGTCATTCTTAACAGGTGATTCTAGCAATAGCATCATGCTCCCTAGTGGACATTACAGGTGTTGCCTTGCTCCTGAAATGTTTTCAAAAATATCTGATTAATATGTGCACTGGTGGTTTATGCCTGTAATCCTAGCTTTTCAGGGGGCTCAGATCTGAGGATTAAAGTTTGAAGCAAGCTTGAGCAGAAAAGTTTATGAGACTCTTATTTCCAATTAACTGACAAACCAGAAGCAGAAGTATAGCTCAAGTAGTGGAGTACCAACTTGAGCAGAAAAGCTCCAGTATGCACATAAAAATAAATTGTGAGGGGCCAGGCACATAGACTTGTTGTAGAGTTCTTGCCTAGCAGGCATGAAGCCTTGGGTAGGATTCCTCAGTACCACAAACAAAGAAAAAGCTGGCGGTGGAGTTGTGGCTCAAGTGGTTGAGTATTAGCTTTGAGAAAGCCCAAGGACAGTGCTTAGGCCCTGAGTTCAAGCCCCAGGACTGGAAAAATAAATACATTGTGATTAAAATTTACTGATTAGAGGCATATTAATGGAATACAGTATATGTCAACTCACACAATGTATTCTGATCAAATCAAGAGTAACATTTCTCTTTTCATATAAAATATTCATTCTCAATGTTAGATTCCATTAGTCTCAGTTCATCTTATCAGTTTTATAAGTAGCAAATTCCAGAGGCTAGGAGTATAGTTCAGTGGTCAAACACATTCTAAGCAGCATGGATATGGCACTAGGTTCAGTGTCTAGCATCAAGAATGGGGCATGGGTCAAATTCTATATCCATCATATGATATTTAGGCAAATACAATGTCTATCATCAATATAATTTAGGGAAATAGAAATAAAAACTAAATCATGCTAATCCTGGATTCATCAGAGAAGACTGTGATAGACCTAGTGGGGAGCAGAAATGACTAAAGGTTCCTGACAATTTCACAATTAGGATTATAGGTTACTTGGTACCTGAAGAGTATTGGTTGTTTGGATGAACACCTGGAAATCTTCATTTTTTTCTAGTTCTGGAGACTAAAACCAAGGCATCAAGCACCACCAGATTTTGTTAGAGGTTAATAATAGTTAAATGAAGGACAGCTAATCTTATTAACAAATGTACTGGACAACTGGACATCATAAGTAAAAACAAATCATAACCAAAGTCAACCTTGGCTTAAACCTCACACTTCAGGCAACATTTAATTCAATGTAAAAAGTATCAAGCTACACATTCTTAGAAGAAACAGAGCAGCAAAATCTTTGCTATCAATTTAACACCAAAATCATGATTCATAAAAGAAAAAATGATTAACCGGAACTTATCAAAATTAGGAGGCTTTAGTTCAGTAAAGATCCTACAAAGAAGATGAACAAGTCATGTGCTGGTGGCTCACACCTGTAATCCTAGCTTCTCAGGAGTCTGAGACCTGATGATCACAGTTCAAAGCCACCCCAGGTAGGAAAATCTGTGTGACACTTATCTCCAACTAACCAGCAAAAGGCTGAAAGTAGAGCTGTGGCTGAAGTGCTAGAAAACCAGCCTTGAATGGAAAAAGCTAAGGGGCAGCATCCAGGCCATGAGTTCAAGCCCTAGTATCAGCACACACAGGAAAATATTTATAATAAAAAGAATTTTTAAAAGAGTGAATTGAAACAAAGAAGTTGCCATGCACTGGACACTCACACCTTTAATCTCAGCTATTCAGGAAACTAAGATCAGAGGATCTCACTTCAAAGGCAGCTTGGCAAAAGTGTCTGTTGGACTTTTCTTTACAATTCACCGGCAAAAAACAAAACAAAACAAAACAGAAGTGAAGACTGCTCAAATGGTATACTGCCATCCTTCAGCAAAAACACTTGAATCTAGACTAGAGTACACAGGATGACCCTGTGTAAGAAAATAAACCCACATCAAACCTAAAAAAGCCAGCTGCTGGATTCTAGCTGTAATCCTAGCTACTGAGGAAGCTAAGACCTAAGGATTGCAGTTCAAAGTCAGTCCAGGCAGAAAGCCTGTGAGACGCTATCTCCAGCTAACCACTAGAAAACCAGAAGTGGAGCTATAGCTCAAAACAGTAGTTCTCTAACTTTGAACAAAATAGTTCAAGGATAGCTGCCAGGCCCTGAGTTCAAGACCCACAACTGACAAAACAAGTGGATGAAAGTCATCTAAACAATGTAGGGAAGTAGATATATCCAACCAAAGCAATGTTGAAAATATATGACAATCAGAACTCAATAATAGGGGGCTGAGGAATATTTTAGTGGTGGTAGACAGCTTGCCTTGCTCCTATGAGGTCCTAAGTTTTGTTCCCAGCACGAACAAAGAACAACTAAACAAAGAACTTCAACAACACCAAAGAAAACCTACACAATCGATGAATAGACATTTAACCAAAGATATACACAGGTGGAAGATATCCACATGATCAATTTTTAGGAAAATGCAAATTAAAACCATGTCACACTAGTAAACCAGGGCTAAAGAAATACCATTAACAGCAAACACTGGCAATCAGAGAAACTGTTCACTGGTACATTTCTGGTGGCAATGGGAAATGGTATAGCCGTACATAAAGAACGGCTAGTCTGGAACATGAAGTAACTGTGTTGGCCACTATCTTCAAGGTCCTTGGTTCAATCTCTAGCACTGCAAAACAAAAATTAAAACCTAAAAATATAATATATAAATTGCATTATTTTTCAGTTATCCTAGAGAGATTGAAATTTGGGATTCTACCAAAACTTGTACATGAATATTCATAGCTACTTTATTACCCAAGCATGGTTTTACACACCACCTGTAATCCAGTTACTTGGGCAGCTGAGGCTAGTCTGGATCATTTAATTGCAACTTATTTCAAAATAAAAATTGCTGGAGTAGGTGTAGCTCAGTGGTAGAGTGCTTCCCAAGCATGCACAAGGCTCTGGATCCAACTCTCAGTACCAAACAACAATAACAAAAGGAAAGAACCCCCCCCCCCGAAAACATTACAGCTTTATTTGTAATAGCTCAGAACTAGAAACAATCCAAACATCTTTTAACATTAACTGCAGATTATTCTCATTATGGAATACTAGCCATCAATAAACAGGAGCAAACTAGGTATGTGTGCCAATCTGAGTGGATTTCTGTGTACTCATAAGAGTGGGGGAAAAAAACTAAACTCACAAAGCCACCAACTGCCAGGCTTGGGTGGCTCATGCTTATATTTCTAGCTACTCAAGAGGCTGAGATCTGAGGATTACAGTTTCAAAGCCAGCAGGAACAAGAATGTCTATGAGACTATCATCTATCAATCAGCAAAAAGCCAGAAGTGGAATTTTATCTCAAGCTGCAGGGAATAAGCTCTGAGTACAAATGTTCAGGGACAATACTCAGTTCCTGAGTTCAAGCTGGGGGACCAGCAGACATAAAAAAGCCATAGTATATTATAAAAGGTATTATTTATATGATAAATAACAAGGCAAACATTATTTTCAAGGAGGAGGGGGTTAGGAAAGATAGGGCTAGTTTTGCCTAAAAAATGTGGGATGAGGGGAGCCTCAATGATTGGAATCCTCCTGTATCCTAAATAGGGTATTTTCCCCGAATAGGGTATTTTTCCCCGGAAAGCTGGTGACGTTGGAATAAACTGCATTGCATCAGTTAAAATTTCACAGCAATAATACTGCATTTCAAAAGTTAGGCTACGTATTATCAATTGGGGAATTTCAGCAAGGGTAGAAGTAACTGCTCTAGAAAATTTCTATTAATCACTGGATGTTGAATTGCTAATTATTTTAAACAAAAAATTAGTGGTTATCAAAATAAGTAATGAAAAGTGTAGATTATAACTCATTGAATAAGAGTAAACACCAAATCCATACTGACATGAATAAATTGAAGTGATGAAGAGTCAAGTATCAAGGACCTGTCCACTTTAAACTCATTAATTACAATGAAAAGTACTAACTTCAAATTAGAGAAAGGTAGGCGGGGGAGTAGCCCCAGTGGTAGAGCACTGAGAAGCTGGAACAAGACCCTAGATTCAATTCCAGCATCTCACACAGAGAAGTGGTAGAGGAAGTGCAAGCATGTGAGATGGAGATGAGGAAGGGGGAGGGAGACACTATTTTAATGAAGGGACAGAAGTGAACATGAATATTGCGGTTCATGTGATACCTGAGGAGTGAATGAGAAGGACACAGCCTCAACTGTATGAGCCTCCAATTTAACATGCAGAACCTGAGGGTACTGTGACTACAGACAAACCCATCTGATCGGTGAGCTACAGAGTAGCTGACCTTAGCCTGGGGCTGCATTGCAGTGGTGAAGCACAGGTCCAAGCCCAAGGCTGTGGGTTGGATCTTCAGACAGGGTGGAGTGGGGTGAGATGGATTACTAGCTTCTTATCTTCACCTGTATGGAGTCATAGTCAAGAAAAGCCAATGGAAATTGTTTCAGATTAGAGACACAGGAAAACAAAATGCAACATGGGATTCTGAATGGGCTCCTTCTGCTAGAAACAACCTTATTTCTAGTGGTAAGATTTGAATAGGTCAGATGATTGGATGATAGCAACATAGTATGTGTCACTCTCTGATTCCGATAATTGGATGTAGTTATACAGACAATTCCTTTGTCCTGCTAAAGCATACAAGAACAGTCAGGTACCTGGTGAGCAACATAATCTTAAATGGTTCAGAAAGAAAAGATCTCTATAATATACTTGTAGTGCTTCTTTAATTGATATTGTTATTATTATTTATTATTACCAATATGATTACTATTTGCATCACTGAATTTGGAACTCAGGATCCTGAATGATCACAGTTTTGTTTGAGAAAATGTCTCACTATGCAGCCCAGAATGGCCTTATTTATTTATTTATTATTTTTTGCCAGTCCTGGGGCTTGAACTCAGGGCCTAGGCACTGTCCTTAGACACTTTTTGCTCAAGGGTGGTGCTCTGCCAGTTGAGCCAGAGCACCACTTCTGGCTTTTTCTGTGTATAAGGTACTGAGGAATGTAACCCAGGGCTTTGTGCATGCTAGGCAGGCACTTGACCACTAGGCCACACTCCTGGCCCCCAGGCTGGCCTTAAACACATGATCCTCCTGCTTCTGCCTCCTGAGTACTGGACTTACAGTAAGCATCAATACACTTTTCTATAATTCTGTGATAGTGTAAAAATAAAACTTTTAAGAATATCATGTTTGCAGGATTTTTTTTGCAAATTAAAAAGGAAAAATTACCCACCATTATGTGTAAGATACAGTTAAATCTCTAGGCATGATAGGATGTCTTGAGTCCTAGACAGATGGCAGGTTGATGAAGAAGGGCCACTTGAGCCCAGAAGTTGAAGATATGTCTAAGTTTGAGACTTCATCTCAAGAGAGAAAAATGGGGAATGAGGTTGTTAGCATACTTGCACAAATGTGTAAGCTCTGGGGTCTATAGTAACACACACACACACACACACACACACACACACACACACACACACACACAAATACAGCTATAATGAACCCCTGAGAAAAAGATCACTTCCTTAAAAACATGTCTGGGGATGGGTGTGTGACTCAAATGGTAGAAGATTTGCCTAGCATGCTGGAAGCTCTGAGTTCAGCCTCTACTACTGCCAAAAATGGCCTTCAAGATAAAGACATGTATCTTAGCACTGGGGAATAGGGTCCTCTTCAGTTGCAGAATATCCCAGACTCAAGAACCTGTGTTAAAAAAAAGGAAGGGGGACAAACAGGACAAGCATTTTAATAAGAAAAAAAAGAATGAGTATATTGACCATCCAATTCAAGAAGACAGGGAGAAATGAAAGTAATCCCAAGAAATAAGAAGATAAAAGCAGAGATGAAAGTAAACAGAATTATAGAATACACGGGGCTGGGAGTTTGGCCTAGTGTTAGAATGCTTGCCTAACATGCATGAAGATGTGAGTTTGAGTCCTCCATATCACATACATAGAGTTAAATATCTATGTTTTTCCATGAACTATTTTGGGTTCTAGAATTTATCATGAGTGACTCTATATTGGTGTGGTCTTATTAATTAGGGGCCTGGTGCGGTCTCTTAGTCCAAATAGTGCATTGTGTATTTTTTTTGCCAGTCCTGGGCCTTGAGCTCAGGGCCTGAGCACTGTCCTTGGGCTTTCTCAAGGATAGAACTCAACCATTTGAACCACAGCACCACTTCTGGGTTTTTTCTATGTGTGTGGTACCGAGGAATTGAACCCAGGTCTTCGTGCATGCTAGGCAAGCACTCTACCACTAAGCCATACTCCTGGCCCTGACTGTATAATTTTTAAACACAACTTTAAATGGGCATTAGTGGCTCCCTCTGGTAATCCTACCTACTCAAGAGGTTGAGAGCTGGAGGATTGTGGGTTCAATGCTAGCCTGTGCAGGAAAGTCTGTGAAATTCCATCTCCAATTAAATAACAAAATGCCAGGGAGGAACTGGGAGAGTGCCAGCATTGAGCAAGAACTCCATGATAGATTGTGTGGCCCTGAGTTTCAAGCCTCAGTACACACACACACACACACACACACACACACACACACACACACACACACACCTTTTAAAAAGATTTGCGTATTGCTAGGCTCAAATCCCATACTGGTAAAAAAAAATGTGACCGGGAGTTTGGCCTAGTGATTGAGTGCTTGCCTAGCATGCACGAAGACTCAGGTTCGATTCCTCGGAACCACACATAGGGTAGAGCTCTAGCCTTGAGAAAGTCCAAGGACAGTGCTCAGGCCCTGAGCTCAATCCCAGGCCTGGCAAAAAAAAGAAAAAATGGAAGAAAAGATTGAAATATATCTCAAAGGAGAAAAAATGTCACAATTAAAGCCTACTGGTAGAGTGCTTGCCTATCCTGCATGAAGACCTGGGTTTGATTTCTTGATACCCCATACATAGAAAAAACTGGAAGTAGTGTTATGGCTCAAGTGGTAGAGCTGTAGGTTTGAGAAAGCCCAAGGACAGTGCCCAGGCCCTAAGTTCAAGCCCCAGGACTGGCAAAAAAATGTTGTCTATAAGTTTCTTTCTCATTTTTCTCCTTGAAAATATTTGCCTTTTTGGATCTGTTTTTACATTTATTGTACTTGTGGAAAATTTATACCAGACAACTGGAAGGAATCTATTGGCAACAGTGGCCACACTTCATATTCTTCTTGTTCCCAATTTGTAATGAAAAGGATTTGCCAAAGAAATGAGGGAAGTCCAAGAAATGCTGTTGCCAAGGAAGTCAACATTATTTGGATCAGAGCACTGCAGAATTGAAGATACTTTCTAAAACAACATAAGTCACAGCTGACAGAAATTGAGACAACAGAGATAGATTAGCTTGAAATCTGAAATGGAGTTCAGTAAAAGTAAAGAACTGATGCATAAAGTTGATGTATGGAGTCCATCCCAAGCCACAGACTGATCTAATATCAAACCAGAAATCCCTGTTGACTCAGGAATCTTAAATATAATCCATAACATAATCAGTGATTATATACTACATATGCTAATCCAGCCTCAAATTAGCAAGGCTTAAAAAACAAGACAAACTGATACCTAGCTACTCAGGAGGATGAGATCTGAGGATCATGGTTCCCAATCAGCCCAGGGATTCTGTGAGACCCTTACTCCATTGAGCAACCAAGAAATAAAAGCTAAAAGTTGAGGTGTGGCTCAAGTGCTAGCCTTGAGGAAAAACAACAACAAAACCAACTCAGGAAAAAACATGATCCAATCACTGAATTCAAGTCTCAACAAGTACAGACGATCAGACCAACTTAGACATAAATCAAGATTTTTACCTTGAAAATAATTAATGTTGCTGGAAGCCAGTGACTTATACTTTGTAAGCTACAAAAGAAGATGAGACCAGAAAGATCAAGGTTCAAAACTAGTTTAGGTAAAACAAGTTCACAAGACTCCATTTCTAAACAACCAGCACAAAAAGCCATTCTGGAAGTGTGGCTCAGTCAGAATATCAGTCAGCAAGCCCCGCAAACATGAAGCTCTGAGTTCAAACCACAGCACTACCAAAAAAGAAAATTGTTATATTGTCTGAAATATCCAGTTTAAGAGATATTCAGTGAAACAGGAAAAGTGTTACTCATACATGGCAAAGGAAAAAAGAAAAGCAAATTTAAAAGACCCTAAGCACTAAATGTTGCATTTGAAGGGAACAGATGTCAAACTACTAGGCAAAGGCTGTAAAATATCTGTTAATATGTTCAAAGAACATATGAGAAAATGAGTTCAGGGTCAGAGCCCAGGCACTGAGTTCAAGCACCAGGACTAGTATAAAAGAAAAAGAAAAAGAAATTCTCAGGGAAGTTATTGAAGCTGAAAGAAAATGGACCACAGTAGAATAAAATCCACACATTACAAAAATTTAGCTGGCACTAGTGGCTCACAGTTGTAATCCTAGCTACATAGAGGGCCAACCTTCCCTTCCCCTAATCCTTGGCCCTTTTGAGGCTCTTACCTGCCTGTAATGCTGAAAATGGTGAGATCATGACGACTGTGGTTCAAAGCAAGCCTGGGAAGACAAATCAGCAAGATTCTTTAATTCATGATCTGTTCCTCTGATTTCAAAGTTATCCACAGCTTATAGTCATCTTTATGGACCATAAAGCTTGCTTTCTTTTTCCTCTGCCAGCTTAGGTATACTATTTATCATCGGTGATTTTTTACGTTTAACTTGCACTTTTTGGTTCCAAATTTTTATTTGGCTCTTTTAGAAAAATAACATATTTGTTTATTCTATTTGATGAATCCATTGTCATTCCACCTTTCTTACAGAGGATGCTTATAAGTTGTGGAAGCCTTTGAAAGCAGAGGAACACATCATGAGTTAAAAAATGCACATAACCTGTAGCAAATAAGAAAAAGCAAATCAGAAAAAGACAGGAGAGTAAGCTTTCTTTATTTCCAAATGAAATGCAGCCTGGAGGAGATCTGATTTTGCCAAAGTAAGATGGACAGACTTCTGACTTCTAGACATGTAGGCTTTCAAATTTTGCACAAGTTTGTGGTGATTTCGCTACAGAAGCAGTAAGACATTAAAAAAATAGCATTACTGGCATACATGAACTACTCAGAATCCAGGCACTAATAGCTCACCCTTGTAATCCTAGCTACTCAGGAAGCTGAGATATGAGTATGGTAGTTCAAAGCTAGCCCAGGCAGAAAAGTTCATTTAACCACAAAAAAGCCAGAAGTGGAGATGTGGCTCAAGTGGTAGAGCAATAACCTTGAGCAAATGAGCTCAGAAACAGTGCCCAGGCCCTAAGTTCAAGCCCCAAGACCAGAACAAAAGAAAGAGAAAAAGAAATTCTGTAAAATTTTAATCTCCAATTCACCATCAAAAAGCTGGAAGTGAAACTGTGACTCAAGCAGTAGAGCACTAGCCTTGAGCAAAAATGCTCAGCGACACACAGCACCCAGGTCCTGGTGGTGTAAGCCCTTGGATTACTACCCAACCCCTACCCTCTGGGGCCATTGGTGGCTCACGCCTGCTATCCTGGTTACTCAAAATGATGAGATCATGAGGATTGTAGTTCAAAGCCATCCCAGGCAGACAAATTAGCAATATTTTGTTTCTAAAATAGAAAGCAAAGAACAAAGCTGGAGATGTAGCTCAAGTGTTACACCACCAGCTGTGCAACCTGAGCAAGTGCAAGGCTCTTACATCAAACTTCAGTCCTGCCAAAACAAAACAAAAAAAATTGGTAAAATGTTATGACTATTCTTTTTTTTTGCCAACTCTGGGGCTTGAATACAGGGCCTGGGCAGTGTCACTTAGCTTTTCTCTCAAGCGTCCCTCTCTACCACTTAAGCCACAGCTCACTTTCTGGCTTTGTGTTGGTTAATTGCAGACTTTCTTGCCCAGGCTGACTTCAAAGCAAACTTATTAGCTCTCACTATGGGCAATTTTGGTGCTTCACTTTACGTCCTTGGGGGCTTGAAGGAAGGGCCTGGGTATTGTCCTGGAGCCTTTCCTTCTCAAGGCTAGTGCTCTACCACCTTGAGCCACAGCACCACTTCCAGTTTTCTGGTGGTTAATTGTAAATAAAAATGTCATAGACACTGTGGGACAGTGGCTCACACCTGTAATCCTAGTTTCTCAGGAGGCTGAAGTCTGAGGATTGTGGTTCAAAGCCAACCCTGAGAAAGAAGTCCATGAATCTCATATCTCCAATTAGCCACCAGAAAACCAGAAGTGGCACTGTGGGTCTATGGCGCTGAATAGAGTGATAGCCTTGAGCTGAAGAGCTCAGGGAAGGCACCCAGGCCGAGTTTAAGTACCTCAACCAACAAAAACAATGGGGGGAGGTAGAGAGTGGCCTAGTGGTAGAATGTTTACCTAGCATGCACAAAGCCCTGGGTTCAAGTCCTTTGTACCACACACCAGAAAAGGCTGGAAGTGGTGCTGTGGCTCAAGTGGTAGAGTTCCAGCCTTGAGAAAGATGAAGGACAGTGCCCAGCCCTGAGTTCAAGCCCAGGACTGGCCAAAAAAATAAATGAATAAAAGAATGTTATGAACTATTTTTTTGCTGTTTTTCCCATATATTTTTATTGTAATTAATAGAAGGGTTACATTATATTCACCAGAGAGAAGGTACCTTACTTCACAAACATTGATACCCTTTCTCATGACATGGTCCCCATTTTCCTCCCTCCCTTCCCCCCACTCATCTTTATTTCCCCCTTCCCTATTCAATTTCAAATACCCAATTAAGCACATATAAAATATATCAGATAACAAGGTGAAATATTGTAACAATATGAGATAACCAAGGGACAGCAAAAGAGATGAGATATAACAGTACATTAAGGACAACAATCACTGATTATATGGCTCTTGTTTCTATATCCGGAGGTCCTTTCATTTAGTGTCATATTATATGGCCTATGTATCTAGATTTTGTTCTATTGTAGATCTCTGCTAGGAGAGCCCAAGGTTTCTATTGATTATGTCATGAACTATCTTGACCAGGCTGGCTTTGAGTTATGATTCTCAAGTCTCACCCTACTGAGTAGCTAAGATTATAGGTGTGAGCCACCAGCACCTGGCTCTACATTATCTTTTATTTCCCCTGAGTTATTTTTATGTCTGATATTTCCAGAAATATGCTGAATAGGAGTGATAATCAAACATCATTTCCTTGGTACTGCTATTAGAAGAAAAGTACTTAGTGTTTCATTATTAATTATAAAGTTGCAAATTGGGTGTTGGTAGCTCATTCATGTAATCATAACCAGTTTACAAGGGTAAGAACTAGAAAATCAGTTCTTGAGCCAACCCAAGGAGAAGAGTTTATGACTCTTTCTCAGTGCTTACCTGGACACAATGACACATACCTGTCACATCAAGTTTGTGGGAGGTTGAGATAGAAGGAGCTACATTCCAGGGCAGGCTCAGATAAACAGTTGCAGAAACTCAATCTCCTAAGAGAAAAACCAAACAAGATGGTCAGGGCCTGTCATCCCAGCAATGACTAGAAAGCTAAAAGTAGGCAGATACTGGGTCAGAAGAACCATACTTTAAGTGAGACCTTACCTGTAAAATAATCAGCAAAAAAGCAGGGCACAAACATGGCAGAGGTATCTTGCGAGTATAGCAAGGGAAGGCCCTGAGCTCAAGTTGCCAGCAGCTTAAAACAAAACATAAACAACACTAAACAAAAACAAAAATAGAAAAACAAAACAAAACAAAAACAGTAAGGAAAAAAAGTGTCAGTTAAAGCGGACCACTGGTGGCTCATGCCTATAAATCCTAGCTACTCAGGAGGCTCAATTCAATCTGAGGATAAAGGTTCAAAGTCAGACCAGGCAGAGAAGTTCATGAGTTCTTTGTCTCCAATTAATAACTTAAAATGCCAGAATTGGAGCCGTGACTCAAGTGGTAGTGCTCTAGCCTTAAATAAAACAGCTCAGAGATAGAAATCAGACCCTGATTTCAAGCCCCAGGACTGGCAGCCAAAACAGAATAGATCAGAACCGAACAAGACAGAACAAACAAGCAACAACAATACTACAGCTAAGTATAAAAGTTAAGCATGAAGACTGTAAAAAAGAAAATGGGGAAAAAATCATGGAATAAAATCTTTCTGAACTTGAGTTATAGAAAGATTATTTAAGTATGATACTAAAAGAATGATCTATACAAAAAATGGCGAATTTGATGTCACTAAACAATTTCTACTCTTAAAACACTAAAAGAATCAAAAGACAAGCAAGAAAGTGATAAAACATTTACAGGTCCCATATAAAGTAGATGCCTTCATAGAAGATAAAGTAAGTGGCAAAAAGAAAGTAAGCTACTAGGAAATGTTTGAGAAAATATCCACAAATTAGCACATGAAATGAAACTGAATATCATCCACTAGGGAAATGCATAATAAAAAACTAGAGTGAGCTAGGTACTAGGAGGCAGAGGAAAGAAGCTGAATGATTCTTAGCCAGTCTATACTAGAGAGCCAAACACTAAATAAATAAATGAATATATAAACAAACAAATAAATGCAAAGAATAAAAAGGTACAAATAGGCTGGCAACAACAGCTCACACTTGTAATCCAAGTAGCTAGAAACTAAGGCCTGGATGATCAGAGTCTTAGACCAATACAGATCAAAAATCTCAAGGCTTAATCTTCAAAATAACCAGCACAAAGTTGGATAGGAGGCATGGCTCAAGTGGAAAAGCATAAATTGAACAAGGGAAGCAAGCATGAAACCCTAAGTTTAAAAGGCAGGACAAACAAAACATTAAAACTAAAGAAAACACCAGAGGTTACTAATTGCGCTGGCACACATGTATAATCCTGGACTAAGAAACCAGAAGTAGGCCTCCAAACATGATAGAGAGAGTGAAACTATTCAGATCAGAACTATGGCTGGTGAAGTTAAGACCAATCTTAACACAAACATGAAATACAGGATCGAAGGAGTGGCTCAGTACTATTACATAATTCTAAAATGTGTGATGTCCTGATTTTCAAAAAAAAGTAATCAGGCTGGGAGTTTGGCCTAGTGGATAGTGCTTGCCTAGCATTCATAAAGACCCAGGTTCAATTCCTCGGTACCACATACATAGAAAAAAGCCAGAAATAGTGCTGAGGCTCAAGTGGTAGAGCTCTGGCCTTGAGAAAGCCCAAGGACATTGCCAAGGCCCTGAGTTCAAGGCCCAGGACTGGCACCAAAAAAAACCCTTCAAGAAAGTAATGTGAAGCTAATTGAAAGGACCTCCAGGATAGTGAAACAAAAGCCATATAATGAATGATTGTTGTCCTTAATGTACTATGTTGTCTCTCATCTCCTTTGCTGTCCCTTGGTTATCTCATATTGGTATAGTATCTCACTTTGTTATCTGATTTATTGAATTTATTTGTAGTTGGATATTTGAAATTTGATAGGGAAGGGGGGAAAACCAAGACGGGTAGGGGGTGTGGGGGGGAGGGATACGGGTACCAAGACATGTGAAAGGGTATCAATGTATGTGAATTAATGCACCTTCTATCTGGCAAATATCATGTAACCCTTTTACTAATTACAATAAAAAAAATAAATAAAAAAAATAAAAAAAAAGAAAAAAGGGAAGGAAAACTAAGAGGAACTAATTGTAAAGCTAAAACATAGAGACTTCAGAAAAATAAACAATAAATAGAAAAAAATCTATATAAACACCAATTAAAGAAAAAACATCACATACAACACTCAAACTTCAATATCTATAACTAAAAATGGTAGCTTGGTGCTAATTAATCACAAAAAGCTGTAGCTCAAGTGACATGTTGGGGAACAAAAGCTCAGGGAAAATGTATAGACACTGACTTCAAATGCCAGTACTGGCATTTAAAAAATGGCAAATGAGTCTTGACAAAAATGGAGACACTCTCTTTTTGCAAAGTGACTAGGATAATAAGCACAAGAAAAGCTACAAGGTAAGAAATAATATTTGAGAATTATATACCTGATAGGCTTGAAATCAAAATAACTAAAATAAATAACATGTAAAATCCTTGTAAACGCTTGGCAAATATAGAAATTGGTGAGAGGACATTGGACATTATTCACATCTAGGAAACTGTATGATAAATCACAGTGAGCCCAGAGTGGGGGTTCATATCTCTAATCCAGGTACTGGAGTGGTAGAAGAAATAGATGGAATGTTTCTGAACAGTCTGTGAGATAAAGGGGGATCCCAGACTCAGAAAATAAAGAATCAATTATATATATATATATATGTATAATGTGTGTGTATATGACACATGTAAGTATATGTATACATAAATTGATAAATAAGCTAAAATTAAGGTAAATGAACAAGAATAACAATAAACACAAAAGCACATTTAAAAAGTTAACACTAGGGCCGGGAGATTGGCCTAGTGATAGAGTGCTTGCCTAGCATGCACGAAGACCCAGGTTCGATTCCTCGGTACCACATACATTGAAAAAAGCACAAGTTGATGTTGAGGCTCAAGTGGTAGAGCTCTAGCCTTGAGAAAGTCCAAGGACAGTGCTCAGGCCCTGAGCGCAAGCCCAGTACTGGCAAAAAAAAAAAGAAGTTAACACTAAAAGCAATAACAAATATGTTCACCAGAAGCTACAGTCAACTATTCAGGTAGTCCAGAAGGTGAAATAAGGAGCAGCCGTCTTGGCAGAACAAGAAAAATGCCAAGCTAGAAGCATGGTTCAAGTCCAAGAGTTCCCCACAAATGAGCAAGCAAGGAAGCATGAGCCCTTGAGTTCAAATTCTAATACAAACAAAAAAAATTCAAAAAAATGATTTAAAGTACTACTTTCTAGTGAGACAGAAGAGGCAGCTAATTCAAGTGCTGAAGGAGGGGATGTGGAATGCTAGAGAGTTCAAGGCCAGCGAGAAATAAGCTGTAATTTCTTATCTTAGAAAAGACAATAAATAATAAATTATAAAATGAATAGGTAGGTAAGTAAATGAATTAATTTTCAGAAAGGATAAAAATAAAATGAAAATGACAAAAGAAAAGCCACAACGAAGCTAACAACATTAGGTCACACCTGTAATATCAAAGGTCTAGGGAAGATGAGATTAGGCCCAAGGGACTGGGAGAAATTCCAGGCTACAGCTGCTATAAAAACACTAGCAAGGGGGCCGGGAGTTTGGCCTAGTGGTTAAAGTGCTTGCCTAGCATGCATGAAGACCCGGGTTCGATTCCTCGGTACCACATACATAGAAAAAAGCCAGAAGTGGTGCTGAGGCTCAAGTGGTAGAGCTCTAGCCTTGAGAAAGTCCAAGGACAGTGCTCAGGCCCTGAGCTCAAGCCCAGGACTGGGGAAAAAAAAACACTAGCAAGGGGCCGTGAGTTTGGCCTATTGGTAGAATGCTTGCCTAGCACACATGAAACCCTGGGTTTGATTTCTTGGTACCACACAGAATAAAAAACCAGAAGTGGCTCAAGTGGCAGAGCACTAGACTGGAGCAAAAAGTATCCAAGGACAATACATAGGCCCTGAGTTCAAGCCCCATCACTGGCAAAAAAAACACACGCATTAGAAAAAGGAAGTAACAGAGGCTTGACACCAGGGGTAAAAGCCAAAATAGAGTGAGGACAAGAGAACAAAATTTTCAAAAAGCTTTAAATTTGAAAGTGTAAAATTTCTGAAAAATGACACTCAAATCATGGTAACTAAAATTTTAAAAATGGCAAATAATATATATGTTTTTTTAAATTGAGACTTTCTTACTTAGAAGGCTTAAACCCAGTACGCCTAAATATTACCTAGCATTCAAAGTAAGAAATAAATTATGAGGAAATACTTAGCAAGGTATGGGCACAAAACAAGTGAAAAACCATTGAACATTATTCACATATAGGGGAATGTGTATAATAAATTACAATGACTCTGGAATGGGGATCCACATATGTAATGCAGGTACTACAGAGGCAGAGGCAAAAGTCTGGAAGATTCATGGATAGGCTATGGTAGGTAGAGAGTCCCTGGTTCAGAAAACAAAGACAGAAAACAAATACATAAGTAATAAATACATTAAATAAATACATTATAATTAAATATACACACGTATGCGCACAATCAGAATAGATTAAATAAATGTCAGTATGGGAACGTCATAAAATTAAAAGTAACAGCTAACATGCATACAAAAATGAGAAATAAATCTTCTATAAGATTAGCACCAGAGGCTCTACAAGCTATTTAGATACTCAAGGTAAGTGAATCAGCCTGTGCAGGAATTTGAGATTTTAGTATCTCTAAAATGACAAGAAAAGAGATAAGATGGAAGCATAGTTCAAATACAGGAATGCCAACCCAGTGAGGCAAACAAGCAAGCATGAGCCCTTGAATTCAAATCATACTTCAGAAAAAGAACAAAAACCAGAAATGACTGTGAGAAAAACACTCAGACAAAAGTATGGCCAAGGTGTGCAATTCAAGTATTGGGACGCAGATGTGGGAGGATGGAAAATTTGGGCATGCCTGGCCAAGACTGCAATACCCAATCTCAGAAAACAAGAATAAATTAAAAAAAACAAACAAGGAAAGAGGTAAGTGAGTAAATGTATGATTTTCATAAAAACTGATGAAACTAAACAAAAAAATTGAACATAATTTAACCATGATCAGTAGTTCAGACCTGTGATCACAGAAGTTCTGGGAAAAACGAAACTGTCCAATTGAACCTTGTAGAAACTCTAGGAGATTGCTCTTCCAAAAAAAGTCATCACATAGACATAAAAATATAACAATAATGGTGCACTAGAATTTTGACGGTGGTATTTAACAGTTCCTTAAGAACTATAGCTTGGCTGGGAGTTTGGCCTAGTGGTTAAAGTGCTTGCCTAGCATGCATGAAGACCCGGGTTCGATTCCTCGGTACCACATACATAGAAAAAAGCCGGAAGTGGTGCTGAGGCTCAAGTGGTAGAGCTCTAGCCTTGAGAAAGTCCAAGGACACTGCTCAGCCCCTGAGCCCAAGCCCAGGACTGGCAAAAAAAAAGAACTATAGCTTATATGAGGTTATGAGTAGCTAAAGTAAGCCACACAAAGATCTTCTCTAAAGTATTTGATATTATTTCACAATATTCTACTTAGGAAAACTTCTGAGTGTTTTCCTAGAAAGTCTCTGCATCTAAACATCTTTGTTAGGTATAAGTTAGTTGACACTAGATCCAGATATGAGCATAAGCTCATCTTAATCAATATGAAAATCTCTTAGAAAAGACCTCACTTAAGTTCATTCTTTTAAGTGTGCAATTTGCACATCATTACAAATGCAATCGTTACAAAGAATACAAAATACAGAACAGTTACATTGCCAAAAAAAAGTCACCACATAGCAGTACCTAATGCTTGATACAAGTGGTAGAGTGCCAGCTGTGTTATCAAACTTATCAAGCAGGAAAAAATATAGCTATGGAATTGAATTAGAAAAAGATTTCTTAGAAATGCCATTCATAAAATGATCCCTAAAAGTAAAATGGCAAAGACTTTAGTCAAATTCAACCACATTCCTCTTCAATAGAAGGATACCAAACAGAAGGCAAGCAAGAGGATGAGGAGAAAATATTTACAAATTACAATGCCCAATAGAGTTGAAGCCAGAACATTTTAAGTAAGAAACCAAATCACTACTAAATATTTGGCAAAGAACTGAAAATTGTCAACTGAGGCCACTCTGGCTATATTTATACCAAGACAAATATAAGTGATAACCATAATGAGACTGGAATAGAGGTCAACGTGTGTCATCTAGAAATGAGACAGGCAGAAGGAAGAAGATGGAAGGGTTCCTAAATAGCTTGGGTCACTGGTCCAGATCCAGATAGCAAAACAAAAATGAAACAAATGTGTAGCTAATAAATTCCTGAAAATATAGAAATAAACCTATTAAAAGAAAAAAATGAGCTGGGCACAGTGGCTCACACTTGTAATCCTAGCTACTCAGGAGGCCGAGATCTGAAGATCGAGGTTCAAAGCCAACACGGACACTAAAGTCCATGAGACTCTTACCTCCAATTAACCACTAGAAAACCTGAAGTGACAATATAGCTGATGCGGTAGGGTGGTAGCCATGAGCTAAAGAGCTCAGGGACAGTACCCAGGCCCAGAGTTCAAGCCCCACGACTGACAAAAAAAATGCATGAGAATATGAAACAATGAATTAAGAGAATGGATGGTTTAGTCCATCGGTAAAACCATACATTTATGAATAAACAAATTAATGGCTGAAGGAAAAGAAAGTAAGAAATAGAAAAAACTAAGAGGTAAAATTCAATACAATAATAGAAATATGTTTTTAAGCAAATATTAACATGAAGAATAAAATGCTCATTAAAGTTTGGTACCAGAGGCTCCAAAAAATGAGAATAGTGAGATGAGAATCCATTGCCAAAATGACAAAGAAAATCTGACCGGAAGCATGAATCAAATGTAATAGTACATGCTGAATGAGCAAGCAAGCAAGGATAAGCCATTGATAATAAATGACCAATTTAAAAAAAAAAGATTTTAAAACCCACACAAGAATGAGGAAAAGGTGGTGATCCCAATATGTGATACAGACAGTTAAAGGCAGATATGGGACGCTGGAGAAGGAGGACATACTTGAGTTTCTTTGTAACTCCCGGACACTCAAAACCAACAAAGGGAAAAAAGGCACTAAGTATGTAAAGCTGTAAAGGAATATAAATAGTACTGAATTCCAGATATTGACCAGGGGTAGATATGTGAATCTGTATATGTAGAAAACACCAATGTACTCAAATAATGTGTCACCAAGGGAAAGAGAGGTGGGAAAGTTGTTTGAATATTCCAGGGCCAAATCTGGACTATTGTAGTCATAAAATAATTATGGTTCAAAGATATATCAATAAGTACTCACATAAAACTAAAGAGGGTGATCCAAAAAGGAGGATGAGTAAGTAAGCAAAAGAAAACTAAATATATGATTTCATATCACAGTACAGAAAAACAGGAACCAGAAAAATGATTTGTCAAAATCTACTTCACTGGGTGAGAAAGGGTAGCCCACAAGTGTGACTAAGGTAAGGAGACAAGAGAAGGAAGGCTTGATAGTTCATGGCACAACTGGTATAGGTTGGCAACACCATGTTTCAGAAAAAAAAATGTCCATCAGTCATTCGCTCACTCAAATGATCAAATAAAAATGTAGGTAAGAATACAATATAAAAATTGTAAGAAGCCAGGCAGTGGTGACTCATGCCTGTAATCCTAGTTACTCAGGAGGTTGAGATTTAAGGATCGTGGTTCAATGCCAGCCCGGGCACGAAAGTCTGCGGAACTCTTATCTACAATTAACCACCAGAAAACTGGAAGCGACTCTATGGCTCAAGTGTTGAGCTGAAGAGCTCAGAGACAGCACCTAAGACCAGAGTTCAAGCCCTACGACCAACAAAAAGTATTGCAAGAATCAGGGATGGGAAGGATGTTAGTAGTAGAGTGCTTGCCTCACAAGCATGAAGATCTGGGTTCAATTACCCAGTACCATAATACACAGAAAAGGCCAAAAGGGTGCTGTTGCTCACGTGGTACAATGCTAACCTTGAACACAAAGAGGCTACAGGACAGTGCCCAGGCCCCGAGTTCAAGCTCCAGGACTGGCAAAAAAAGCAAGAAACCAGGCTGAAATCTAGTACCTGACATGAGGGAAACCTAACGAAGCTGTCTGGGTAGAGAAAGGTAATAGAAACCATCAACCAAACAAGAAAAAGGCAGGCTAAAAGGATACTTCAATCCTTCTAGGATCAAATAGGTATCTAAGAAATTCACTGAAACAAATACTGATAAAGTAAGGAATCCACAGATTATAGCAAGACAATTACAAAGATAAATTAAAAGTACCAGGATGAATTAATAAACCAAATATGAAATAGGAATCATAGTTAATAAAGGCCAAAGATCAGATCCTGGTACAAAGCTGAAATAAGAATTGAACTTGCCTTAATGAATGCCACCTAGGTTAGTGTTCATAAATTCCATCAGGTGGCATCCAGGTCCTAGGAGACAGTGACAGCATGCTGGTGGGTTTCCTGCTCTGACTGTGGCAGGGAGGGCCACCTTGATGCAGAAAAGAAAGACAAAACAAATATGGAAATAACAAATACGAGACACAGGTACATACATACATACGCAGAGGTGAGTCATATCAATGATACAGACATAGAAACTAAGAAATATACAAGGAATCACTAACTATAGATACCAACACATGGGTAAATCCCATGGCCCAAAGGGCACATAAAGTGTGAAGAAAATAATAGAAATAATCACAAACAAACAAGGAACTTTAGCCCACACTTGGATCCTTCTACTAAGAAGAGAAAATCTTGCACAATCTCCCCGGGCAGAAAATTCCAGGAAATTCCCTCTAGAACCATATTAAAAGACAAAATCCAGGCTGGAAGAAGGGGTCTAGTGTAAGTGTGCAACATAATTGAGACTGCAAGCACAATGAGGCCTCAGAGATTACATCCAAGTAGTGATAATAAATAATAAAAACAACACTAAAAAGATAAATGTGAGGCAGAAAAGTGGGTCCATATGTGTGATATAGATACTGAAAGGTGATAGATGTGGGAGGCTGCAGAGGTCAGAACATTGCTGGCTTTCTGGAGAAAAGCCAGACTCACAAAACTAAAAAATAAAAAGCCATAAGTATTGAAATACATTTTCAGACAGATATAAAGGATGTAAGTGTGTCAATGAGTAGAACTCCAATGTGTTGCCCATGTGGAGAAGGGTATGATCCGTGAATTTGTCTGCATATAAAAGCACACTGAAAACCATAATTGAACACTAAGCAAAAGCCAGGCTGCAACAATGCTTCAGGCCTTCCTAGGTCATATAGGGAGTACCATATTTATAAAACACTAGCCAAAGGAAAGATTCATGTATATATACATAAATACATTAATAAAGTTCATACATTTATACTGAAACCACAGGATAAATGAGTAAGCAAACCAAGGCTATCATCTAGTGGAGATCACAGTGCAGATCAAAAAGGGAAAAAAAGGGGGCCGGCAGTTTGGCCTACTGGTAGAGTGCTTGCCTAGCATGCACGAAGACCTGGGTTCAATTCCTCGGTGCCCCACATACGTAGCAAAAAGCCGGAAGTGGTGCTGAGGCTCAAGTGGTAGAGTGCCAGCCTTGAGAAAATCCAAGGACAGTGCTCAAGCCCTGAGCCCAAGCCCACGACTGGCAAAAAACAAAAGGGAAAAAAATTAATAGTGTTTACCAACATCCTTTTCAGTGGGTGAGAAAGAGCGGTCCACATTTGTGATCCAGATACTAGGAATCTGGTAGGGAGGCTACACAGTTCAGGACATACCTGGACGAACTCACAAAACAAACATGTCCATCACTCACACATCCGGTCATGCAAGCAATCAGTCAGTATAAAACTGTAGGTAAGGATGCAAAGAATTCACTGTTTCCCTCATTTGTAATAATTAGTATATGTTTAGGATTCTCCTAGCAGAGTGATGGATCACAGTAGCTCAAAAGCTATGTACATAAGTCCATATAAGATGAAGCTAAATGAAATGAACTTCAGGTTATGTAAATAAGAAGTTTATCTTTTTTTCCCTACCCACAAGAGGTCTATCTTTGTGGCTGTTTCCAATGGACTAGGTGAAGTTATTTCTTTTTCATTTATTCCACTGTCCACCCATTATGACTTATTTGCTGTTGTCACTGGATCTGATTTTGATATCTGGTATATTCTATATGGCTTTACATGAATTATGTAAGAGAACTAGAGTGACAAGATGATGCGACAAAGAACAAAGGGTGAATGATCATAACAGCGATTGCCTCAGGCCTATATGTTAGAAATGAACTTTATAACTTGGGGTGTAGGGGGAAGACAAACATTGGAAGAGGCAAGCATATTCAAGAAGAAATGTACTCACAACTTTATTTATGTGGGATTAATCCCTTTGTGTATCATTCTGATGATGAAATTAAATTTAAAAAATAATATAAAATTTAAGAAAAATAAAAACAACTGTGAGACAGAGAGGTTGATCTATATGTGTGATCCAGATACTGAAATATGGTAGATGTGGGAGGCGGCGGAGATCAGGACATGACTGGCCTTCAATTAAAGAGCCAGACTCACAAATCAAAACAAAAACCTCACAAGTAATGTCATACATATTTCAAAAGGCAGGAAGGATGTAAATGTGTTAATAAGTAGAACTCGTGTTCATTCCCATTGTGGAAAAGGGTATGAACCGTTAATATGCCTGTACACAAAAAAGCAATGAACACCACTAATCGAACACTGAAAAAATGCCAGGCTGCAATAATGCTTCAAGACTTCCTGTGTCATACAGAGAGTACCACATTCATAAATAAATTACCGATGGAAAGAGTCATGCATGCATACATACATAAATCAAATAAAGACGTTTGTCCACACACCACAGGATGAGTGAGCAAGCAAACCAAGGAAACACCTAAAGGCAATGGTAGTGAAGACCATAAAGGAAAACTGAAAAGGGTGTACCAAAATCTTCTTCAGTGGGTGAGAAACAGGGTCCCACATGTGTGATCCAGGTAATGGGAGGGAGGTGTGGAGGCTGAACAGTTTAGGATACCTGGATGAGATCACAATTCCCTGTCTCACAAAACAAACAACATGTCTGTCAGTCACTTACATGGTCATGTAAACAACCAGTCATATAAAACTACAGGTAAGGAGGCAAATGGAACAATTCCAAGAAATAACATTAGTATGTGGTTCCTCTGGATGGGGAGATGAAAACTGGGTGAAAAACTACACTAGAACCTAACAATCAAACAACTAGAAAAAGGCAGGCTTGAAGGATGCTTCAAAACCTCCAGGGATAAATTGGGAAAAGAGACACTCAGTGAAATAAGCAGTGAGTCACAGAGAAATGCATAGTGAAAAGTTGGTACATATGTAAATGTGTAAGTACAAACCACAGAAATTAAGATGGGGAAAAAATGAATTAGCAACCAAGTAAAAACAGTCCTAGAACTCACTTCCCAGCACAGACCCAAAAGGAGATTAGAGAAGGACTCACCTCAAGCCACTTCAGTGAGTCCACAATCGTGGCCTCTAGGTGGCATCCAGGTTTAGGGAGGCAGTGACAACAGCTGGTCCTTTCATGCTCTGCCTGTGGCAGGGAGAGTCACCTTGGCTCAGAAAAAAAAAGACAAAACAAACCTGTCAATAAGTGATACATGAATATAGACACCAATGTACATACACAGACCTGGAGAGTCAGATCAATGATAACAAGCAATGAAATTGAGAAATATAAAAGCAAATTACTCTCTATGGATGCCAACACACAGGTCAATCCCATGATTTAAAGAACACTTACAGTATAAAGAAAAGAAATAAACACAACACAAAGAGAAAACTTTAGCCAACATTAGGATTCTTATACTGAGAAAAGAAAATGCTCAACAATCAACCAGGTTCCCTCTAGATGTGTATTAAAAGAAAAAATCCGGGCTGGAAGCATGGCTCCAGTCTAGTTATACAAAGTAACTGGGATAGCAATCACAATGAGGCCTCAGAAATCACATCCAAGTGGTTATTATAATTTTTTTATGTGTCGTGGGGCTTGAACTCAGTCTGGGCACTGTTCCTGAGCTCTTCAGCTCAAGGCTATCACCCTACCCTTGAGCCAAGCCCCACTTCCTGTTTTCTAGAGGTTAATTGGAGTTAAGAATCTCAGGTCCGGGGCCGAGAGTTTGGCCTAGAGTTTGGCCGAGAGTTTGGCCTAGAGTGCTTGCCTAGCATGCACAAAGACCCGGGTTCAATTCCTCGGTACCACATACATAGAAAAAAACCGGGAGTGGTGCTGAGGCTCAAGTGGTAGAGTGCTAGCCTTGAGAAAGTCCAAGGACAGTGCTCAGGCCCTGAGCCCAAGCCCAGGACCGGCAAAAAAAAAAAAAAAAGAATCTCAGGTCCTTTTGTGCCTGGGCTGGCTTTGATCCTAGATCCTCAGATCTCAGCCTCCTGAGTAGGTAGGATTACAGGTGTGAGCCACCACGCCTAGCGTGATTATAATTTTTTATTTTATTTTTTGCCAGTCTGTGGCTTGAACTCAGAGCCTGGGCACTGTCCTTGAGCTCTCTCAAGTCTAGAGCTCTATAACTTGAGCCACAGAACCACTTTCTGCTTTTTCTATGTATGTGGTACTGGGGAATCAAACCTGGTACTTCCTGCATGCTAGGCAAGCACTCTACCACTAGGCCACACTCCTGGCCCATGTGGATTAATTTCTAAATCTGAAAGAAAAATAAGCTTAATAATACAGATAATTTCTAAGCATCAGTTTTGGGATATGAAGAAAAATATAGTCTGTAATGTCCACAGGCTGGCTTGTGCCCTCTGGAGAACCTTCTTCAACCAGCAATGTGAAGACACTCAGCAGCTTGAATTGCTGGTGGAACATGGGAGTTAACAGATGCAATCCCTGGATTTCGTAGATCTGATGAGGAGAGGCAGGTGAGTTGGAGACCTCTAGTGGAAAAAGCATGCTGAAGCCAGAAACTCCTAAAGAGGAAAAAAGGAACATGAAGCAATGTTCAACACCTCTGGCCATAAAAGAAATGCAAATCAAAACAACTTTGAGATTCCATCTCACTCCAGTTAGAATAGCCATGATCAAGAAATCTAATAACAACAGATGCTGGCAGGGATGATGCATACATACTTACATCAATAAAACTACCTTATGTTGGTGGAGAAACCACAGGATGAGTAAACAAGCAAACCAAGGAAATCACATAGTACACTTTATAGTGATGAAGAAAATGGTAAAATGAATAGGATTTACCTGAATCCTCTTCAGTGGGTAAGAAACAGAGGCCCACTTGTGTGATCCAGGCAAAAGGAGGCAGGTGTGGAGGATGGACTATTGAGGACACAGCTGGCCGAGCACCAGATACACTCAGAAAACAAACCACATGTGCAGCAGTCACTCATACAGTCATTCAAACAACCTATCATATAAAACACTAGGTTGTTGTTTTTGTGTACTATGTGAAGTTATTTCGTTTGGTTCTTTTCCACCCTGTTGTCCCGGTATCTGATTTTTGTATCTGGTGTACTGTGTATGTGTATATTTGAATTAGGGAAGGGAAGGGGAACTACAAAATGATTAGACCAAGGCCATCAGGTAAATAAATCAATGTAACAGTCATAATCACAAGACAATATACTGGAAAGAACTTTACAGTATGTGGGGTGGTTGAGGGGAAGGAATGTGGGAAAAATCATGGGAGGGGTGGCACTGATGGAGAAGAGAAGAGATTACTGCCTCTAATTCTCTCCCTCGAATTCTCTAATTTTCTCCTGATTTTCTCTTCTCTCTGTCATTCCTCTCTCTAATTCCTTCTGTTTCTAATTCTCTCTGCTTCTTTCTTTCTTATTCTCTCTCTCATTCCCTCTCTCTAATTCTCTCTCGGCTTCTCTCTCATTCCCTGTCTCTAATTATCTCTCTGTAATTCTCTCTCTAATTCTTCCCTGATTCCCCTTTTCTTATTCTGTCTGTCATTCTCTCTCCAATTCTCTCTCAGCTTCATTCTTCTCTCTCTCATTCCCTCTAATTCTCTCTCAGTTTCTCTCTTTCTTCTTCTCTCTAATTTTCTCTCTACATCTCTCTCTAATTCTCTCTCAGCTTCTCTTTCTTAATCTCTCTCATTCTCTCTTGCTAATTCTCTTTCTAATTCTCTCGGCTTCTCTCTTATTCTTTCTCTCATTTCCTCTCTCTAATACTCTCTAATTCTCTCATTATTGTTTCTTTCTTATTCTCTCTCTGTAATTCTCTATTTCTCTTTCTTATACTCTCTCTCATTTCCTCTCTCTAATACTCTAATTCTCTCCTGATTCTCTCTTTCTCCTCTTTGCCATTCTCTTTTGAATTTTCTCTTGACTTCTCTCTTATTCTCTCTCATTCCCTCTCTCTAATTCTCTCTTTCTTCTCTCTGTCATTCTTTCTCTCTAATTCTCACTCTCTAATTCTCTCTTGGCTTCTCTCTTATTGTCTCTTTCATTCCCTCTCTCTAATTCTCTCTCCGCTTCTCTCTTTTCTGTCATTCCCTCTCTCTAATTCTCAATCTCCAATTTCTCTCACTAAATCTCTAATTCTATCTCAGTTTCTCTCTTTCTTATTCTTTCTTTCATTCGCTCTCTCTAATTCTTTCTTGGATTCACTCTTTCTTATTTGCTCTCTAATTTTCTCCTGATTTTATTTCTGCTTCTCTCTTTCTTATTCTCTCTCTCATTCCCTCTAATTCCCTCTCTCTAATTCTCTGCTTCTCTTTCTTATTATCTCTCTCTAATTTTGTCTCTCTAATTCTCTCTCTGCTTCTCTCTTTCTTATTGTCTCTCATTTCCTCTCTCTAATTCCCTCCTGATTCTCTTTCTTCTGTCATTCTCTTTCTCTGATTCTCTATAATTCTCTAATTATCTCTTGCCTTCTTTTTCTCTCCTTCATTCTCTCCAATTCTCTGTCTCTAATTCTCTCCTGATTCTCTCTTTCTTATTCTCTCTCTCATTTCCTCTCTCTAATTCTCTCCTCATTCTCTCTTCTTCTCTCTGTCATTCTCTTTCTAATTCTAATTCTCTCTCTAATTTTCTCTCACCTTCTCTCTTATTCTCTCTCATTCCCTCTCTCGAATCCTCTCTAATTCTCTTATTTTCTCTTATTCTCTCATTACCTCTCTCAAATTCTCTCTCTAATATTCTTTCTAATTCTCTGTTTCTCTCTTATTCTCTCATTCTGTCTCTCTAATTCTCTCCTGATTCTCTCTCTGCTTCTCTCTTTCCTATGCTTTCTCATTCCCTCTCTCAAATTCTCTCTCTCTCAAATACTCTCTCTAATTCTGTAATTCTCTGCTTCTGTCTTTTTATTCTCTCTCCCATTCTCTCTAATTATGTCTCTCTAATTCTCTCTGTAATTCTCTCACTCTGCTTCTCTCTTTCTTATTTTCTCTCTCAATTCCTCTAATTCTCATTCTCTCTCTAATTCTGTCTCTTTAATTCTGTCTCTAATTCTGTCTGCTTCTCTTATTCTCTCTCATTCAATTTCTCTTCCTCTAATTCTCTCTAATTCTCTCTCTGCTTCTCTCTTTGTTATTCTCTCTCCCTCATTCTCTCTCACTAATTCTCTCTCTCTAAGTCTCACTCTAATTCTCTCCTGATTCTCTCTTTCTTCTTCTCTCTGTCATTCTCTTTCTAATACTTTCTAATTCTCTCTTGGCTTCTCTCTTTCTTCTCCTCTCTATAGTTTTCTCTATAATTCTCTCTCGGCTTCTTTCATCTTTTCTCTCTCATTCCCTCTTTATATTCTCTCTAATTCTCTCCTGATTCTCTTTCTTCTTCTTTCTGTCATTGTCTGTCTCTAATTCTCTCTCTCTTATTCTCCCTCTAATTTTCTCTCTTTCTTCCTCTCTCTTTCCCTCTCTCTAATTCTCTCTCTAATTCTCTCCTGATTCTCTTTCTTCTTCTCTCTGTCATTCTAATTATCTCTCTCTAATGCTGTCTGATTCTCAGCTTTTCTCTTTCTTCTCCCTCTCCTTCTCTCTCTCTCATTCTCACTCTCTAATACTCCCTCTAATTCTCTTTTGATTCTTTCTTATTCTCTCTAAATTTCTCTAATTCTCTCTCCATGTATTTCTCAGTTTCTCTCTTCTCTCTTTCCCTCTCTCTAATTCTCACCCTCTAATTCTCTCCTGATTCTCTTTTTCTTCTCTCTCTCTCTAATTCTCTCTCTGTTTCTCTCCTTCTTATTCTCTCTTTCATTCCCTCTCTCTAAATCTCTCTCCAATTTTTCCCTGATTCTCTCTATCTCATTCTCTCTGTCATTCTCTCTCTAATTTTCTCTCTCGAATTATCTCTTTGCTTCTCTCCTTATTCTCTCTGTCACTCTCTCTAATTCTTTCTCTCTAATTCTATCTCTAGTTCTCTTTCTTTTCCTCTCTCTATTTCTCTCAGCTTCTCTCTTTCTTATTCTCTCTCATCCCCTCTCTCTCTGTGTCTCTCTCTCTCATTCGCTCCCAAATCTCTCATTCTTCTTCTCTCTGTCATTCTCTATTTCTGATTCTCTCTACACATTCCTCTAAATCTCTCTGATTCTCTTGTTCTTATTTTCTCTCTCATTCCCTCTCTAATTTTCTCTTGGCTTCTCTCTTTCTTATTCTCTCTCTCATTGCCTCTCTCTAATTCTCTCTTGGCTTCTGTTTTTCTTATTCTCTCTCTCATTCCCTGTCTCTAATGCTCTCTCTAATTCTCTCCTGATTCTTTCTTTTTCTTCTCTCTCTAATTCTCTCTATATATTTCTCTCTCTAAATATCTCTAAGTCTCTCTCAGTTTCTCTCTTTCTTATTCTTTCTCTTATTCCCTCTAATTTTCTCTCTCTAATTCTCTACTGATTCTTTCCTCTTCTCTCTGTCATTCTAATTCTCTCTCGGCTAGTCTCTTTCTTATTCTCTTTGTCATTCCCTCTAATTTTCTCTCTCTGATTCTCTCTCTAATTCTCTCCTGATACTCTCTTTCTTGTTCTCTCTTCCATTCCCTCTAATTCTCTCCCGACTCTCTCTTTCTGGTTCTCTTTCTCATTCCCTCTCTCTAATTCTTGCTCTAATTCTAATTCTCTCTCTAATTCTCCCTTTGTTCTTTTCTCTGTTAGTTTTACTCTCCAGTTCTCTCTTTCTCTTATTTTGTCTCTGATTCTCTAATTCTTTCTCTGATTCTTTCTCTAATTCACTCTCTCTAATTCTCTGTATCTCCGATTCGCTCTCTTATTCTCTGTCATTCTTGCTATGATTCTGTTTCTGCGTCTTTCTCTCTGATTCTCTCTCTGATTCTCTAATTCTCTCTCTGATTTGCCCTATATTCTCAATCTCTAATTCTCTGTCTCTAATTCTCTAATTCTCTCTCTGATTCTCTAATTCTCTCTTTGATTCTCTCTGATTCTCACTCTCTGAGGCTCTCTCTCTGATTCTTATTCTCTCTGATTCTTTCTCTAATTCTCTCTCTCTGATTTTCTCTCTGACTCTGATTGTCTCTTTCTGATTGTCTCTCTATGATTATCTCTCTGATTTTCTCTCTAATTCTGTCTCTCTGATTCTATCTCTGTTTCTCTGAGAATCAGAGAGAGTAAGAGAGTGAGAATCAGAGAGAGATAATTACAGAGAGAGAATCAGAGAGAGAATCTGAGAGAGTCAGAGAGAGAATCTGAGAGATTCAGAGGGAGAATCAGAGAGAATCAGAATCAGAAAGAGAATCAGAGAGACATAGAGTGGGAGAATCAGAGACAGATTAGAGACAGAGAGAATCAGAGAGAGAATTAGGGGGAGAAAATAAGAAAGAGAATCAGAGAGATTCTGAGAGCTTCAGAGAGAAAGATTAGAGAGAAAATTAGAGAGAGAACCAGAGAGTGAGCATCAGAGAGAGAGAGAGAGAGAGAGAGAGAGAGAGAGAGAGAGAGAGAGAGAGAGAGTCAGAGAATCAGTGAGAATCAGTGAAAGAGAATCAGAGAGAAAATTAGAGAATCAGAGAGATTTAGAGACACAGAATTAGAGAGAGAGAATCCAAGAGAGAATTAGAGAACCAGAGAGAGAGAATGAGAGAGAATTAGATGGAGAGAATTAATTAGAGAATAAGAAAGAGAGAATCAGAGAGAATAAGAGACAGATAATTGGAGAGAGAGAATTAGAGGTAGATTATGAGAGAATAAAAAGAGATTCAAAAAGAGAGAATTAGAGAAAGAATTAGAGAGAGAATCAGAAAGAGAAAATTAGAGAGAGAATCTGAGAGAATTAGAGAATCAGAGAGAGAATTAGAGAGAGAATCTGAGAGAGAATTAGAGAATCAGAGAGAGAATGAGAGAAAATTAGATGGAGAGAATTAGAGAGAGAATCATATTAAAGAGAGCATGAGAGAGGATTAGAGAGGAAGAACGAGAGAGAGAATAAGAAAGAGTGATTCAGAGAGAGAATCAGAGAATCGGATAGCATGAAAGAGAGAATCAGAGATTGAGAATCAGGGAGTAAATCAAGAGAGAATTAGACAGAATCAGACAGAATGAGAGAAAGATGCAGAGAGAGAAAATTAAAGAGAAAGAATTAGAGAGAATGAGAGAGAATAATAGAGAGATACAGAGACAGATGAGAGATTGAATTAGACAGAGAAAATCAGAGAGAGTCAAATTAGAGAGAGAATTAGAGAGGGAGAATTGGGGAATTAGAGAGAGAGTCTGAGAGAGAATCAGAGAGAGAGAAAATGAGAGACTCAAGGAGACTCAGAGAGAGAATTAGAGAGAAAAATAAAGTAGGAGAATCAGAGAGAATCAGAGAGAGAATCAGAATATTAGAGAGGGAACATATTGGAATTAGAGAGAATTGGAGAGATAATTAGAGAGAGAACCAGAGAGAGAGAGAGAGAGAATCAGAGAGAGAGAGAGAGAGAGAGAGAGAGAGAGAAACTGAGAGAATCAAGGAGAATCAGAGAGAGAATCAGAAAGTATTAGAGAGGGACAATCTGGGAATTAGAGAGAGAGAATCAGAGAGAATCAGAAAGAGAATCAGAGATATAATCTGAGAAAGAGAATCAGAGCAAAACAGAGAAAATCAAGGAGAGATTTAGAGAGAGTCAGAGAAAGCCATTCAGAGACAGAGAATTAGAGAGAATCAGAGAGAGAATCAGAGAGCCTCAGAGAGAGAATTAGAGAAAATTCGAGAGAGAGAATACAGAACAGACAGAGAGAGAATTAGAGTGAATCAGCGAGAGAATCAGCGAATCAGAGAGAGAATTAGAGAAAATCAGAGACAGAAAATGAGAGAACAAAAAAGAGAATCAGAGAATCAGAGATTGAGAATCAGATAGAATCTGAGAAAGAATGAGAGAGAATCAGAGAATCTTTCTGATTTTCTCTCTCTCTGATCAAAGACCTCAGTATCAGACGTGTAACCCTGAAACTGTTACATGATAGAGTTGGAGAGACACTGGAACTCATAGACACAGGCAAAAACTTACTGAACAGAATCCCAGGATCACAAAAGATTGGAGAGAGACTGGATAAATGGGATTACCTAAAAATTAAAAATTTCTGCACAGATAAAAGCATAGCTACAAAAGTAGAAAGATAGCCAACCAAACAGAAAAATATATTTACCAATAATACCAGACAAATGTTTAATATCCAGTATTTATAGGGAACTCAAGAAATTATTCCCCTGAAGCCCAAGAAACCAATCACTAAAGGGGCAAGAGAACTAAAGAGACACTTATCAAAAGAAGAGGTTAGGGACTGGAGTTTGGCCTAGTGGTAGAGTGCTTTCCTAGCATGCACAAAGACACGGGTTGGATTCCTCCGTACCACATATACAGAAAAAATCTGGAAGTGGTGCTGTGGCTCCAGTGGTAGAACAGTAGCCTTGAGAAAGCTCAAGGACAGTGCTCAGGCCCTGAATTCAAGTCCTAGGACTGGCAAAAAAAAGAAGAAGAAGAGGTTAAAATGGCAAAGATACATATGAGAAAATGCTCATCATCCATGGTCATAAAGGAAATGCAAATAAAAACAACCCTAAGATACATAAGACAAATGCTTAATATCCAATATCTACAGGGAACTCAAGAAACTAATCCTCCCCCAAACTAAACAAACCAATCACTAAATGCGCAAGGGAACCAAAGAGAAACTTATCAAAAGAAGAGGTTAAAATGGCAGAAAAGCATATGAGAAAATGCTCATCATCCATGGTTATACAGGAAATGCAAAAAAAAAAAACCCTAAGATACAACCTTACCCCAGTAAGAATCGCTAAGATTTTGAACTCAGACAATGACAGATGCTGGCAGGTTTGTGGAGAAAAAGAACCCTACTCCACTGCTGGTAGGACTGTACAGTGGAGGTTTCTTAAAGAACTGAAAATTGACCTTCCCTATAATCCCGCCATACCTGGGCATACTCCTGGGCATCTAACCTGAACATCCTAACCCAGGATATGATAACGACACCTGCTCAGCTATGTTTATCTTTGTACTATTCACAATAGCCAGGTGATGGAAACAATCCAGATGCCCTACTGCAGATGAATGGATACAGAAAATGGTGTATACATATACAATGGAATTCTACATAGACAACAGACAAGATAAAATAATGGCATTCGCAGGGAAGTGGATGAATCTAGAGTGAATCATGTTGAGTGAGACAAGTCAAGACCAAAGGAACAAAAGGCGCAAGGTATCCTTAATATGTGGCTATTAGATCCAAACAGTACAAGAGCAAGGACTCAATATTTACATACCCAATGATATGGACATGGTATTGGAAATATAAACACAATTACATATACATAAAAATTTATGACTGTATAGATATAATGTTTTACTACATAGATTAATATGTATCTATGACATACAAACCCTCTGCCTAATTTTAATTATGTTCTAAAATCTAAGTGCCAGTGATTGTATATAGAGATTCCCTTCTTGAATACTTGTTTGTTAAACATGTCATTTCTAATATGATCTAAAAATCAATGTTAATAAATTCTTTAATAAAAAAAGAATGCCCTGGGGCTTGGAGCATTCTGAAGTGGTGGACTGCTTGCCTACCATGCACGAAGGTATAGGTTCAATTCCTCAGGATCACACACACAGAAAAAGTCAGAAGTGGGGCTGTGGCTGAAGTGATAGTGCACTAGCTCTGAGCAAAATGTGTCTAAGAACAATGCCCAGTCTGGGAGGCAGTGCAAAGGCTGATGGTTTCCTGCTTTGACTGTAACAGGGAGAGACACCATGGTTGAGAAAATAAAGACAAAACAAAACATGTAGATAAGAAGTACATGAATACAGAGACACACAAGGAGCATTGAGATGACATAGGAACTAGGAAATACAAGAATGAATTATTAACTATGGATGTTAACACACAGGTAAATCCCATTGCTAACAGGATATACATACACTATGAAGGAAAGAATATAAACAACCACAACACAAACAGGAAACTTTAACCCACACTGGGATACTTTTACTAAGAAGAGAAAATTCTGCACAAACAAAATATTCAAGAAATGTCCCTTTAAATCTGTATTAAAAGACAAATGCCAGACTGGAAGCATGGGTGAAGTGTGCAATGTGACTGAGATAGCAAGCACAATGAGGCCTCAGAGATTACATCCATGTGGTGATAATAAATTAAAAAGACCAACATAAAAAGATAACTGTCTGTCGTGGGTAGTCTTAGCTACTCTAGATACTGAGATCTGAGGATTGTGATTCAAAGCCAGCCCGGGCACAAAAATCCATGAGACTCTTATCTCCAATTAACTACCAGCAAATGGAAAGTGGTGCTGTGATTCAAAGAGTAGAGTGTTAGCCTTGAACTGAAGAGCTCAAGGACCACTCCCAGGCCCAGAGTTCAAGGATCATGAGATGAGGAAAGGGAGGAGGAGAAGGAGGAGTATGAGAGTACCAGGAGGTGGAGGAGGAGGAGTAGGGAGGAGGAAGAGGGGCATGAGGAGGAGGAGGAGGGAGGAGGAGGAGGAAGGAGGTGGAGGAGGAGGAGAAGGAACATGAGCAGGAGGAGGAGGAAGAAGAAGAGGGCAGGAGGAGGAGGAAGACGAGTACAAGGAAGAGAAGGAAGAATAAGAAGGAAAAAGGAAGATTGAAGAAGGAATAAGGACAAAGGAAGACAATTGTGAGACTGAGTTGGGTTATATGTGTGGTCCATGAATGGAAAGGTGATATATTTGGGAGACAGCAGATGTCAGGACTTGTCTGGCCTTCTCTTTAACAGCCAGACTCACAAAACCAAAATCAACCCGAGTAATGAAATACATATGTAAACAAGTACCAAGCATGAAAGAGTGTCAATGAGTGGAACTCATGTTAATTCCACTCAAGGAAGAGGGCATGATCTGTGTAAATGTCTCTGCACAAAAAAAGCACAAGAAATCACTAATGGAACACTAAGGAAAGCCAAGCTGAATACATGCTTGAAGTCTTCCTGGGACATATATGGATTAACAAATTCATAAAACAGCTACCAAAGAAAATATTCATACATGCATGCTTACATGCATCAATGAAAGTACGTATGTTTATCCAAAAACTTCAAGATGAGTGAGGAAGGAAATCATCTACTGCAAATCAAAGTGAAGAACAAAAGCAAAAAATGGATAAGATTTATCAACATCCTCTTCAGTGGGTGAGAAAGAGGCCCATATGTGTGATCCAGGTAATGGGAGGCAGGAGTGGAGGTTGGACAGTTCAGGACACACCTGGATGCGCTCACAAATCCCTGTCCCATAAAACAAACACATGCCAAACAGTCATCAATTTGATTATGCAAAAATCAGTCATATAAAATAGCAGGTAAAAAATAGGATGGAAGACAGCCTCTTCCACAAATGTTGTTTGCAGAATTGGTTAAACACATGTAGAAATATGTTAGATTCTTATATATTATCGTGCACCACAATCAATTTCAAATGGATCAAAGACCTCAACGTGAAACAGATATCCTGAAAATATTACACGAATAGACAGGAGAAACACTAGGTGGATCCTTGGCAAATATATAATTTTTCTTAATAAATACCCAGCAACACAAAAAATTAAAGAAAGGACAAATGGGACTCTATTAGATTTCAGAGCTTTTCCATGGCAAACGACATACCTATCTCCATAAATAGAAAGCACACAGACTGAGAAAATAGCTTCACCTGCTGTAGAACAAACATGGGCCTCTCATCTCAAATATACTTAGAATTCAAAACCTTAAATCCCCGCAAAAAAAACCCTCAAAGAAGCTACAACTCCATTTAAAAGTGGGCTAAAGGTTTAAAGACAGACTTTTCTGAATAGGAAAAAAAGAAGGACGAATGGACACATAAAGCAAATGCAAATGTAATGCAAAGCAAAACAACATGGAGAGTCCAACTCAATCCACTTGGAATGGCCATTATCAAGAAATCTAATAACAACAGATGCTGGCAGGGATGAGGACAGAAGGGAATGCTACTACACTGTTGGAGGGAGTATAAACCCCTTCAACCACTATGGAAATAGTACAGAGATTCCTTTAAACCTAAACAGGGAAACTGGGTGCCATGGCTCATGCCTGCAATCCTAGCTGAGATCTGAGGATTGAAGTTCATAGCCAGCTCAAGCACTAAATTAGGTGAGACTATTATGTCCAATTAACCACCAGAAAACTGGAAGTGGCACAGTTGCTCAAGGGATACGGCAGTAGCTTTGAACTGAAGAGTTCAGGGACAAGGCCCTAGCACAGACTTCAAGTCCCATCACAGACAAAAAAAAGACCTAAACATAAAGCTCCCCCATGACCCAGCAATCTCATTCCTGGGCATTTACAAAAATGTCCACAAACGGGGTCACACTAAATCTATCTGCATAACCACATTAATTGCAGCATTATTTGTCATCACAAATATATGGAAACAACCCAGACACACCTCAGGAGATGAATGGATCAAGAAAATGTTATATACACTATGCAATTCTATGTAGTCATTAGAAAGAATGACATCATCACATTTTTTAAGGAAATGGAAAGACATGTAAAAAAATCATTTGAAGTGAAGTAGGACATAAGGAAAAAATCGCGCACTCAATGATAGCCCCCATTTTTGATATGTAGAATACATGTGGTTACTTCTTTGTCCCTGGAAGTCTTTTTTTAACTTCGTTTATGAGTCGGGTGAGAAACAGAGTCAATGGGAGGCAGATGTGCAGGCAGGTGTTCAGGACATATCTGGCCCAGCTCGCAATACCCTGTCTCACAAAACAGACATATGCAGAAGTCACTCATATGGTCATGCAAAAAAACAGTCATATAAACTATTTGATTGTTGTTTCTAATGTGCTATATGAAGTTATTTCTGTTTTCTTTCATCCTTTTCCCTATGATTTATCCACTGCGGTCACTGTATCTGATTTTGGTATCTGGTGTGTTGTATATGTGTTTATTTGAATTAGGGAAGGGAAGTGGCACTACAAAATAATTAGACAAAGGACATCAGGTAAACCAATGTAACAGTCATAATCATAAGACAACTGGTTGGAAAGAACTTTACAGGAAGTGAGGTGGTTGAGGGAAGGCACTTTGGGAAAAAATCATGGGATATTCTCTGAAGAAGAAATAAGAATGGCCTATAGACACATGAAGAAATGCTCAACATCTCTGGCCAAAATAAATGCAAATTAAAATAACTCTAAGTTCCACCTCACTCCAGTTAGAATGACCATGGTCAAGAAATCTGATAACAACAGATGCTGGCAGGGATGTGGGCAGGAAGTATCACTACTACACTGTTGGTGGGAGTGTAATTTCGTTCAACCACTATGGAAAGCAATATGGTGTTTCCTCAAAAGACTAAACATAGAGCTCCCCTATGACCCACAATTGCACTACTTGGAATTTACCCAAAAATCCAGAAACAAGGACATACTAAAACTACTGGCATAATGTTTATTACAGCAATATTTACCATAGCTAAGATATGGAACCAACCTAGATGCCCCTCAGTAGATGACTGGATAAAGAGGGGTGGTAACTATACACAATGGAATTCTATGCTGCCATCAGAAAGAATGACATCGTCCCATACATAAGGAAATTGAAAGACTATGTTACTTCTCTTCTGTTTTGTTGCGCTTTGTTTATTCTCATATTGTTACTATATATCTGACTGTGTTACACAGTACATTGCATATACGTTTGATTATTTGAAATAGGAAAGGGAAGGGGGGGAAACAAGATGATTGGGAGGTGGTGGGGGAAGAGAATGGGGAAAAACTTGAGAAGGGGTATCAATGTGTGAGAAGTAATGCACCTACTATCTGGCAAATGTAACTGTAACACCTCTATATATTACAATAAAAACATGAAATTAAAAAAAATCATGGGGGTGGCACTAAAGCAGAATAAAAGAGATTACTGCCATAGCTAAAAGGCCACAGAGTATGAAGAAAAGAATAGAAATAACCACAACACAATCAAGGACATATACAGTGTGATAAAAAGAACTGAAGGAAACACAAATCAAGCCAGAAACTTTAGCACAGACTAGGATACTTTTGCAAAGAAGACAAAATCCTGTACAATCAATCGGGGAAAAGAATCCAGGAGATTTCCTCTAAAGTGGATTCAAAGAAAAAACTCCAGGCTGGAAGAAGGGGTCACTACTAGGTCTGCAAGTGATTGACAGAGCAAGCACAATGACGCCTGAGAGATTACATGCAAGTGATGATAGTAAATTTGTAAAAAGCAACATAAAAAGACAACTGTAATGGGCTGAGAGGTTGGCCTAGTGGTAGAGTGTTTCCTAGCATACACAAAGACCGGGGTTTGATTCCTTGCTACCACATATATAGAAAAATCTGGAAGTGGTGCTGTTCCTCAAGTGGTAGAAAACTCAAGGACAGTGCTCAGGCTCTGATTTCAAGCCCAGGAATAGGAAAAAAGACAACTGTGAGACATAAATGTGGGTACATATGTGTGATCCAGATATTGAAATATGTTAACTTTGGGAGGCTGGGATTTCAGGATATTACTGGCCTTCTCAAGAACATCAAAAATCACAAAAAACACAAAAAAACTCCAAAAGCCATGAGTAATATAATACATTTTAAAACAGATATAGATGATGTAATGTGTCAATCAGTAGGACTCATGTTCAATGACCATGTGGAGAAGGGTATGATGTGAATGTGTCTGGGCACAAAACTGCTTTGGAAACCAGTAATAGAACACAAATAAAAACACAGGCTGCAATAATTTAGCTTCAAGCATTCCCGGGTCACATAGGAAGTACTATATTCATAAAACAATATCAGAAGGAAAGATTCATGCAAGCATACACACATCAATAAAATACAAACATTTATGCAGAATCACAGTGTAAATGAACAAGCAAAACATGTTTCTCATCAACTGGTGATCACAGTGAAGACTAAAAAGAGAAATGAACAAGCACCGATATCCTCTTTGGGGTAAGAAACAGAGGCCCATATGAATGATCCAGGAAATGGGAGACAGTGTGGAGGCTAAACAATTCAGGACACACTGAGCCAAGCTTGACATACCCTGACTCACAAAACAACATGTTCGTGACTCACTCATATGATCAGAAAAACAATCAGTCTGAGCAAAATCTGTAGGTAAGGATATATAGGGATCAATGCCAAGAAATAATATTGATAAACAATTCCCGAGGATGGGAGATGTACTACAAACTGGGTGGGAAAGTGCACCAGACGCCAACAATCCAACAACTGGAAAAAGCAAGTTGAATGAATGTTTCACAATTTCCAGACACAAGGAGATAACTAATGTTCAAGAAGTAATGTACTCACTACGTTACAAATATAACTGCAACTCCTCTATACATCACAGTAGATTTTGTTAAAAAAAAAGAAATCATATTGATAAGGGCAGGATCATGATAGTAAGAATTGTGAGGATTACAAATATTTCTATATTCACTATTAAAATTACTAAGTGTATATAACAAAAGTTGCTAACTGCAAACTTACCAAATAATTTGTATTTCAATATAGTCAAGGAATAATAAATGTGGAGCTCAAAGAGTCAAAGTTACTGCCAGGAGTTTGGCCTAGTGGTAGAGTGCTTGCCCTGCATACACAAAGACCCACATTTGATTCTTTGGTATCACATACATACAAAAAGCCCCAAGTAGTGCTGTGGTGCAAGTGTTAGAGTGCTAGCCTTGAAAAATCTAAAGGACAGTGCTCAGGCTCTGAGTTCAAGCCCTAGGAGGGGCAAAAAAACCCAAACTCAGGGAAAAACTAAGAAAATATTGTCACAATGATCTCTGTAGGGCACTACTGACAAAATATTGCAAAATCTGAAAACAAACGTAAAGGATACACCACATATGTTAAATAAAAATTCTTCATTGGCATAAAGAAGATAGAAGAGCCATATAATGTGTGATTGTTGTTTTTAATTTACTGTTATTTCTCAACTCTTTTGTTGTCCACTGGTGATTCTCATATTGTTACAACACATTACCTTGTTATCTGGGATATTGTATATACGATTATTTGTTGATTTGAAATAGGAAAGGAAAGGGGGAAAACAAGATGTGGGGAGGGGTGGAGGAAGGAAATGGGGCCAAAAACATGAGAAAGGGTATCAATGCGTGTGAAGTAATGCACCTTCTATCTGGCGAATATAATTATAACTCTTCTATTAATTACAATAAAAAAGAATTCACCTAGAAAAAAAGAAGGTAGAAAACATTTTTTGTCCAGAGCTAGGTGGTGAATGGTCTCCTGTGTGGAGTAGCACTACCCTAAAACGTCCTTGAGGGCAGTAAAGCCCTTGTCTTCTCTTCATGATGGATGGCTGATGCCAACTATGTTGAATATCTTTCTCTCTGAATTTACGGAAGTATGCAATACATATTTAGTGGTAACTGATTTCTTTTAAAGAATTAAGGCTAATAGCTCTTGGTGGAGTGTAAACTTGTCCAACCATTCTGGAAAACAGTATGGAGGATCCTGAAAAGACTAAACATAGACCTCCTCTATGACCAAGCAATCCCACTTCTGAGCATCTACCCCAAATATAGAAACAAAGGCATACTAAACTTATTAACAAAATGATGTTCATCGAAGTATAATTCACCATACCTGAGACATGGAGCCAACCTAGATGCCCTTCAGTAGATGATTGGACCAAGATGTGGTACTTACACACAATGGAATTTTATGCTGCCATCAGAAAGAATGTCATTGCCCCATCTGTAAGGAAATGGAAAGACTTGGAAAAAATCATATTAAGTGAAGTAAGCCAGACCCAAAGAAACATAGGCTCAATGGTTTCCCTCATGTGTAACACTTAGTATACATTTAGGATTCTTCTAGCAAAGGATTACAATAGCTCAAAAGCTATGTACATATGGCCATATAGGATGAAGCTAAGGGAAATGAACTCCAGGATATTGAAACAAGAGACTTAGCTTTGTGATTGTTGTTCTTAATGTACTATGTGAAGCTATTTATTTTTCTCCTTTTCCCCTTAAGCTTTATCTCATGTTGTTACTGTATCTGACTTTGGTACTTGGTATGTTATGTATACATTTATTTCTGTATTTGAAAATGGGAAGATAAGGGAAAAACAAGATGAGTAGGAGGGGGTGGAGGGGAGGGAAAGTGGGAGAAAAACCATGGGAAGGGGTAACTGTTCAAGATATACCCACTACCTGATGAATGTAACTGTAATCCCTCTGTACATCACGACAACAATAAAGTAAAACCTAAAATAAAACAACAAATAAGGCTGATAAATTAGTTTTATGTCCAAATCTACCTGGAAAACTGGTGGTACAATGAACTTCAACTCTCTATTATGAATGCATGGAAGAAGGTTGAACAGATTTCGACAAGTAACTATTAGTACATACCATCCATTTGGGGGTAGTATCATAAGTGCATGCCTACTAAATTTCTACAGACATATAAAAAATACACAGACTTTCAGCTGTAGATATATCCTACTTGCCTATTATGTTAAGGAACTTTAAACCATCTACTTTTGCAGGTTTGTTTCTGGTTATTCTCATGTGTTTTGTTGTTTTTGTTGTTGTTGTTGTTGTTGTTTTTCCATTCCGGGTCTTGAGAAGGCCTGAGCACTGTCCTTGGGCTTTCTCAAGGCTAGAGCTCTAACACTTGAGCCACAGCACCATTTCTGGCTTTTGTTCTATGTATTTGGTACTGAGGAATCAAACCGAGGGATTTGTGCATGCTGGGCTAGCACTCTTCCAGTAGGCCAAACTTCTGAGCACAATTTTTTTTTTAATTTTCTAAATGTAGTCTTGGAATTTGTAATCCTCCTGGCTCAGTCTTCAGAAGGCTCAGATTAAAAGTATCCAAGGCATGTGTCACCACATCTTGTACCACGAGAAACAAATTTAGAGAAATAATTCAAAGTTTCTTTCTGAGTTGCCTATTCTTTCCTATGAAAAAAATTAAAATGAAATATAGTAATAATAATAATACTTAGAAAGTAACAATGAGGCAGAGAAAAAGGTATATGAAAGGTCGGTCGGTACATGTGGAGATTTATATGCCAAAAAAATCAGTAATTAATTAGGAAAGAAAACATGAATTAGAATCCAGTTCACATCCCTGCGAATCCCAAAAGGGCAATAGAAAATGTCTCACAACCCACTTGTGTGAATTCCCCTCATGGCCTCTAGGTGGCATCCAGAAATGGGAAGGCAATGAAAACAAGCTGGTGGCTTCCTGTTCTGACTGTAGCACTGAGGGTCAGCCAGGCTCACAAAATGAAGAAGAAACAATCATGTCAATAAGAAATACATGAACACAGAAAATCATGTGCATATACAAAGGGGTGAGCCAGTCAGATTACACATACATAGAAACCAAGAAAGAAATGAATCAGTAAGTGTGGTTGCAAGACACAGGAAAATGCCAAGTCTTAACAAACACTTACAGAATGAAAAGAAAACAGAAATAACCAAAACACAAGTAGGGAATTTTCTTCCACATTGTGATCCTTCCACTAAGAAGAGAAAATGCTCACAATCAACTTGGGGGAAAACTTGAGGGATTCCATCTAAAAACCTCTTAAAAGAAAAGAGTCAGGCTGGAAGCATGGCTCCACTCTAGGCTTGCTAACACACCCATATATCAAACAAAACATGGACTTAGAGATTATAACCAAGTAGCAATAATGAACTAAAAAAGAACTTAAAAGGGCAAATATGAGACAGAAATATAGGTCCAAAGGTTTGATCCAGATATTGAAAGGTGGCAGATGTCAGAGGCTGTAGAAATCAGGTCATGGCTGTTTTCTGAAAAACAGCCAGACTCACAAAATAAAATAAAAAAAACCCTCAACAATAAGCAATGAAATACAAAACAAGTGTGAAGAAAATAATTGTGTCAAGGAGTAGATTGCATGATAATTCCTCATAGAAGTGTATAATACGAGGATGTTACTGGGCAAAAAAAAACACAACAACACAAAAAACACTGGGCACCACTAATCAAACACTAATAAAAAGCCAGGTTTCAATGATGCTTCAAGCCTTCCTGAGCCATAAGGGAACCCATAATCCATGAAACAACTATTAATGGAAAATTCATTTATTCATGTATAAATCAATAAACAACATATACTTTCCAGAAACCACAGGGTGAGTGAGCAAGCAAACCTTGGATATCAACTAGTGGAAATCTCAGAGAAGTCCAAAAAGGAAAAATGAATAGGGTTTACCGACATCTTGGTCAGTAGGTGAGAGCGATAGACAGAGGCCCACATGTGCTATCTAGATAATAAGAGGCAGATATGGAGGCTGGACAGCTTAAGACACACCTGAAGAACATCACAATATCCTGTCTGACAAAATAAGAAACATGTCCATCAGTCACCTATAGGATCATGCAAGCAAGCAGTCTTATAAAACTGTAGCTAAGGAACCAAATAGAACAATACCAACAAATCATACTGAAACTCAGTTCCTGAGGAAGTAGACATGTATGGATGCAGACTGGATGGAAAACTACACCAGAAAACAACAATCAAACGTCTAGAAAAGGCAGGCTGGAGAGATAGTCAAGTCTTCCAAGGAAGGTAGGTACATATGTAGATATGCAAGTACAATGCACAGAAATGAACTTTGAAAGAAAACATGGACTAGCAACCAAGTAAATTATTTGAAATTGGATAGGGAACGGGGGAAAACAAGATGAGGGGTGGGGGTGGGGGGAGGGAAATGGGGACCAAGACATGTGAAAGGGTATCAATGAGAATTAATGCACCATCTATCTGGCAAATAACATGTAACCCTTCTATTAATTACAATAAAAATATATGAAAAAAAGAATGTCCTGGAGCACACATTCCAGCACAGACCCAAAGGAGAATTGAGGACTCACCACAAGACAACTGAGTGAGTCCCCACTGGTGGCCTCTAGGTGGCATCAGGTCCTGGGAGGCTGTGACAAGATGATGGTTTCCTGTTCTGACTGTAGCAGTGGGAGGATGGTCACCTTAGCTCAGAAAATAAAGTCAAAAAACAAGTCAATAAGAAATATATGAACACAGAATTACATGCACATACACACCAAGGGGCAAGTTAGATTGATGATACAGGCACTGAATCTGAGAAATATAAAAGTAAACCCCTCACTATGAATGCCAACACACAGGTCAATTCCATGAGGAAAAGGACACATACAGTATAAAGAAATAGTAGAAATAACCACAACACCAACAGGAAACTTTAGTCCAAACTGAGATCCTTCTACCAAGAAGAGAAATTCCAGCACAATCAACCTGGTAGAAAAACTCCAAGGGATTCCCTCTGGAAGTGAATTGAAGAAAAAAAGCCATATTGGAACCATGGGTCAAGTCTAGGTGTGCAAAGTGACTCAAACAGCAAGCACAATCAGGCCTTTGAGATTAAATCCAAGTGGTGATAATAAAATCTAAAAGTAACATAAAGGAGACAACTATGGATCAGTAGTGTACACTAATATTAATATGCTTTCCTAGCATAAAGGAAGAGCTGGGATTCAATCCTTGGTACCCCAAACTCATAAAATGATGGGAGTGGTGCTTTGGCTCAATTGCTAGAGCACTAGCCTTGAGAAAGCTCAAGGAAAGGGCTTGGGCTGCAAGTTCAGTGCTCAGGAAAGGTAAGGTGGATCTATGTGTGTGATCGCTACACAGAAATGAGGCAGCTGAGATCAAGAGAGGTCTGGCCTTCTGTAGAACAGACAGACTCACCAAATCAAAGGAAAAACACATAATCAATGAAAATCATATTTAAGTATGTATGAAGTAGGTAAGTGTGTCAACGCGGAGAACTCATGTCCATTTTCCATGGACATGGATAAGGGTATGATCCATGAATGTGTATTGGCACAGAAATGCACTGGACACCACATATTGAGCACTAAGAAAAGACCAGGCTGCAATAATGCATCAAGACTTCCTGCGTTACACAGAGAGTACCATATTCATAAACACCTACAGTTGGAAAGATTCATGCATGTATACATATATCAGTAAAATATATTTGCCCAGAAACTGGGCAGTGAGTGATCAAGCAATCTAAGGATATTATCTAGTGGAAATCATAGGATAGACAAAGAAGGGAAAATGATTTCCGTTTTCCAAAATCCTCTTCAGTGGGTGAGAAACAGAGTCAGTGGGAGGCAGGTGTAGAGGGTGGACAGTCAGGACACACCTAGCCAAGTTGGCAATACTCTGTCTCACAAAACAAACATATTCAGCAGTCACTCATATGGTCATGCCAACAAACAGTCATATCAACCTGTAGGATTGTTGTTTTTAATGTAGTCTGTGAAGATATTTCTATTTTCATTGTTTTCCCTATGATTTCTTCACTATATCATTTGGGTACAGGGGGTATTGTATATAGGTTTCCTTGAATTAAGGAAGGGAAGGGAAAGCAACAAATGGTGAGAAGAAGGAGAAAGTGTGTTGGGCTGGGACTTTGGCCTAGTGGTAGAGTGCTTGCCTAGCATGCACAAAGACCCAGGTTCAATTCCTAGGTACCACATATATAGAAAAAAAAAGCTAGAAGTTTTGCTGAGGCTCAAGTGGTAGAGCTCTGGCCTTGAGGAAGTCCAAGGACAGTGCTCAGACCCTGAGCTCAAACCCAGGACTGGCAAAAAAAAAGAAGAAGGAGAAAGTGTGAACAGATACTAACAGGACAATATGATAGAAATGAACTTTGCAATTTGCAGAGAAGATTGTGAGAGAGAAAATGGGAGAAAAACTTGAGTGGAAGAAATACACTCACTGCTTTACATATGTAAATAAAATCAATCAGGATGTCACCCTGATAATTAAATAACATGTTTAAAAAATTAGGACCATATGTGTTATCCAGACATTAGAAGATGGTAGATATGGCAGGCTACCCAGGTCAGGACATAGCATGCTTTCTGGAGAAAAACCAACCACACAAAATTAAAGGAAAAAAAGGATTTCATAGGGTAAACTCTGTTCCAAAGAATTTTTCCTAAATAAAAGAATGATGGTTTCGTATTGATGTTTCCTACTTGTAATTCAAGCTTCTCTGGAGGCTAAGATCTGAGGATTGCATTTCAAAGGCTCCCAGGGTAGACTGGATTTGAGCCTCATATAGCCAATTAAGTACCAAAAAAAATCAAGAAGTAGACATGTGGATGAAGTGATACAGGGCTTGTGGTGAGCGCCAAAGCTCAAGGACAGTCTCTACTGCTTGACATCATGCCCAAAATTTGCACTTGCGTGAGTGCGCGCGCGCGCGCGCGCGCGCGCGCGCGCGCACACACACACACACACACACACACACACACACAGAGTAGGTTGAAAGTTTCAATGAAAATTACTAAATCTTAAAACAATGTAAATGGAGCTGATACCAGATTTGGGTATGGGAATGCTATAATTCATAACATTTCTAAATGATTTTCTAACACCTCATTCTTCTTTTATAGTAACAAGGCCATCTTAGAATATTGTTCTGACCTCAATAATTTTTTGAAGGGCATGGGACTTGAACTCTGGGCCTGGGCACTGTCCCTGAGCTCTTCAGCTCATGGCTACTTCCAGTCACCTGGATCCAGGCATTCTCCCTGAGCTATTCAGCTCAAGGCTACTACCCTAACCCTTCAGCCTGGGCTCCACATCCCTTTTTCTAGTGGTTAATTGGAGATAAGTTTCTCATGTTCTTTAGTGCCCAGGCTGGCTTTGAACCATGATCCTTAGATCTCAACCCCCTGATTAGCTAGGATTACAGGCATGAGCCACCATGGCCAGCTATTAAGAAATATTTTTAAGCAAAAATAACAGTGTAATTGATTAAAAACATATATAATAAATGAAGGTGACATGGGAGTGATAATGGAATGCTTAAAGTAAATTCTTTAAAGTGAACATTCCTTTTGGCACTGATTGTTTGGGAGATAAGGTCTCCCCTCCTCCCTGATCATGTATTTGGATCCTGCTGTACCTGAGATGAAAAGTACAACCATGGTGATCAACTTCTTTTTTGGACGGACTCTCATGGCCCACAGTGGCTCTATCCTCTGAGCTCAGAACGCCTCCTTCCCACCAGCCACGTGGCTAGAATTACGAGTATGAGCCACTGCACTGGCTCTGGCACTCATCTTCTTTCCACAGGAACAGGAGAAATATCCCTTCCTTATGCAGCTCTATATTTATTGTGTTATCAGTGTAGACTCTCTTTGCACACAGACATTCTTAATCAGTTAATTTGGCAAATGTGTGTATGTGGTGTGGCTTTTTGACAGAACAAGGTATGGTTCCTGCCCTTAAAGATCTAATAGTCTAGTTAGAGAAAGACATATGTAAATGCAAGTTTATGATGCAGTGACTAAGAGAAGATACTCTGCTGAGAGGATCCAGAAGCTCTCCTACTTCACAGGGCCTTGCTAGACTGCTACCATTGATGGAGCTTGGCATTGTTGCAGGAAGAAGCCTGGATCGGAAGGAATCTACTGGTGTTGAGAATCAAATCGGGACATAAACGGGATGACTTTTATAAGTATTATAATCTTTATGACCTAAAAGATCTCTCATCTTTGTGATTTACTTTTAAAGAATTAGAGGAAGAGGAAAAGTTTATAATGATTACAAGAATCAGTTACAAGGAGAGTGGATTTATAGATATGAAGGATGGCTATTTTTGGCTTTAACAATGAGTTTATGGTTAACTTTGACATGAATGTCTAAGTACATAAGGAATGTATTGGCAGCTAAAGCTAGTGGAGATTTACTGATAGATCTTCCTTTCATTGTCCACTGATGTTATCTTGCATATTCAAATTTCTAAAATTAAAATGTATTTTTGTGTCAACTTGAGAAAGATGCAAATTGGATTGAATTAAAGATATTTTAATAATGCATTAAAGCAAGAAAAAATATGTAAATGAATATGAAGGATGTATGTGTGTCAATAAGTAGACATAATATTTATTCCTCTTGAGTAAGAGAGGATGATTCACGAATGGGGTTTGTCACAAAAACAAAGAAAGAACAAAACAACTACATACAACACATCCAACATAAAGAAAAGGTCAGGCTGTAATAATGATACAAAAGCCTTTCTGGCCTACATAGGATTACCATATTAATTATACAACTCCGATGGAAAGATTCATGCATGCATACATACATCAAGAAAGTAAATGCAGCTAACCACAAACCACAGCCTGACTGAAGAAGTCAACCAAGGATTTCATCTAGTGAAGATCATAGTGCAGACCAAAACAGAAAAATGCATAGGGTTTACTGATACCCTCTTCAGTATGTGAGAAAGAAAAGCCCACATGAGTGATCCAGGTAATGGGAAGCAGGTGTGGAGGCTGAAGAGCTGAGGACACAGCTGAGCTCCAATACTCTGCCTCACAAAACAAACAACATGTCCATCAGTCACTAACAACCTCATGCAAACGATCAGTCATATAAAACTCTAGATAAGGAATCAACTAGAACAATGCAAAGAAATTATACTGAAACTCAGTTCCTGAGAATGGGTAGATGTGTGAATTCACACTGCATGGAAACTACACCAGACACGAGCAATCAAACAACAAGATAAGGCAGGATGGAGATATACTTCAAGACTTCCAGGGACAAATAGGTAACTGAGAAATAATTTGAAACAATTATCCACAGAGAAACAGATACGTGAGAGGTAGGTACATATGTAGATGTATAAATACAAACAAGAAAAATTAAGTTGCCAAGAAAATATGAATAAGCAACCAGGTATAGAGCTTAACACCTAGAGCAGACCCAAGAGAGATGCTGAGAAGCAGTCAGCACATGCCACTTGAGTGAGTCCCCACTACTGGCCTCTGGGTGGCATCCAGGTCATAGGAGATAGTGACAGCATGCTGGTAGATTTCCAGCTCTGACTGTTACAGGGAGGGCCAGCTTGATTCAAAGAAGAAAGACAAAACAAACCTGTAAATAAGAATACATGACTATAGAGACACATGTTCATGAACACTCAGGGGTGAGTCAAGTCAATGATACACACATGGCAACTAAAAAATACAAAAATGAATCACTAACTATATGGACGCCAACATACATGTAAATTCCTTGGCCCAAAGGAGACATAAAGTATGAAGAAAATAATAGAAATAACCACAACACAAACAGGGAACTTCAGCCCACACTGGGATATTTTTAAGTAGAGAAAATCCTGCAAAAATAATTTCGGGAAAGAAATTTCACTAGATTCCCTCTAGAACCTTAATAAAACACTTATCCAGGCTGGGAGTACAGGTCAAAGGTAGGTGTGCAAAGTGACTGAGACAGCAAGCACCATGAGGCCTCAGAGATTACAGGTGGTCATGATAAATAATAACAATAAACAACATAAAAAGCCACCTATGAGTCAGATCACACATACTGAAACGTGCTGGATGTGGGAGGCTGAAGAGGTCAGAACATTGCGGGCCTTTTGGAGAATGGCCACACTCACAAAACAACACAAACCAAAAATTCATAATTAAGGACATGCATTTTTAAACAGATATGAAGGAATTATGTAAGTGTGTCAATGAGTAGAACTCATGTCCATTGACCATGTGAAGAAGGGTATAACCACTGAGTTTTCTGGGCACAAAACCACACTGGATGCCACAAAATGAACCCCAAGAAAAGGCCAGGTTACAATAATGCTTCAAGGCTTCCTGGGTCTTATAGGGAGTTCAAAAGACTCATGCATGAATATACAATTCAATAAAATGCATACATTTATCCACAAGCCACAGGATGAGTGAGCAAAACAACCAACAATACGATGTAGTGAAATCACACTGAACATCCAAAAAAATATGAACAATGTTTTCTCACATTCTCTGCAGTGGGTGAGAAAGAAAGGCCCACATGTGTGATCCAGGTAATGGGAGGCAGGTGAGGAGGCTGGACAGTTGAGGACACATCTGGATGAACTCGCAGAACCCTGCCTTACAATGAGCAGCATGTCCATCAGTCACTCGTAGTCATGCAAACAATCCGTCCTATAAAAGTGGAGGTAAGAAATCAAAGATAACAATCCCAAGAAACCATATTGAAATGCAGTTCCTGAGGAAGTGGAGATGTGTGAATGCAAACTGGGTGGAACTACAACAACAGCAACAATCAAACAACTAGAAAAGGCAGGCTGGAAGAATGCTTCAAGACTTCTAGGGAAAAATAGGTTTCTAAGATATAATTTGACACAACAATGAGCCACAAGAAATAGTTATATGAAATGTTGGTACATATGAAGATGTGTAAGTATAAAACATAGAAATTAATCTGAAAAGAAAACATGAATTGGCAACCCAGTAAAGGATGTCCTGCAGTTCACCCAAAAGGAGAATAGAGGACTCACCTCAAGCCACTTCAGTGAGTCCACACTAGTGGCCTCTAGGTGGCATCCAGGTGTAGGGAGGCAGTGACAACAGCTGGTGCTTTCCTGCTCTGCCTCTGGCAGGGAGAGTCACCTTGGCTCAGAAAAAAAAACAAAAAACAAAAAACAAAATAAGCTTGTCAATAAGTAATACATGAATAGAGACACCAATGTACATCACACACAAGGGAAGTCATATCAATTATAACAGGCACTGAAACTGAGAAATATAAAAGTAAACCCCTCACTATGGATGCCAACACACGGGTCAATTCCATGATTAAAAGAACCCTTACAGTAGAAACAAAAGAAAGAAGCACAACACAAATAGAAAAGTTTAGCCCACACGGGAATCCCTCTGCAAAGAGAAAATGCTCCCCAATCAACCATATCAGGTCATACTAGGAGATTATTTCTACATGTGTACTAAAAGAAGAAAGGCAATTTGGAGCACAGCTAGAGTCTACTTGTACAAAGTGTCTTAGGAAGTAAGCACAATGAGGATTCAGACATTACATCCATGTGGTGATTATAAATTTTTAAAGGCAACATAAGAAGACAACTGTGAGACAGAAATGTGGTCCTTACATGTGATCCACATACAGAAAGATGGTATATGTGGATGGCTGTAGAGGTCATGGAATGGCTGGCCTTCTGAAGAACAACCACAGACAAAATAAAAAACAATATACGTAATGAAATACATATTCAAACAAGTATGAAGGATGTAACTGACTCAAACACTAGAAGTCATGTTAATTCCCCATGCGGAGAAGGTTATAGTCTGTCAATGTGCCTGGGCACAAAAACGCACTGGAGATTGAGAAACATGGTATTCCTTGTCCAAGTCCTTGGAAAGAAGATCTCCAGACCCGGTATAAGCTGCAGGAGAACCTGGTTTCGGTGCTCATTTGACACTGATGTGTCATTGCAGGTGGCACTTGACTCTCTGTCCCTAGGTGAAAAAGGAACAAGACTGACCTCTCCCAGTGGTTTCCAGTGTGTGGCAGATTGTTCCCAGTGTGTTCCACTCAAGGACAGTGGGGAAGGCCTCTAGCAATTCCCATGGGGCCCAGATGAGCCATTCCCCACCCTGCAGTAGACCAGCAGTCTCCAGGAACAGATGTACATTGAGTATGAAGTATCACACCCCTCCCTACCAGATGAAAGTGTTCCCACAGTCTGTAGAAGAAAATATTAGAGTCTTTACAAAGTCAATAAAAGCCATGTGATTCACAGGACCTTTAAAGGCTGTAAATAAAAGATTAACATTCCAGCTCTGAGGACAGTCTTTAATGGACAGATTGCCTGCACAGTCGTATACTTGTCTATGAGGAACATTGGTGAGACCAGTACTCTGTGATCCAAGATCACATAGAAAATTGCATCTGTCATATACTCAGGCCCACTAGTGTTGATTCCTCTTCCTGTGTCCTCAAGGGAGCTCTGTTGGGCAGTGCTGAGAAAACCCGAAAAACTCTGGAGAGGTCCTCTCATTTGAGAAGTGTCCCAAAGCAAGAGCTGGGCAGTACACTCCCCCTTCAGCCATCCCACTGACTTCCAGCTTTTCCCAACTGCAGAGGGATGGATGTGTAGGGTGGAATGGGAGAGGCCCCTACAAACGCCTGCTGTGCCCAGGAGTTTGGAATGCTGCAGAATCAAGACAGGGTAGCCACATTTTCCCCAGCCTGGAGCCATGGGCCAAGCTGACCATGAAAAGAAACAGAAATGACTTAATTTCTGCTACAGGGCTTCTTTATCCAGGTGCTTTTGGGAGCCTAGATGCGCGGATAAAAGTCAAAAGCTAAGAAGCTAAGTTTATTGACAGGAAGGACAGGTCAGGGCTCTCCATTCCTCTGGCCTCCAGTTCTCAAAGAGTGTCATCATCAGGCCATAGCACAACTGGCCAGGCTCATCTCTGGGATACAGGAGGACTCTGGAGAGCAATGGTCTCATATCATCCTAATAGACCTCAAGAACAAAGGGCCTGGGCTGGCGAATGGCTTAATGGGAGAGTTCTTGCCTAGTGTGCATGAAGTCCTGGGTTGGATTCCTCAGTACCACATATACTGAAAAGGCAGGAAATGACATTGTGGCTCAGGTAGTAGACTGTGAGCCTTGAGCAAAAGTAAGCACAGGGGCAATGCACAGAGGTGCTGGCAGACATAGCTCATGTGTGTAATCTTGTCTACTCAGGAGGCTAAGATCTGATGATCTCAGTTCAAAGTCAACTCGCTCACTAAAGGTGGTGAGACAATTATCTCCATTTAACCACCTGAAAACCGAAAGTAAAGTTCTGACTCAGGTGGCTCCTGATAAGTTTTTGAGGAATCTCCATACTGCTTCCCATAATGGTTGACGTTTACACTCCCAACAATGTAGTAACATTCCTTTCTGTACTCATCCCTACCAGCATCTATTTTTATGTTAGCCTTCTTTTTAATTGTATTATAGGTTTTTTTTTCAATTTGTTTTTTTGGGATTTAAGTAGCTATGAAATTTTTAGAAACAATGAACCACAAAGTAAAAGATTCCTGAAAGCTTACTGTATATGAAGTTGTAGAAGTACAAACCACAGAAACTAATTAGGAAAGAAAGCCTGAATTAGCAATCAAGTCCTAGAGCTCATCCCAGTTCAGAACAAAAAGGAGAATTGAAAAAGAGTCACCGCAAGCCACTTCTGTGAGTCTCCACTAGTGACGTCTAGGTGGCATCCAGGTGGTGGGAGGCAGTGACAAGTTGAGAGTGTCACTTTTCACATGAGCATAGAAACAGGTACATACACACCCAGCGACAGGCCAGATGCATGGCACATACATAGAAACTAAGAAATACAAAAATGAATCATTAACTATGGATTCCAGTACACAGGTGTATGTCGTGACTGAAAGGACACATATAGTATGAAGAGGAGCAAAAAAAGAATCACAACACAAACAGGAAACTTTAGTCCACACTGAGATCCTTGTACTACCAAGGGAAAATCCTGCACAACAGGACTTTCTTTGATTGCTAATTCAAGTTTTATTTACTGTTTAACTTCTGTATGTTTTAATTGTATTTTGTTTTGGGGGTAATGTTTAGAGGGGTATAGTTACATTCGTCAGGTGGGGGATACATTACTTTTTGAACACTGATTCCCCTTCCCATATTTTTCTCCCAATTACCCTCCCCTTACCTTCTCCAAATCATCTTGTTTTCCCCCTTCCCTTCCCTATTTCAAATAAACAAATAAACATATATACAATATACCAGGTACCAAAGTCAGAAAATTAATGTGGGATAAACCATAAGGGGCAAAAGAAGAGAAAAGAAATAGCTTCACATAGTACATTAAGAATAACAATCACAAAGATAAACCTCATGTTTCCCTATCATGGAGTTTATTTCGCTTAGTCTCATCCTATATGACCATACAATGTCATTCTTTCTGATGGCCACATAGAATTCCATTGTGTATAAATATCACATCTTCTTGATCCATTCATGTACTGAGGGGCACTTGGATATGGTAAATAATGCTGCAACAAATTTCGTTGTGCTAGTAGAAGCCTTATTTCATCTTTTTTTTTTGTTGGTTGTGGAACTTGAACTTTGGGCCTGGGTGCTGTCCCTGAGCTCTTCAGCTAATGGGTACCACCCTAACCCTTGAGCACATTGCCACTTCAGGTTTTCTAGTGGTTAATTGGAGATAAGAGTCTCACAGACTTTTGTGCCTTCTTTATAAAAAATACATCTTCATAGAATTTAAAAAATTCTCTTACTTATTGGTACCTCCTACTTTTGTTTGAATATTTCTTTACATGTGTGTGTGAGTGTGTGTGTGAGAGAGAGAAAGAGAGAGAGAAAAAAAGAGAGAGAGAAAGAGAGAGAGAGAAAGAGAGAGAGAGAAAGAGAAAGAGAGAAAGAGAGAGAGAGAGAGAGAGAGAGAGAGAGAGAGGGAGGGAGGGAGGGAGGGAGGGAGGGAGGGAGAGAGAGAGAGAGAGAGAGAGAGAGAGAGCGCACCCTGGGGCTTGAACTGTTCCTGAGGTTTCTGCTCAAGGCTATTTAGTGCTCTACCACTTGGGCCATTGCTTTACTTCCAGCTTTTTTGGTTGCTTAATTGGAAATAAGAGAATCATGGAGTTTTGGGCTGGATTTGAATCATGATCCTCAAATCTCAGCCTCCTCAGTAGGTACAATCCAATATTTTGCTTAAAATTTACAATACTAGGGTATTGTAAGTAATTACATGAATGGAGTATAAAACCTAACCCAAATGCCAAGGAAATTGTAATTACCAAAATACTTTAAAATACTACATATAAATCAGGAGGAGAACATGAAAATGTTCAAATAATTCAGAAGAACACAGGAGGAGAAAAACAAAGGAATGATAAGCAAAATAAAACACACACACACACACACACACACACACACACACACACACACAAACACCAAATAATGTTGTGACACAAAAAAAGCCCTAACATATCAGGATCACTTTATATATATTTCACTCTGGAACTTTACTAGATTTCTTCTAGCTCTAATATTTGTAGCATCGTGTCTGTAATACTATTTTCCACATGGAAGACCTTCAATCTGGATGTTGTTTTGCAATGTCTATTTCTTGCTTAGTAGCTCTGGCTAAGACTTCCAGTCTTATACTGAACAGTCAAAATAGTGAGAGTGGATATCTTTGCCATACATATAAATGTTTTTTTAATCCATATATAGGCCATTTTTTAAAATGATTACAGGTCATGGAGCTTGAAACCTGGGCCTGGGTGCTATCCCTGAACACCTCAGCTTTCAAGGCCAGCACTCTACCACCTGGGCTACAGTGCCCACTTCCAGTTTTCTAGTGGTTAATTGGAGAAAGAGTCTCATGGACTTTTGTGCCAGGCTGGCTTTGGAGCATGATCCTCGGATCTCAGCGACCTAAGTAACTAGGTGTGAGCCACTGGCACCCGGCTTAGGAAACTTTTATTTAATCAATCATCTTAAATAATAAAACACCTTTGAATGTGTATCCCAAATAAAAATCAGGTCCTTGACAACAATCTACACCTAACCATAGGGTCCTTTCTTTTCATCACATCTAATCGCAGTGCAAGTAGCCTCTATCCCAAGCTCCATTATTATAACAAACTGCACAGCTAATAACTCAAAAGGAATAAATAAATAAATGTGAAACAATAATTTGGTGGCTTTTTAAACTCACAGCTCTTGGTCAAACAAAAATATTATAAATTAATCTTATGTTTTTTCCATACTTAGATAAAACAACAGCAACAACAAAACATTGTCAAAAGAGCTCAAACGAGAAAGAAGTATTTAGATTTCCACATAAAGCATAATATAAATATTTAATGATAGCTAATAAAGATTCTGTCATATATAGGGTTTCTCAGGAAGTTTTATTATCTATGTTTTCAAAGGCAGAAAAGATAGTAATAGAAAGCAAAGGCTGGAATAAAATTCATCTCTGTAAATTACCCAAATTATTTGGGGAACAACTTTCAGACATTTTTAGAATGTTAATTTTTATAATATTTCTGATTACAAATTCTGAGCCTTCATTTAAAAATGAAATCTGAGCTTGGTGTTGGCAGCTCATGACTGTAATCCTAGATACTCAAGAGGCTGAGATCTGAGCATCACGGTTCAGAGTCAGTCATCGTGTCAGGAAAGTCGGTGAAACTCTATAACCACCAGAAAGCTGGAAGTAGAGCTGTGGCTCAAAGAGGCAGGGTGCCAGTCTTGAGTCAAAAAACTCAGAGACAGTGCTCAGGCCTTGTGTTCAAGTGGCTCAAGTGGTAAAGTGCAGGCCTTGAGTGCAGAGAGTCTCCGGGACAGTGCACAGACCCTAGGTTCAAGCCCCACGACTGTCAAAAAAAAAAACCAACAAAAAATTCTCATAGACATATAGCAAGCTCTTCCTCTGAGTCCTAACATCTTTTCATGAACAAAGACAAATAATCCAAAACACTAAGCCAGAGGTATTTGTCTTGGTAACATAGTTGAATAAGGGTCGTGTGTGGAGTGCAGTAGTGGTGTCTGAGAGGGACAGCCTTGGATTCCCTGAGGCACAGCCAGCAAGTTTTCCCAGGTGTCTATTGCAGTGTAGGCTTGTGTATAAGATATGGGCCACCAATATCCCCCCCCCAACTTCTCTCTCTCTCTCTCTCTCTCTCTCTCTCTCTCTCTCTCTCTCTCTCTCTCTCTCTCTCTCTCTCTCTCTCTCTCTCTCTCTCTCTCCTGCTCGCTCGCTCGCTCTCGCTCTCTCGCTCTCGCTCTTGCTCTTGCTCTCTCTCGCTCTCTCGCTCTCTCGCTCTCTCGCTCTCTCTCTGTTGTCTTCGTTGTTGTCCTTGAGATGGTACCTTCTATATTTTCAATCTACAAATCTATATATGTACCCATATATAGTATATATCTAATTGTTTGTGGCTCATGTTTTGTTTCAAGGAATGTTTAACTTAACTTTAAACTGTTTTTAACTGTCTTTATTTAACTGTTTATCCCGGAAAGTTTTGAAGCAACCTTCCAGCTTGCCTTTCCTAGTTCTATAATGATGGTGTGTAGTGTATTTATTTCACCCAGTGAATATCCACACATCTCCCATCCTCAGGAATCGAGTGTAAATACTAATTTCTTGAAGTCCCATTTGAACCTTACATACAGTTTTACATGGCTGATTGTTTGCAAGACTCTATGAATCACTGGTAAACATGCAGATTATTTAGTGAGATAGAGTATTGCTACATTTAGCAACTGTGTTCTGAACTCTCCACCCTTCTCACTTGCCTCCCATTATCTGCAGCAACTATTTGCAAATCTGTTTCTCCCCCAGTGAAGAGGACTTTGGTAAACCCTTCTCATTTTTAAATTTTTGTCTTTCAAGAGAACATCAAGAGATGATTACGTTGGGCTACTTGCTGCTTTATCCTGTGATTTCTTTACAATCATATATATTTTATTGATGTATATATGCATGAGTGAGTCTTTCCATCTGTAGGTGTTTTATGAATATGATACTCCCTATATGATCCAGAAAGGCTTGAAGCATTATTGCATCCTGGCTTTTCATTGGTGTTAGATGAGGCGTGTCCAGTGTGTACACATTGTGTACCCAGACACATTCACAGATCACACCCTTTTCCACAAGGGCGATGGATATGAGTTCAACTCAATTGACACATTTACATCCTTTCTACATATTTAAATATGCATTTCATTACTTATGGGATTTTTTTGTTACTCTTCCTGTTCTACAGGTGTCCAGAAATGTTCTGACCTCTGCAACCTCTCACATCTCCCACATTTCAGTATCTGGATCAAATATATGGACCCACCTTATTATCTCACATTTGTCTTTTTGTATTACATGTTTTATTTTATTATTTCCAGTTAAGTGTATAATGTCTGAGGTCTAATTATGCTTGTTATCTCTCTTATATTGCACACTCAGAGTTGGCTCATGGTTTCATCCTGGCTATTTTTTTTACTATGGTTATAGTGAGAAACTCCTGCAATTACTTGCCCCTTTGGATGTGCAGTATTTTCTGTTAGGCATAAAGGATTCCTCTGTGGACTAACGTTTCCCGTTTGTGTTGTGGTTATTTATATTCTTTTCTTAATATTGTGTGTGTCCTTTTTGTCCTGAGATTTACCTGTGTGTTGACATCCAGAGTTGGTGTATTTCTTAGTTTATATGTCGATATGATCGATCTGACTCCTCCTTTAATGTGTAAGTACATGTGTCTCTATCTTCATGTATTTATATTGACAGGTTTGTTCTTCTTTGTGAGCTGATGTGATCTTCTCTGTAACTGTCAGAGCAGGAAACCACCAGCCTCTTGTCCCTGTCTCCCAGGACCTGGAGCCCACCTAGATGCCAGTAGCGGGGTGGGGCACACTGAAGTGGTTGGTGGTGAGTCCTTCTCAGTTCTTCCTTTGAATCTGTCCTGGGCTGCGAGCTCCAGCACATTCTTTACTTGGCTGCCAATTCATGTTTTGTTTCCAGATTAATTTCTCTGTTTTGTACTTATACATCTACATATGTTCAGGCCTTTCATGTAGGTATTTCTCTGTGGCTCATTGTTATGTCAAAGTGTATCTTTAAACTTATTTTTCCCTGGAAGCCTTGTAGCATCCATGTAGCCTGCCTTTTCTTGTTGTGTGATTGTTGTTGTTTCGTGTGGTTTTTTTACCCAGCTTGCATCCACACATGTGCACTTTCTCAGGAACTATGTTTCAATATGATTTCTTGGGTCCGTTTTCTTTGATTTCTTTTTTTATATTTTTATTGTAATTAATAAAAGGGTTACATGATATTTGCCAGATAGAAGGTGCATTAATTCACATATGTTGATACCCTTTCACATATCTTGGTCCCCATTACCCTCCCCTCCACCCCCCTGTCTTGGTTTTCCCCCCTTCCCTATCCAATTTCAAATAACCAAATACAAATAAATCCAATGTATCAGATAACAAAGTGAGATACTGTACCTCCACTATTTTTTTTCTTTTGCAAACTCTTTATTTTTTTAATTTTATTAATTTGCAAATAGTTCCCCCCTCTCTCTGTTTTTTATTAAAGAATTTATTAACATTGATTTTTACCATATTTTAAATGACAAGTTTAACAAACAAGTGTTCAAGAAAGGAATCTCTATTTACACTCACTGGGACTTAGTATTTAGAACTTAAAATTAGGCTAAGAGTTTCTATGTCATAGAAACATATTAATTTATGAAATAAAACATTATGTCTATAGAGTCATAGGTTTTTATGTCTATATAGTTATGTTTACATTTCCATTACCATGTCCATAGCATTGGGATGCAGTTATTGAGACCTCGCTCTTGTAGTCTTTGGATTTAATAGCCACATATTAAGGATACCATGCACCTTTTGTTCCTTAGGTCTTGACTTGTCTCACTCAACATGACTCGCTGTAGATTCATCCACATCCCTGCAAATGCCATGATTTCATCATATATGGTCATAAAGGAAATGCAAATAAAAACAACCCTAAGATACCACCTTACCCCAACAAGAATGGCCAAGATTTTGAACTCAGACAATGACGGTTGCTGACGGGGCTGTGGAGAAAAAGGAACCATACTACACTGCTGGTGGGAATGTAAATTAGTTCAGACATTCTAGAAAGCAGTGTGGAAGTTTCTTAAAGAACTGAAAATAGACCTTCCCTACGATCCTGCCATACCACTTCTGGGCATTTACCCTGAACAACATGACCCAAGATATGATAAGGACACCTGCTCAGCTATGCTCATCTCTGCACTATTCATAATAGCCAGGCAATGGAAACAATCCAGATGCCATATTGCAGATGAATGGATACAGAAAATATGGTATATATACACAATGGGATTCTAAATAGCCAACAGACAAGATACCTCCACTTTTTTAAGTTAAATAACCCATCACTTATTTTAAAATATATTGAGAGAAAATTCAGTTTCTAAGGACATATTAAGATTAGTGATATAGCCTTAAACATTAGGCACTAAAATCCATCTGTGAATAGGTGTTAGATACTTTTAAAATTTTTATTGCCTTCACTTTTATAGGACAGATTGTTTGCATGAGTACGAGTGAATGATGGATAGACTGCTCATTGTAAAGCAGGGTTCTGCGAGCTCATCCAGGTATGTCCTCAACTGTCCAGCCTCCTCACCTGCCTCTCATTACCTGGAACATACATATGGGCCTTTATTTCTCACCCACTGCAGAGAATGTCAGAAAACACTGTTCATTTTGTTTTGGATGTTCAGTGTGATTTCACTACATGGTATTGTTGGTTGGTTTGCTCACTCATCCTGTGGCTTGTGGATAAATGTATGCATTTTATTGAGGTATGTATGAATGCATGACTTGAGTCTTTCCATCGGTAGTTGGTTTATGAATACAGAACACCCTATAAGAGCTAGGAAGGATCAAGGCATTATTGTAACCTGGCTTTTTGTTAGTGTTCAGTTAGTACTGTCCAGTGTGTTTTTGTGCCCATACAAATTCAGGGGTTATACCCTTCTCCACATGGGCAAAGGACATGAGATCTATTTATTGACACATTTACCTCCTTCCTTCATACTGCCTTAAAAATTCATTTCATTACTTATGGCTTTTGTTTGGTTTGGTTTTGTGAGTGTGGCCATTTTCCAGAAGGCCAGCAATGTTCTGATCTCTGTAGCCTCCCATATTGAGCAGGTTTCTGTATCTGGATCACACATTTGGACCCCCCCTTCCTGTCTCAATGTTGACTTTTTATGTTCCTTTTCATTATTCATCCTTGCCACTTGGATGTGATTTCTGAGGCCTCATTGTGCTTGCTGTGTCAGTCATTTTGCACACCTACATTTGACCCCTTCTTCCAGCCTGAATTTTGTCTTTAAATACCATTCTAGAGGAAGTCTCCTGGAATTTTCTGCCGAGGCTGATTGGCAAGATTTTCTATTTGTAGTGGAAGAATCCCAGAATGGGCCAAAATTTCCTGTTTGTGTTGTGGTTATTTCTATTCTTTTCTTCATACTTTAAGAGTCCTCTGATCCATGGATTTACCTGTGTGTTGGCATCCACAGTTAGTGATTCATTTTTGTATTTCTTAGTTTCTCTGTCTGTATCATGGATTTGACTCACACCTGCATGTTTACGTGCATGTGTCTCTGCTTTCATGTATTTCTTATTTACCTTTTGTTTTGTCTTTCTTTTCTGAGTCAAGGTGACCCTCCCTGCCACAGTCAGAGCAGGAAACCCACCAGCATGGTGTCACTGCCTCCCTAAAAACTCCGACGCCACCTAGAGGCCACTAGTGTGAACCCACTCAAGTGGTTTGTGGTGAATCCTACTCAATTCTCCTTTTGGGTCCGCTGTGGGATGTAAGCTCAAAGACATTCTTTACTTTGTTGAACATTCATATTTTCCTACCCAATTAAGTTTTCTCTTTTGTATTTTTACTATATATGTATGTATATATATACATATATATATATAATTAACCATTCATGAACCTATTTCTTTGTGGCTTATTATTTCACATTTTTTCTTTGTTACCTATTTTTCCCTGAAGTGTTCAACCAAATTTTGATCCTCTCTTTTCTTGTTTGCTTGAATCTGGTGTAATATTCCACCCAGTTTGCACCCACACATCTTCCCATCCTCAGACACTGAGTTTCAGTATAATGGCTTGGAATTATTCCATTTGCACCTTAGCTACATTTTTATATGACTGATTATTTGCACAACCTTAGCAGTGACTGTTGGACATGCTGTTTGTTTTGTGAGACAGCTGTGTCCTCAACTCTTCAGCCTCCACACCTGCCTCCCACTACCTAGATCACTTTTCCTTTTTGATCTACACTGTTATCTACACTAGATGATATCCTTAGTTAGCTTGCTCACTCATCCTGTGGTTTTTGGTTAAATGCATTTATTTTATTAATGTATCTGCATACATGCATGCATGAATCCTTCCATAGGTAGTTGATTAGTATGATGCTATTTATATGACCCAGGAAGGCTTTGAATCATTATTGCATCCTGGCTTTTTCTTAGTGTTGGATGTGTAGTATCCATTTTCTGTTTGTGACCAAATGCATTCAGGGATCGTCCTCTATAACTCCTGGGGAATTAGCATCAGATTTACATATTGACACACATGCACCTTTTATATGTATTTTTCATATGTTTTGAATTGCTTCTGTTGGCTTTTTTCCTTAAAAATAGTAAGGGCACAACAAATTTCTTAAGATAGGCTTATTATTACAGAAAAAGAATTGGGTGTTAGGAAATCACCTTCTCCCACTCTGTAGGCTTCCTGATTAGTTTACTAGCTATGTCCTTTGCCATACAAAAGCTCTGCAGTTTAATGCAGTCCCACTTATCCAGCCTTTCTCTGATTTGTTATAATTTTTGGTCCTTATTAAGAAAGTTTCGACCTGTGCCAAGGAGGCCTAGTGTATCTCCTATTCCTTCTTGTAAAGTTTTCAGTGTGTCAGCTTTCACCTCCAGGTCTTTGATCCATTTGGAGTTAATTCTAGTGCATGGTGACAAAGAAGCATCTAACTTTAGTTTTCTGCAGGTGCTTAACCAGTTCTGCCAGCACCACTTGTTGAAGAGGCTGTCTTTCTTCCATTCTATTTTTTTGGCTCCCTTGTCAAAGATTAGGTGGCCATAGGTCTGTGGTTTAATATCTGGGTCCTCAGTTCTATTCCATTGGTCTTCAGGCCTGTTCCTGTGCCAGTACCAAGCTGTTTTGAGAATTATAGCCCTGTAATAGAGTCTAAAGTTTGGAATTGAAATTCCTCCAGCGCTGTTCTTTCTGCTAAGAAGTGTTTTTGCTATATGAGGTCTTTTATTATTCCATATGAAATTTTGAATTGCCTCTTCTATTTCTTTAAAGAATGCCATTGGGATATTGATGTGTATTGCATTGAATTTGTAGATAGCCCTTGGCAAGATTGTCATTTTCACAATGTTGATTCTTCCAATCCAGGAGCATGGCAAACTCAAAGGAACTTAGGCTCAATGGTTTCCCTCATTTGTCATAACCAGTAGAAACCTTGGGCTCTACTAGCAGAGATCTTCAATAGAGAAAAACCTTGATACATAAGGCCATATAGTATGAAGCTAATTGAAAGGACCTCCAGGATATTGAAACAAAAGCCATATAACGAATGATTGTTGTCCTTAATGTACTATGTTATCTCTCATCTCCTTTGCTGTCCCTTGGGTATCTCATATTGTTACAGTACCTCACTTTGTTATCTGATATATTGAATTTATTTGTATTTGATTATTTGAAATTTGATAGGGAAGGGGGAAAACCAAGATGGAGGGGTGGGGAGGTGTGGGGGAGGGTAAAGGGTACCAAGACATGTGAAAGGGTATCAATGTATGTGAATTAATGCACCTTCTATCTGGCAAATATCATGTAACCCTTTTATTAATTACAATAAATATTTTTAATAAAAAAATAAAATAAATTAAAATGAAAGCAAGGGAAGGTCTAACACTGTTCAACAAGAAATGTGCTTACTTCTTCACACATGTAACTACAACCCCTCCATTCATTACTATGACCATAAAATTGAGGATATAAAAAAAAGACATCCCGGGGCCAGGATCATAGCCTAGTCATAGAGTGCTCATTTAGCATGCATGAAGGCTGGATTCGATTAATCAGTACCACATACACAGACAAAGACAGAAGAAGCACTGTGGCTCAAGTCGCAGAGCAGTAAAATTAAGCAAAAAGTGTCCAAGGATAGTACCCAGTTGTTGAGTTCTAGGCCAGGACTGGCAAAAAAAGACTTTCGGGGACAAATATGTAACTCAGAAATTCTTTGAAACCAATAATGAACTATAGAGGAATAGATACCTGAAAGTTTGGTGCACATGTAGATACACAAAAACAAACAACAGAAATTAATTAGGAAAGAAAACATGAAATAGCAATAAATTATAGACTGTCTGGAGGTCATATCACAGCCTACAATGAAACTGAGAACTGCAAAAGACTCACCACAAGCCACTTCAGTGAATCCCACTGGCGGCCCCTAGGTGGTACCAGGTCGGGGGAGGCAGTGGAAACATGCTGGAGGTTTCCTACTCTGACTGTTCCTGAGAGGGTCACTTTGTCTAGGATATGTAGACAAATAAAAAATGTCAAGAAGACATACATGAACACAGAAACACATGTACATACATACACAGAGTTGAGTCAGATCCATGATACATACATAGAAACTAAGGAATACAAACATGAATCACTTACTAGGGATTTCTACACACAGGAAAACACCATAGCAAAAAGAACACATTCAGGATAAATAAAAGAATCAAAATAACCATAACACAAATAGGAAATTTTAGCCCACAATAGGATACTCCTACTAAAAACAGAAAATCCTGCTCAAACAACCTCTGCAAAAACCTCAATGACATTCCCTATAGAAGTGTACTGATAGAAAAAAGCCTGGCTAGAAAACACTGCTCAATTTGAGGTGTGCAAACTGATTAAGATCACAAGCACAGTTAGGCCTCAGAAATTATATTTAAGTGGTAATAACAAAAAATAAAAAATCAATATAAAACAGACAACTCTGGGTTAGTACTGTGTTCTAGTGGTAGATTGCTTCCCTAGCATGCGTGAAGAACTGGAATATATTCCTTGATACCATATACAGAGAAAAGGACAGCAGTGGTGCTGTGACTCAACTGGTAGAGTGCTGGTCTTGACAAAACTCAAGGATATTCCCTGAGCCATGAATTCAGACGCCAGGACTGGCAAAATAAATAAATAGGAAAAGTAAGACAACTATAAGACAGAAAGGTGGGTCCAAATATGTGATCCAGATACTGAAACCTGGTAGATGTGTGAGGGAGCTGAGTTCAGAACATTTCTGGCCATCTCTAGAATAGCCAGACTGACAAAAACAGTCCCCCAAGAAACCATAAGTAATGAAATACAAATCTAAACATGTATGAAGGACATAAGTGTGTCAATGAGTAGAATTTACATTCATTCCCCAAGAGGAGAAGGGTAATATCTGAATGTGTCTGGATACAAAAACGCACTGGACAACACTAACCGAACAGTAAGGAAAAGCAGGTAGGCTAAAATGAATCTTGCTTTTCTAGGTGCTATTTTGAGTACCCTATTCATAAACAAATAAGGATTAAAAGCTTGATCCCTATATCTATCTATCTATCTATCTATCTATCTATCTATCTATCTATCTATCTATAGGCATCAATAAAAGTACATATGTTTGAGGCCGGGAGCATGGCCTAGTCATAGAGCACTTGACTAGGATGCATGAATCCCTGGGTTGGATTCCTCGCTACCACATACACAGAGAAAGCCAGAAGTGGCACTGTTGCTCAAGTGGTAGAGCACTAGCCTTGAGGAAATCTCAAAGATAGTGCTCAGGCCCTGAGTCCAAGGCCCAGATCTGGCAAGAAAAAATATACATGTTTCTCTAGAAACCACAGGATAAGTGAGGAAGCAAACCAAGGACATCATCTAGAAGACTTCAGAGTGTTGAAGAAAATAGAAAAGTGAAGAGGGTTTACCAGAATCCTCTTCAGTGAATGAGAAACAGATGCTCAGTTTTGTGATTCAGGTTAACAGAAGGCAGTGTGGAGGCTGGACAGTTCAGTACACACCTGGCCAATGGCATAGTACATCATCTTCCCAGAAAACAAAATATCCATCATTCACTCAAATAGTCATATGAATAATCTTTCATAATAAAACACTAGGTTGGGGCAGGGTGGTTGGCCTAGTGGGAGAATGCTTTCCGAGCATGCAGGAAGCCCTAGGGTCAATTTCTCGTTATCACACACACAGAAAAACCTACAAGGGTGTTGTGGCTCAGGTGATAGAGCACAATCCTTGAGAAAAAGCCCATGGACATTGCTCAGGCCCTGAATTCAAGACCCAGGCCTGACAAAGAAAAAACACTAGGTTTTTGTTTTAATGTACTGTGTGAAGTTATTTTAGTTAGTTCTTTTTTCATTTCCTGCTATGAATTATCCCCTGTTGTCATCTCATGTTGGTATCTGGTGTATTGTACATAGGTTTATTTGAATTAGGGAAGGGAAGGGAAACAACAAAATGCTGAGACAAAGTGTATTGGTTGAACCAATATAACGGTCACCTCCACAAGGTATTATGTTGGAAAGAAGTTTACAGCATGTGGGGTTGTTGAGAAGAGGGAAAGTAAAAAAAAATATGGGATAGTGTGGCAGAAGTGGAGAACAGAAGTATTCATTGCCTAATCTGTATGCCTGTAACCCCTCTGTACATCATATTGACAGTAAAATTAAATTTTAGAAGGAAACAAAGCAGAGAATTGAAGCATGAATCTAGTACCCCACAGATAATCAAAGCTCACAGAATCAAATCACTTAGGTCCTGGATAGAAAAAATTGTGACATGGGGACCAAGACATGTAACCCTTCTATTAACTACAATAAAAAATATCTGCAAAAGAAAAAAAAAGAAATTATTATATGCCAGACCACTATCTAAAAAAAGAAAGAAAAGACTGTGACACATTCCCAACTCTAGAAGAACAGATTATTACAGCCACATCAAGGTCTTTCCTTGTGCTTTTCTTCCAGTTCTGGCGTCCGAGCCTAACACATGCTAGACAAGCTTTGAGGAATTCTCTAATTTCTCTTCAAACCACTGGATCTTTAAAAGTGCCCAGGATTTACTTAAAAGTCTGCTGTAAATTTTTATAATAACTATACACTTCTATGCAGAAGGGTGACAGGTACACAGGCAAAATCTAGAGTGCAATACTTTTAGGAAAATATCACCCCTACCCTCAATCGCTCCCTAAGTTATAAGTCTTCCAAAAGAAAGAATCAATTCAAATTTACCATTGTCCTAGAACCCAGCAGTCATTATACAAATGTATTTCATTTCTTTTTTTCTTTTTTTATTGTAATTAGTAAAAGGGTTACATGATATTTGCCAAATAGAAGGTGCATTAATTCACATACATTGATACCCTTTCACATGTCTTGGTATCCATTTCCCTCCCTCCCCCACACCCCCCACTCGTCTTGGTTTTCCCCCCTTCCCTATCAAATTTCAAATATCCAAATACAAATAAATTCAATATATCAGATAACAAAGTGAGATACTATACCAATATGAGATAACCAAGGGACAGCAAAAGAGATGAGAGACAACATAGTACATTAAGGACAACAATCACTCATTATATGGCTTTTGTTTCACTATCCTGGAGGTCCTTTCAATTAGCTTCACATTATATGGCCTTATGTATCAAGATTTTGCTCTATTGCAGATCTCTGCTAGTAGAGCCCAAGGTTTCTACTGATTATGACGAATGAGGGAAACCATTGAGCCTAAGTTCCCTTGAGTCTGGCTTACTTCACTTAATATGATTTTTTCTAAGTCTTTCCATTTCCTATCAAATGGGGCGATGTCATTCTTTCTGACAGCAGCATAGAATTCCATTGTGTACAAATACCACAACTTGTTGATCCACTCATCAACTGAGGGACATCTAGGTTGGTTCCATATCTTTGCTATGGTGAATAGTGCTGCAATGAACATTGTTGTGCTAGTGGATTTAGTATGTCCTTGTTTCTGGATGGTTGGGTAAATGCCAAGTAGTGGAATTGCTGGGTCATAGGGGAGTTCTATGTTTAGCCTTTTGAGGCACTGCCATACTGCTTTCCATAGTGGTTGAACGAGTTTGCACTCCCACCAACAGTGTAGTAGTGATCCCTCCTGGCCACATCCCCTCCAGCATCTGTTGTTATTCGTTTTCCTGATCCTGGCCATTCTAACTGGAGTGAGGTGGAATCTTAGAGTTGTTTTGATTTGCATTTCTTTTATGACCAGAGATGTTGAGCATTTCTTTATGTGTCTATAGGCCATTTTTGTTTCTTCTTCAGAGAAGACTCTCTTTAAGTCTTTGGCCCATTTTTTAATGGGATGGTTGATACTTTGGAGGTTAGTTTTGGAGTGATTCAATTTTTTGAGTTGTTGATGTATTTTAGATATGAGGCCTTTGTCCGTTGTTTGGTTGGTGAAGATCTTCTCCCACTCTGTAGGCTTCCTGATTAGTTTACTAGCTATGTCCTTTGCCATACAAAAGCTCTGCAGTTTAATGCAGTCCCACTTATTCAGCCTTTCTCTGATTTGTTGTGATTCTTGGTCCTTATTAAGAAAGTTTCGACCTGTGCCAAGGAGGCCTAGTGTATCTCCTATTCCTTCCTGTAAAATTTTCAGTGTGTCAGCTTTTACCTCCAGATCTTTGATCCATTTGGAGTTAATTCTAGTGCAAGGTGACAAAGAAGGATCCAACTTTAGTTTTCTGCAGGGGCTTAGCCAGTTCTGCCAGCACAACTTGTTGAAGAGGCTGTCTTTCTTCCATTCTATTGTTTTGGCTCCCTTGTCAAAGATTAGGTGGCCATAGGTCTGTGGTTTAATATCTGGGTCCTCAGTTCTATTCCATTGGTCTTCAGGCCTGATCCTGTGCCAGTACCAAACTGTTTTGATAATTATAGCTCTGTAATAGAGTCTAAAGTTTGGAATTGAAATTCCTCCAGCGCTGTTCTTTCTGCTAAGAAGTGTTTTTGCTATACGGGGTCTTTTATTATTCCATATGAAATTTTGGATTGCCTCTTCTATTTCTTTAAAGAATGACATTGGGATATTGATGTGTATTGCATTGAATTTGTAGATAGCTCTTGGCAAGATTGTCATTTTCACAATGTTGATTCTTCCAATCCAGGAGCATGGGAGGTTTTTCCATTTCCTTAGTTCTGCTTTAATTTCCTTTTTTAGGGTTTTAAAGTTTTCGTCAAAAAGGTCCTTTACATTCTTAGTTAAGCTAATTCCTAGGTACTTTATTTTCTTTGAGGCTATTGTGAAAGGAGTTTCTTTCCTGATTATTGCCTCATTCCTCTTACTGTTGGCATAAAGGAAGGCAGTTGATTTTTGAGGGTTGATTTTATAGCCTGCTACTCTTCCAAAACTTTGAATCAGCTCAAGGAGCTTGGGGGTAGAGTCTATAGGATTCTTTAAATACAGAATCATGTCATCTGCAAAGAGGGATAGTTTTATTTCCTCTTTCCCTACTTGGATCCCCTATATGCTTGCTTCTTGCCTTATTGCACTGGCTAGGAATTCTAGTACGATGTTAAAGAGGAGTGGAGAGAGTGGGCATCCTTGTCTCATTCCTGATTTTAGACGGAATGGCTTTAGATTTTCACCATTAAGTGTAATACTAGCAGTAGGTTTCTCATACACAGCCTTTATTACATTGAGGAATGTTCCATGGATTCCTAGTTTCTTCAGAGCTTTTAACATAAAGGGGTGTTGGATCTTGTCAAATGCCTTTTCCACGTCTATTGAGACAATCATGTGATTTTTGTCCTTGCTCCTGTTGATGTGTTGAATTATATTAATTGATTTGCGTATGTTGAACCAGCTTTGCCTCCCCGTGATGAATCCAGTTTGATCATAGTGTATAATTTTTTTGATGAGTTGTTGTAGACGGTTGGCCAGTATTTTGTTGAGAAGTTTTGCATCGATGTTCATCAAAGATATAGGTCTATAGTTCTCTTTCTTTGATGAATCTCTGTCTGGTTTGGGGATGATGGTTATACTGGCTTCATAGAATGAGTTTGGTAAGGAACCTTCATTTTCAATTTCGTTGAAGAGCTTGAGGAGTATTGGTGTGAGCTCTGCTTTGAAGACCTTATAGAATTCAGCTGTGAATCCATCTGGCCCTGGGCTTTTCTTAGGTGGAAGTTCTCTAATTGCCATTTCTATTTCAGAGCTTGAAATAGGCCTGTTGAGTTGGCTTAGTTCTTCTTGGTTCAGTGTGGGTATGTTAATATTGGCTAGGAATTCATCCATTTCATCTAGATTCTCAAATTTGTTGGCGTAAAGGTTTGAGAAGTATTCCCTCATGATATTCTGGATCTTGGTAATTTCTGTCGTGATATTACCATTTTCATCTGTGATTTTGTTGATTTCGATATGCTCTCTTCTTTTTTTGGTAAGATTTTCTAAGGGCTTGTCAATTTTGTTAATTCTTTCAAAGAACCAACTCCTTGTTTTGTTGATTCTTTCTATAGTTTTTTGGATTCCAAATCATTTAATTCTGCTTTGATTTTAATAATTTGCTTTCTTCTACTGGGATTAGGGTTGGTTTGTTGCTCTTTTTCCAGGATCTTAAGGTGAGACATTAACTTGTTGGTTTGCAATTTTTCCAACTTGTTGTTGTAGGCACTCAGCTCTATAAATTTTCCTCTGAGTACTGCCTTTGCTGTGTCCCAAAGCAGTTGGTATTTGGTGTGCTCCTTACTGTTAAATTTCATAAACTGTTGGATTTCTGTTCTGATCTCTTCTATGACCCATTGGTGATTCAACAATGTGTTGTTCAGTCTCCATGAGTTACACGGTTTTCGTTGGTGGAGATGTGTGTTCAGTTCCAGTTTGATGCCTTTGTGGTCTGAGAGTGTGCATGGAATAATTTCTGTGTTTCTGAATCTGTCCAGGTTTGTTTTATGGCCTAAGATGTGATCTATTTTGGAAAATGTTCTATGTGCTGCTGAGAAAAACGTATATTGTGTTGTTGCTGGGTGGAATATTCTGCAGATGTCTGTTAGATCTAGTTGGTCTATATAGTTGTTCAGTTCTAAGGATTCTCTGTTGAGTTTTTGCCTTGTTGATCTGTCCATAGGTGAAAGTGGTGTGTTAAAGTCATGGAATGGCTGGCCTACTGAAGAACAACCACAGAAAAAACAATGCAATGAAATACATATTCAAACAAGTGTGAAGGATGTAACTGAGTCAACCACTAGAAGTCATGTTAATTCCCCATGTGGAGGAGGTTATGGTCTGTCAATGTGCCTGGGAACAAAAAGAAAGATTGAGAGACATGGCATTGCTTGTCCAAGTCCTTGGAAAGCAGATCTAGAGACCCAGGTATGAGCTGCAGGAGAACCTGGTTTTGGCGCTCATTTGACACTGATGTGTCATTGCAGGTGGCACTTGAGTCTCTGTCCCCAGGTGAAAAAGCAACAAGGCTAACCTCTCCCGGTGGGTTCCTCTGTGTGGTAGATTGATCCCAGTGTGTGGCACTCAAGGACAGTGGGCAGGACTCTGGCACTTCCCATGGGACCCAGATGAGCCAATTCCTAACCTGCAGTAGAGCAGCAGAGTCTCTCGGAAGAGATGTACAATGAAGAAAGAAGTGTCACACCCCAAGTAAGCTTCCTATCCTCAAAGACTTCCCACAGCCTGAGGAAGAAAAAGTTGGAGTCTTCACAAACTTCATACAAGCCATGAGATTCACATAGGCTGTAAAGGACAGTAAATAGAAGATAAAGATTCCAGTTCTGTGCATGAATAATAGCTTCGTGAAAAACACTGACTTGGAGGATTTCTTTCTGGGGTGTCAAATGCCATACCCAGTTTATGATTGGTCATCAACGTACTCCATGTCTCAATGTATCTAGACAGAATGAAGCAGGACTCTGGCGTTGGAAATACTGCTGTTACATCATGAATTTTACATGGAAAGGTGTTAAACAGCTAGCAGAATCCCGGGGATTCATTTCTTTCTTCTTTTTTTTTTTTTTTTTTGCCAGTCCTGGGGCTTCAAGTCAAGGTCCTGGTCACTTCAGCCAGTTTCACTTCCTTCTTTTTCTATATATGTGGTAACAGGGAATCAAAATTGGATCTTTGTGTATACTAGGCAAGCACTCCCCACTAGGCCAAACTCCCAGACCCTGTGGATTAATTTCTATATCTGGAAGAAAAATGAGCTTCATATTACAGACAAAGAGGGATTGTCTCTGATAATCACAGGCTGGCTTGTGCCCTCTAAAGAGCCTTCATCAACAAACAATGTAAAGACCCTCAGCAGGTTGAATTGCTGATGGAAGGTGTGAGTTAACAGGTGAGTTAACCTGCATTCTCTAGAGAGAGAGCTGCTGCTGACAGGCAGGTGCTCTGTCGCCCTCTGGTGGACCAGAGAACACAGGGCATCCTGAACCCCTGATTCCCACTTAAATGAGGATGGTCATTGAGGGACAGATCCTCTGGACAGTAGTACACCTGGCTTTGAGGAACTTTGATGAGACCAGTACTCTGACCCAAGATCACCCGGAAAGTCGCCCAAAGTCACTTTTGAACAGAATCGGTCAAATGCTGTTATTTCCTCTTCCTGTGTCCTCGAGGCTGCTCTGTTGGGGCAGCGATGAGAGAACCCCGAGAGTGGGGTGGACCGGTCCTCTCCTTTGAGAAGAGTCCCAAAGCAAGAGCTGGGCAGTACACTCCCCCTCCAGCCACCACACTGACTCCTAGCTTTTCCCAACTGCAGAGGGATGGATGGGCATGGTGGAATGGGAGAGGCTCCTACAAATGCCTGCTGTGTCCAGGGGTTGGAGTGTTGCAGAATCATGACAGGGTAGCCACACTGTCCTCAGCCTGGAGCCATGGGCCGAGACGGACATGAAAAGAAACAGAAATGATATAATATCTGCTACAGCGTTTCTTTATCCAGGGGCTTTTGGGAGCTCAGATGAGAGGATAGAAGTCAAAAGCTAAGGAGAACTGCCCAGCTCAGTGACAGGAAGAAGGACAAGTCAGGGCTCTCCATTCCTGTGGCCTCCAGTTCTCAGAGAGGGTCATCATCAGACCACAGCACAGCTGGCCAGGCACATGTCTGGGATCCAGGAGGCCTCTGGAGACCAATGGTCTCATCACATCCTAATAGCCCTCAAGAACAAAGAGCCTGGGCTGGCATATAGCTTAGTGGTATAGTTCTTGCCTAGTGTGCATGAAGCCCTGGGTTGGATTCCTCAGTACCACATATACTGAAAAGGCAGTAAATGGCATTGTAGCTCAGGTGGTAGACTGCTAGCCTTGATCAACAATAGCTCAGAGACAGTGCCCAGGCCCTGAGTTCAAACCCAAGGACATTCAGAAAATGAAAACTGTATGCAGGTCCCTTTGTCAACCTCATTTAACATGGGAAGAAGTCATTTCTGTTGTTCTTCTCTTGACCTTCCATTCCATGAAATATGGAAGGGAAAATAACATTCTTTGTGGCTCAGTTGCAGTGTACCAGGACCCTTCTCTGTACCCAGCTTTCTACCCTCTCCCCAACTGCCAGAATGTGTCCTGGTGTAAGTGGTCTAGGCTCTTGAGGATCAGTCCCTTTCTCTATCTCTAAGAGTATGGTCATCTCTCCAGTGATTTTCTTGAATTGAGAAAAGTGGGCAGGGACTCACCTTGTTGCTCCCTCCCCCTTTAAATTTCATCATGGAAATTGGTTTAAAATGAGTCATATGTGGCCAGGAGTTTGGCCTAGTGGTAGAGTGCTTGCCTAGCATGCACGAAGACTCAGTCCAACATACATAGAAAAAAGCCAGAAGTGGTGCTGTGGCTCAAGTGATACAGCTCTGGCCTTGAGAAAGCCCAAGGACATTGCTCATGCCCTGAGCTTAAGACCAAGTATGGCAAAAAAAATAAAAAATAAAATATACTCATATGAAGAAACCCTAGCAGGGTGCTCATGGATCATGCCCAGAATCCTAGCTACCCAAGAGACTGAGATATGAGGATCATGGATCTAAGCCAGCCTAGCCACAAAAGACTATGAGATGCTGTATCTCCAATTAAACACCAAAAAACTGAAATTGGTCCTCTGGCTAAAGTTGCAGGGTGCTAGAATTGAACTGAAGAGCTCCAGCCTCCCTGACTCGTTAGAGACAGTGCTGTGAAAAAATTCCAAAACAAACTACTTTCAAAAAAGCTGCACCAGACAAAATAAATTGGCACCAAGTAAAAACCAAGCTGTAAATATGCTTCAAGCCTTCCAGGTTCATATCTGGAATACCAGATTGACAAACCAAGGAAATCGTCTAATGATGATCACAGTAAAGACCAAAAATGAAAAAAAAGAAAAAGGAATAGTGTTTCTTGAAATCCTAACAGTGGGGGAAAAACAGAGTCCCACAGGTACTGGGAGTCAGCTGTGGTGTGGAGGCTGGACAATTCAGAACACACCTGGCCTACATCACTCTACCCTGATTCCCAAAACAAACCTCGTGTCTATTAGTCATTAATACAGTCATGTCAACATTCAATCATATAAAACTGAAGATAAGGTTGCAAATAGAACAATTCCAAGAAATCATATTGAAACTTAATCCCTGAGGAAGGTGAGATGAGTTGATGCAAACTGGATGGAAAACTACACCAGACACCAACAATCAAACAAGAGGAAAAGGAAGGCTAGAAGGATGCTTGAAGACTTTTGGGACAAATAGGCAACTAAGAAATAATTTCAGGGGCCAGAAGCATAGCCTAGTGGTAGAGGGCTTAACTAGCATGCACAAACCTGGGTTTGATTCCTCAGGACCATATACACAGAAAAAGGTGGAAGTGGTATTGTGACTCAAGTGGCAGAGCTCTACCCTTGAGCACAAAACAAACAAACAAAAAAAACAAATAGAAAATGTCCAAGGACAGTGCTTTGGCCCTGACTTCAAACCCCGGGACTGGAATAAAAGAAATAATTTGAAATAACAATGAGACACAAAGGTATACATACATGTAACCTCTGTACAAATGTAGATATAGAAGTACAACCCACGGAAATTAAGTTGGAAAGAAAACTGGAATTACAAACCAAGTAAAGAATGTCCTGGTGCTAGAAGCATTGTCTAGTGGTAGACTGCTTGCACAAAGCTATGGTTTGATTCCTCAGGACCACTTCCACAGAAAAAGCCAGAATTGGTGATGTGGCTCAAGTGATAGAGCTCTAGCCATAGAAAAATGTATCCAAGAGCAGTGCCCAGTCCCTTAGTAGAAGCTCCAGGAGTGGGGGAAAATAGAGAATGTTCTGGAGCTCAAACATGAGGCCAGATCTTAAGGAGAATTGAGAAGGACTCACCACAAGCCATTTCAGTGAGTCCTCACTACTGGCATCTACTTGGCATCTAGGTCCTGCAAGGCAGTGACAATACACTGGTGGTTTCCTGCTTTGACTTTGGCAGGGAGAAACACCACGGCTGAGTAATTAAAACAAAACAAAATTGTAAATAAGAAATATATGAATACAGAGACACATAAGGAGGATCATTGAGACAGACACAGAAATTAAGAAATACAAGAATGAATCATTGACTATGGACGTCAACACACAGGTAAATCCCATGCCTAAATGGATATATGCAGCTTGAAGTAAAGAGTAGAAACAACCACAACAGAAACAGGAAACTTTAACAAATGCTGGGATACTTCTAGTAAGAGGAGAAAATTCTGCACAAACAATTGGACAGAAAAAATCAGGAAGTGTCCCTTTAGAGCTGTACTAAAAGACAAAAGCCAGACTGGAAGCATGGGTGAAGTCTATGTGTGTAATAAGAAATGTATGAACACAGAAATACATGTACATACACACCAAAGGGGCAAGTTAGATTGATGATACAGGCACTGAATTTGAGAAATATACAAGTAAATCACTCACTATGGATACCAACACACAGGTCAATTCCATGAGAAAAAGAACACATACAGGATGAAGAAAGAGTAGAAATAACCACAACATCAATAGGAAACTGTAGTCCACATTGGGATCCTTATACTACGAAGAGAAATTCCAGCACAATCAACCTGGTAGAAAAACTCCAAGAGATTCCCTCTAGCAGTGAATTGAAGAAAAAAAGCCATATTGGAAGCATGGGTCAAGCTTAGGTGTGCAAATTGACTCAAACAGCAAGCAAAATCAGGCCTTGGAGATTATATCCAAGTGGTGGTAATAAAATCTAAAAGTAACATAAAGGAGACAACTATGGATCAGTGGTGTACACTAGTATTAATTTGCTTTCCTAGCATAAAGGAAGAGCTGGGATTCAATCCTTGGTACCCCAAACTCAGAAAATGATGGGAGTGGTGCTTTGGCTCAATTGCTAGAGCACTAGCCTTGAGACAGCTCAAGGAAAGGGCTTGGGCTGCAAGTTCAGTGCTCAGGAAAGGTAAGGTGGGTCCATGTGTGTGATCCCTACACAGAAATGAGGCAGCTGAGATCAAGAGAGGTCTGGCCTTCTCTAGAACAGACAGGCTCGGGGGGAGGGAAATGGGGACCAAGACATGTGAAAGGGTATCAAAGTATGTGAATTAATGCACCTTCTATCTGGCAAATATCATGTAACCTTTCTATTAATTACAATAAAAATATATGAAAAAAAGGGAAAAAAAGAAGAGACTCTCACCAAATCAAAGGAAAAACACATAATCAATGAAAATCATATTTAAGTATGCATGAAGTAGTTAAGTGTGTCAACGTGGAGAACTCATGTCCATTTTCCATGTGGATAAGGGTATGATCCATGAATGTGTCTTGGCACAGAAATGCACTGGACACCACACATTGAGCACTAAGAACAGGCCAGGCTGCAATAATGCCTCAAGACTTCCTGGGTCACACAGAGAGTACCATATTCATAAACACCTACGGATGGTAAGATTCATGCATGTATACTTATATCAGTAAAATATACTTACCCAGAAATTGTGCAATGAGTGATAAAGCAATCTAAGGATATTATCTAGTGGAAATCACAGGATAGACAAAAAAGGGAAAATGATTTGGTTTTTCCAAAATCCACTTCAGTGGATGAGAAACACAGTCAGTGGGAGGCAGTTGTGGAGGGTGGACAGTTCAGGACACAACTGGGCAAGTTGGCAATACCCTGTCTCACAAAACAAACATATGCAGCAGTCACTCATATGGTCATGCCAACAAACAGTCATATCAACCACTCTAATTGTTGTTTTTAATGTACTCTCTGAAGATATTTCTATTTTCTTTGTTTTCCCTATGATTTCTTCCCAGTTTTCACTGTATGTCATTTGGGTACGTTGGATATTGTATATAGGTTTCCTTGAATTAAGAAGGGAAGGGAAAAAAGCAAATGGTGAGAAGGAGAAAGTGTGAACTAATGCAAGAGATATTCATAAGACAATATGGTAGAAATAAACTTTGCAATTTGCAGAGTGGATTTGGAGACAGAAAATGGGAGAAAAACTTGAGTGGAAGAAATACACTCACTGCTTTACATATGTAAATAAAATCAATCAATATGTCACGCTGATAATTAAATAAAATGTTTAAAATATCAGGACCATATTTGTTATGTAGGCATTAAAAGATGGTAGATATGGCAGGCTACACAGGTCAGGACATGGCAGGCTTTCTGAAGAAAAATCAACCACACAAACTTAAAGGGAAAAAAAAGGGATTTCATAGGGTAAACACTGTTTCAAAGTTTTTTCCTAAATAAAAGAATGATGGCAGAGCACTGATGTTTCCTACCTGTAATTCAAGCTACTCTGGAGGGTGAGATCTGAGGATTGCATATCAAAGGCACCCAGGGCAGGTTGGATTTGAGCCTCATATATCCAACTAAATACCAAAAAAATCAAGAAGTAGACATGTGGATGAAGTGATACAGTGCTTGTGGTGAGCACCAAAGATTAAGGACAGTTTCTACTGCTTCACATCATCCTTAAAAATTGCACTTGTGCGCGTGCGCACGCACGCACACACACACACACACACACACACACACACACACACACACACACACACAATGTAGGTTCAAACCGAAAGTTTCAATGAAAGTTACTAAATCTTATAACAACGTAAATGGAGCTGATACCAGTTTTGGGTATGGGAATGCTATAATTCTTAAGATTTCTAAATGATTTTCTAACACCTCATTCTTTTCCTATAGTAACAAGGCTGTCTTAGAATATTTTTCTGACCTTAGTAATTTTTTGTAGGTCATGGGACTTGAACTCTGGGTCTGGGCGCTGTCCATGAGCTCTTCACCTCATGGATATCTCCAGTCACCTGGATCCAGGCATTCTCCCTGTTCTCTTCAGCTGAAGGCTACCACCCTTGAGCCTGGGCCCCACTTCCCATTTTCTAGTGTTTAATTGGAGATAAGAGTCTCGTGTTCTTTAGTGCCCAGGCTGGCATTGAACCATGATCCTTAGATCTCAGCCCCCTGATTCAGTAGGATTACAGGCATGAGCCACCATGGCCAGCTATTAAGAAATATTTTTAAGTAAAAATAACAATGTAACTAATTAAACATATGTAATAAATCAAGGTAACATGGGAGTGATAATGGAATGGTTAAAGTAAATTCTTTAAAGTGAATACTCCTTTTGGCACTGATTGTTTGGGAGATAAGGTCTCCCCTCCTCCCTGATCATGTATTTGGATCCTACTGTAGCTGAGATGAGAAGTACAACCATGGTGATCAACTTCCTTTTTAGAGACAATATCATGGCCCACAGTAGCTCTATCCTCTGAGCTCAGAACCCCTCCTTCCCACCAGCCACGTGGCTAGAATTATAAGTATGAGCCACCACACTGGCTCTGGCACTCATCTTCTTTCCACAGGAACAGGAGGAATATCACTTCCTTATGCAGCTCTATATTTATTGTGTCATCAGTGTAGACTCTCTTGGCACACAGACATTCTTAATCAGTTAATTTGGCAAATGTATGTATGTGGTGTGGCTTTTTGACAGAACAAGGTATGGTTCCTGCCCTTAAAAATCTAATAGTCTAGTTAGAGAAAGACATATGTAAATGCAAGTTTATGATGCAGTGACTAAGAGAAGATACTATGCTGAGAGGATCCAGAAGCTCTCCTACTTCACAGGGCCTTGCTAGACTGCTGCCATTGATGGAGCTTGGCATTGTTGCAGGCAGCAGCCTGGATCGGAAGGAATCTACTGGTGTTGAGAATCAAATCGGGACATAAACAGGGTGACTTCTATAAGTATTATAAACTTTATGACCTAAAAGATCTCTCATCTTTGAGATTTACTTTGTAAAGAATTAGAGGAAGAGGAAAAGTTTATAATGATTACAAGAATCAGTTACAAGGAGAGTGAATTTATAGATATGAAGGATGGCTATTTTTGGCTTTAACAATGAGTTTATGGTTAACTTTGACATGAATGTCTAAGTACATAAGGAATGTATTGGCAAGTAAAGCTAGCGGAGATTTACGGATAGATCTTCCTTTCATTGTCCACTGATGTTATCTTGCATATTCAAATTTCTAAAATTAAAGTATATTTTTGTGTCAACTTGAGAAAGATGGAAAGATTCAAATTGGATTGAATTTTTTATTAATATATGCATAGTAATTTTGCATATATTAATAAAGCATTAAAGCAAGACAAAACATATGTAAATGTATATGAAGGATGTATGTGTGTCAATAAGTAGACATATTCCTCTTGCAGAAGAGAGGATGATTCATGAATGAGGTTTGTCACAAAAACAGAGAACAAAACAACTACATACAACAATAATGATTCAAAAGCTTTTCTGGCCTATATAGTACTACCATATTAATTAAACAATTACCAATGGAAAGATTCAAGCATGCATTCATACATCAAGAAAATAAATGCAGCTAACCACACACCACAGTAGGATTGAGCAAGCCAGCCAAGGATATTCTCTTCCTGTGTCCTCGAGAGTGTTCTGTTGGAGCAGTGCTGAGAAAACACTGAGAGCTCTGGAGTGATCCTCTCCTTTGAGAAGTGTCCCAAAGCAAGAGCTAGGCAGTACACTCCCCTTCAGCCACCACACTGACTTCCAGCTTTTCCCAATTGCAGAGGAATGGATGGGCAGGGTGAAATGGGAGAGGTTCCCTACAAATGCCTGCTGTGTCCAGGAGTTTGCAATGCTGCAGAATCAAGACAGGGTAGCCACACTCTATTCAGCCTGGAGCCAAGGGACAAGCTGGCCATGAAAATAGACAGAAATGATATAATATCTGCTACAGCACTTCTTTATAAAGGGGCTTTTGGGAGCTCAGATGAGAGGATAGATGTCAAAATCTATGGAGAACTGCCCAGTTCAGTGACAGGAAGAAGGACAGGTCAGGGCTCTCCACTCCTCTGGCCTCCAGTTCTCAGAGAGGGTCATCATCAGACCACAGCACCGCTGGCCAGGTACATCTCTGGAATCCAGGAGGCCTTTGGAGAGCAATGGTCTCATCACAACCTAATAGACCTCAAGAACAAAGGGCCTGGGGTGGCGTATGGCTTACTGGAAGCGTTCTTGCCTAGTGTGCTTGAAGCCCTGGGTTGGATTCCTCAGTATCACATATACTGAAAAGTCAGGAAATGACATTTTGGATCAGGTAGTAGACTGTGAGCCTTGAGCAAAAGTAAGCACAGGAGCAATGCACACGATCTGGCAGACACGGCTCATGTGTGTATTCCTAGCTACTCAGGAGGCTGAGATCTGATGATCTCAGTTCAAAGTCAACTCGCTCACTAAAGTTGGTGAGACACTTATCTCCATTTAGCGACCTGAAAACCGGAAGTAGTGCTGTGACTCAGGTGTTCCTGATAAGTTTTTGAGGAATCTCCATACTGCTTTCCATAATGGTTGAAGTTTACACTCCTACCAACAATGTAGTAACATTCCCTGTGTCCTCCTCCCTACCAGCATCTATTGTTATCTTTAGCCCACTTTTTACTTTCTAATGGCATTATAGTGTTTTTTTTCCATTTAGTTTTTGGGGGATTTAAGTAGCTATGAAATTTTTAGAAACAATGAACCACAAAGTAAAAGATACCTGAAAGATTAGTGTATATGAAGTTGTAGAAATACAAACCACAGAAACTAATTAGGAAAGAAAGCATGAATTAACAATCAAGTCCTAGAACTCATCCCAGCTCATATCAAAAAGTAGAATTGAAAATATCTCACCACCAGCCACTTCTGTGAGTTTCCACTAGTGACCTCTAGGTGGCATCCAGGTGGTGGGAGGCAGTGATAACAAGCTGAGAGGGTCAGTTTGTCTCAGAAAGTGAAGACAAACCAAACATGTCAAGGGGACATACATGAACATAGAAACAGGTACATACACACCCAGGGGCAAGCCAGATGGATGGCACATTCATTGAAACTAAGAAATACAAAAATGAAATGAATCATTAATTATGGATTCCAGCACACAGGTGTATGTCATGACTGAGGACACATATAGTATGAAGAGGAACAAAAAAAGAATCACAACACAAACAGGAAACTTTAGTCCACACTGAGATCCTTTTACTACCAAGGGAAAATCCTGCACACTCAACCTTGACAGAAAACTGAGAAGATTCCTTCTAGAAGTGTTCTCAAAGAAAAAAAAGCCTCTCTGTTTGCAGGAATAATTTCCATGTATGGAAAGTGACTAAGATAGCAAGCACACTTACCCCTCAAAGATAATATCTAAGTGGTGATAATAAAAATTAACACCTACAACCCTGGGCCATTCATGTGGCCTAGTGATATAGTGCTTGCCTACTGTGCAAGACTGGAATACATTCTTTGATACCACACACAGGGAAAAAAACACAGAGGTGCTGTGCCTATATTGGCTGTAGCCTTGGGAAATCTCAAAGACTGAGAAAGAAAGGCCCAAGTGCGTGATCCAGGTAGTGGGAGGCAGGTATGGAGTCTGAAGAGTTGAGGACATATAGATACACACAGACATACAGGCACACAGACACAGACAAACAGAAACAAATACACACTGCCACACACCCACAGACAGATACAGACACAAACAGACACATAGACACACAGAGACATACAGACACACAGGCACAAATTCACACAGACAAACAGATACACACAGACACAAAGACGCACACACAGACAGACAAACACAGAGACACACAGAAACACAGACACTCAGACACACACAAAGACACACAGGCAGACACAGACAGACGACACACAGACATAAACCCAGAAACCCAGACACACAGACACAGAGACACACACAGATGTACAGACAGATACATAGACACAAATACAGACACACATACACATACACAGACAGAAACACAGACACTCACACACACACACACATAGTCACACACAGACATACAAACAGACACACATACACAGACACACACACAGGCACACATACACAGACAAACAGATATAGAGACACAGATACACATACACCGACACAGACAGAAACACAGACACTCACACACACAGACACACATAGACACACACAGACTCACACAAAGGCACATACAGACACAAAGACAGACACATAATTGCACACGCACTGACACACAGACAGACACACAGAGACACACACACAGTCACACACACAGAAACACAAAGAGCCATGGACACATAGACAGACACACAGACACATAGACACCCAGACAGACACACAGACACTGACACACAGACACAAGCACAATGAGACAGACACACACACAGACACAGATACAGACCCTGACATACACATAGACACACACAGATATACAGACACACAGACACAGACACACAGAAACAAATACACACAGCCATACACATACAGACACAGATACAGGCACAGACAGACACATAGACACACAGACATACAGACACACAGATACCGACACACACACAGACAAAAAGATACACAGAGACACACAGACAACAGACACACGGACGCAAACACAGAAGTATACACATAGACACACAGACAGCACAGAGACACATAGAAACACAGACACAAACAGAAACAAGACACAAACACACACCCAGAAACATACAGACTCCCAGACAGACAGTCACTCAGACACAGACACAAAGAGAGAAACACAGAGACACAGATGCACACAGAGAGACACATAGACACAGACAGGCACAGAGAAACACATGCAGACACACAGAAACACAGACAGACACACAGACACACAGACTCAAACAAACATAGACACACAGACAGATACACAGACACACAGACACACACAAGGATACCCACAAGGACAAACACAAAGTCTCTCAGTCAGATACTCACACAGATACACAGACAGACACAGACAGACAGACACACAGACATAAACCCAGAAACCCAGACACACAGATACAGATACACACACACACACACAGACATAGAGACACACACATATGTACAGACAGACTCGTAGTCACAGGTACAGAGACACACATACACAAACACAGAGAGACACAGACACACACAGACAGACAGACAGACACACACAGACATACAAACAGACACACATACACAGACACACAGATATGCACAAAGACACACACACATACACAAACACAGACAGACACTTAATCACACACGGACTGACAGACACAGAGTGATACACATACAGACACACTGACAGGCACACATATATACACACATACACAGACACAAAGACACACAGACACACATAGATTCCCAGAGAGACACACAGAGAAACACACACACACACAGACACACACACACACTCAGACACCCACACACTCAGACACAGATACAGACACAGACAGACACATAGAAACACACAGACATACAGACACACAGACACAGACACACAGATACACAGACACACAGACACAAACACACACAGACAAACAGATCACACAGACACACAGACAGACTCACGGGCGCTCACACAGAAACACACACATAGACATACACACAGACATACACACAGACAGACAAACACAGAGACACACAGACACAAACAGAAACAAGACACACACACACACACAGAAACACACTGACTCCCAGAGAGACATACAGTCACACAGACACAGAGACACACACCCAGACAGACAGTCACGGAGACACAGACACACAGAGGGAAACACAGACATGCAGACACACACACACACAGACACACACAGACACACACAGACATACAAATAGACACACATACTCAGACACACACAAAGACACACACACAGACACACATATAGACACAAACACAGACAGACACATAATCACACACACACTGACACACAGACAGACACACAGAGAGACACACACAGACACACCAACAGACACACAGATACACACACAGACACACACAGACACACACACAGAGACACAAAGACACACAGACACATAGACTCCCAGACAGACAGACAGATAGACACACACACACACACACACACACACACACTCATAATCAGACACCCCCCACACACAGACACAGATACAGACACAGAATGACACCTAGACACACAGACGTATATACACACAGGCAAACAGATACACACAGACACACAGGCACATGGATGCACACACAGAAATCCACACATAGACAGACAGACAGACACACACACACACAGACAAACACAGAGACACACAGACACAAACAGTAACAAGAGAAACACACACACACACACCCAGAAAGACACAGACTCTCAGACAAACAGACTCCCAGACAGACACACAGATCCACAGACACATACCCAGACAGACAATCATACAGACACAGACTCACAGAAACAAACATAGACACGCAGATACACACACACACACACACACACACACACACACACAGACACACACAGACAGACACCAAGAAACACACCCAGACACACAGACACACAGAGACATAGACTCCCAGACAGACACACAGACACACACACACACACGGACACATAGACTTCCAGACAGACACACAGACAAACACAGACACACACACAATCAGACACCCAACACACTCAGACACAGATACAGACGCAGACTGACACATAGACACACGCAGACATACAGACACATACACAGATACACAGACACAAATACACACAGACAAACAGATACAAACAGACACACGGACGCTCACACAGAAACACACACATAGACAGACACACAGACATACACACAGACATACAAACACAGAGACACACAGACACACACTAAAATACAGAAACAAGATACACACACACACCCAGAAACACACAGACTCCAAGACAGACACACAGACTCCCAGACAGACAGGCACACAGACACACACACACACACACACACACAGTCACACAGACACAGGCACACAGAGAGAAACACAGACACGCAGACACACATACAGTCAGAGACACGCAGACACACATACAGTCATAGACACACAGACATACAGGCAAACAGACAGACGGACCCACACAAACACACACATAGACAGACAGGCAGACAGACAAACACAGGGACACACAGACACGCAGACACAAACAGAAACAAGACACACACTCACCCACACACAGAAACACAGACTCCCAGACAGACACACAGTCACACACCCAGACAGTCAGTCATGCAGACACAGACACACAGACAGACACACAGACATGCAGACAGACAGACACAGAGAAACATACACATTCACAAGACACACACAAAGACACACAAAAAGACACCCAATCAGACACACACACAGATATACAGTCAGATAGACAGACACACAGACATAAACCCAGAAACCCAGACATGAAGATACAGACCCACAGTCACAGAGACATGCACAGACGTACAGACACATAGACACACATTCACAATCACAGACATTAACACAGACACACATGCAGACATACAAACAGACACACACAGACACACAGAAAGACCCACACAGACACACAGACACGCAGACACAATCACAGACAGACACAAAATCACACAGTCACTGACACACAGACAGACCCACAGAGAGAGACACAGACACACCGACAGACTCACAGATACACACACAGACACACACACAGAGACACAAAGACACACAGACACATAGACTCCTAGACAGACAGACAGACAGACACACACACACACACACACACACACACAATCAGACAGCCAAACCCACACAGACACAGATACAGACACAGACACACAGGCATAAACCCAGAAACCCAGACACACAGATACAGACACAGAGACACAGACACAGACACAGAGACACACACAGACATATAGGCAGACACAGATACACAGACACACATACACAGACAGACAGAAACAGAGACACACACAGATACACACTCAGACATACAGACACACACTCAGACATACAGACACACAGACACACACACACACACACACACAAAGACACACACCCAGACACATAGACACAGACACAAACACAGACAGACACATAATCACACACGCACTGACACACAGACACGACACAGAAACACAGATACACACAAACACAGATACACAGACCCAGAGGCACAGACACACACAGATAGACACACACTGACATACAGACAGATTTACAGATACACAGACACACAATCACGCAGACAGACACAGAGAAACCTAGAGAGACACACAGACACACAGACAGACACATGGACACAAACAAACACAGATACACAGACAGATACACAGACACACACAGATAGACACATAGACACACACAGATACAGACAGATGCATAGACATACAGACACAGACACACACACGGACACACACACAGACACAGACATAGACATAGGCACACACACACACAAATACACACAGATAAACTCACAGACACACAGTCAGACACAGTGACACACAGCCAGGTACAGACATGCAAACACACACAGAGACAGACACATAAACACACAGACATACACACAAACACACACAGACACACACAGAGACAGACACAGACACACACAGACACACAGGCAAACAGACACACAGACACAAATCTAGACATACAGACACACAGAGACATACACAGACACACAGTCAGATACACAGACACACCCACAAACATCGATAGACACACAGACATAGACACAGACACACACACAGAGACACACAGAAACACAGACACACACACACAGAGACACTCAGACACACACAAAGACACACAGACAGACAAACAGACTCCCAGACACACACAGACACACAGATACACAAACAGTCACACAGTCACAGAGACAAGCACAGACACACAGAGTAACACACAGACACACAGACCAACACAGACACACAAACACAGGCACACCCACAGAAAGACACACATAGAGAGACACAGAAACACAGAGACACACAGAGATACAGAGAAACACAGACACACACAAACACAGATACACAGAGAGATACACAGACAGACACACAGACACACACAGATAGACATAGACACACATACAGACACACATAGACACACAGAGACACACAGTCACACAGACAAGACAGAAACACACATAGAGACATACAGACACACGGACAAAAACAAACACAGATACACAGACACACACACACAGACATACAGACACACAGGCACAGAAACACAGACAGAGACACATAGACACAAAGGCACACAGACAAACACCCAGACACACAGACACACAAGCACACAGGCACACACACAGACATGAGCACACAGACACACACAAAGACATACACATACACATAGATTCCCAGACACACAGACACAAAGACAAAAAGGCACATAGACAAACACCTATACACACAGGCACACAGGCAGACACACACAGACACACACACAGACACACAGAGAGACACACAGACATGCAGACACAAACACAGACACGCAAACACAAACACAAATACCTGCACACACAGACAGGTACATTGACACACACAGAAAGACACACACAGACACACCAGCATACACACAGGCACACAGACACACACAGAGAGACACAGAGACACACACAGACACACACAGACAGATCCACACAAACACACACACATACACACAGACAGTGACAAACAGAGACAGAAACATAGACAAACACATAGACCCTCAGATTGACACACACAGACACACACAGAGAGAAACAGACACACATAAAAAACAGACTCACAGACAAACTGACACACACAGACACACAGACACACTCACAACCAGAGAAATACACACAGACACAAAGACAGACACAAGACATAAACACAATCAGACACACACACAGACACAGACACATAAACACAGACACACACACAAACACACAGTCACAGACACACACAGACACACAGAGAAACACATACACAGATACACACAGACGGACACAAACACACAGACAGACACAAAAACACAGACAGACACAAACAAAACACAAAGACACACAGATAGGCAAACAGATAGACACACAGACACACACACCGATACACAGACCCACAGACACACTGACAGACAGACACACAGTCACAAAGACACACTCACACAGACAGACAATCAGACACACTCACAAACACACACAGATACACTGAAACATAAACAGACAGACACACAGACACACCGTCCCACACAGACAGAAACACAGACACACATAAAAGACACACCGACACTCAGATGAACACACAGAAACACAGACAGACATAGACACACAGACACACGGACACACAGACACACAGATGGACACACAGAAACACAGACAGACAGACAGACACAAACACACACACAGATATACCGACACCCAGATACACACACACACACACACACATACACACACAGGTAGTCATACAGACAGACACGCAGACACGCACAGATGGACACACAGACACAGATATACAGACACCCTGATAGACACACAGACAGACAGAAAGACACTCAGACACACAGACACACAGCTATGATCACAGTCACACAGACACCCACACAGACATATTGACACACACAGAGACTCATAGATACACACACACAGACACAGAGACACACAGACAGACCCACAAATAGACACAAAAACACACACACACGGACACAAAGAGACAGTCACACAGACACACACAAAGACTCGCACACAGACAAACGCACAGACACACACAGAAATGCACACAGACACACAATCAAACACACAGTCAGACACAGTGACACACAGACAGACAGAGACACACAGCCAGGCACAGACACACAAACACACACAGAAATAGACACATAAACACACAGACGTACACACAAACATGCACAGACACACACAGAGATACACAGAGACACAGACACAGACACACAAACACAGATACCCAGACACACAGACCACAGACACACACATAAACAAACACACAGACACACACAGAGACACATACGCAGTCACACAGACATAGACACAGGCACACAGACATACACAAAAACAGACACACAGCCACACCCCCACAACGACAGACACACACACACAGACACACAAACAGATACACATGAGCAGACAAAAAGACACACATACACACAGATATATATAATACATAGACACACACACAAACACATACAGACACACAGAAAGACACACAAAAACACAGACACACAGAAAAACACACAGACATACAGACACATACAGACAGTTACAGACACACACACAGTCACACAGACAGACACATAGACACACAGATGGACACACAGACATACAGACACACACACAGACACACAGACATAGAGATACCAAGATAGACACACAGACGGACAGACAGACACACAAACACACACAGGCAGATACACAGACACACTCATACACATGGACACATAGAGAAAGTCACACAGACAAACACACAGACCCACACACAGACAAACACACAGACACAGAAACACACACAGACATACACACAAACACACCAACAGTCACACAGACACACAAACATACACACAAACACACAGACACACACAGAGATACACAGAGACACACACTCAGACACACACTCACACAGACACACAGACCACTGACACACAGACACACACAAGTAAACAAACACACAGACACACAGACATAGACACAGACACACAGACACAACACACAGACACACTGACACGCACATAGACACACAGACCCACCCTAACAACGATAGACACACACAACTACATGCACACATACACACATACATAGATACACACACAAACACTCACAGACACAGATATACACATAGAAATACACACCGACTCATAGACACCCACACACAGGAACCCACACAGGCACACACACAGATACACAGACAGACACACATACAGAAACACAGACACATAGTCACACAACACACACAGGCACACATTCACACAGACAGACACACAGACACAAACAGAGACAGATAAAGAGCAACACACACAGAGACACACATAGATACAAAGACGCACAGAAAAAAACACACACAGACACATACACAGACACAGATGGACACACAGATACACAGACATACAGACATTCACACAGACACACAGATATACAGACACACAGATAGACACACAGACTGACAGAAAGACACACAGATACACACATACAGACACACAGCTATAAATACAGTCGCACAATCATCCACACAGATATACAGACACACAGAGAGAGACACATAGACAGACAGACACACACACACACACACACAGGCACAGAGACACACACAGATGGACTCAGAGACACACACACACAGACACACACACAAGGACACAGAGACAGTCACACAGACACACATAAAGGCACAAACAAAGACAAACACAGAGACAGACAGACACACAGCCAGATATATAGACACACAGAGAGACACAGTGACACAACCAGTTACAGACATACAAACACACACAGATAGTAGATATGGGTATGGCTAAGCTATAATTTTAAAGATTCCTAACAGATTTACTAACACCTCATCACCTTTTTCTATAGTAAGAAGGCTATCTTAGGAACATTGTTCTGCATTTAATATTTTATGCAAAAATACAATGTAAGTAATTAGAAACATATGTAAATACATATGCAGAATGTATTGAGTCAATAAGTAGACATCATGTCAATTGCCCATGAAGAAGAACCGTGAATGCAGTTGGTCACAAAAATAAATGGATGCAACATACAAATCATTAAGGAAAAGCCAGGGTGCAATAATGATTCAAAAGCCTTATGGGCCACATAGGTAGTACCATATGAATAAAACAACTACCAATGGAAAGATTCAGTCATGCATACATACATCAAGAAAAGAAATACATTTAACCAGAAACCACAGAATGCGTGAGCAAGCCAACCAAGGATATCATTGAGTGAAAATCACGGTGTTGACCAGAAAGAAAAATGAACAGGGTAACTATAAACTTCTTCAGTGAGTAAGAAAGGAAGGTCCACATGAGTGATGCAGGTAATGGGAGGCAGGTGTGGAGGCTGAAGAGCTGAGGACACAGCTGGCTGAGCTCCAATACGCTGTCTCACAAAACATGTCCATCAGTCACTGCTAAAGTCATGCAAACAATCAGTTATATAAAACTGTAGCTAAGGTGCAAATGGAATAATTCCACGAAATTATACTGAACACAGTTCCTAAGGATGTGGAGATGTGTGGATGCAAACTGGATAGAAAAGTACACAACAACAATCAAACAATAAGAAAAGTCAGGATGGAAATATGCTTCAAGAATACCAGGGACAAATAGGTAACTTAGAAATAATTTGAAACAGTGAGCCACAGAGAAACAGATGTGGGAAAGGTATGTACATATGTAGATGTATAAATACAAATGAGAAAAATTATGTATGCAAAGAAAATATACATTAGCAGACAGGTAAAGAATGTCTCTGAGCTTACATCCTAGAGCAGACCCAAAGGCAGAACTGAGGACACAACACAAGCCAGTTGACTGAGTCCACACTAGTGGCCTCTAGATGGCGTCCAGGTCCTAGGAGACAGACACCATGCTGGTGGGTTTCCTGCTCTGACTGTGTCAGGGATGGTCACCTTGAATCAAATAAGAAAGACAAAACAAACCTGTGAATAGAAAACATGGGATACAGAGACATATGTTCATACACATCCAGGGAGGAGTCAGATCAATGATACAAACATACAAATGAAGAAATACAAAAATGAATCACTAACTGTGGATGCCAACACACAGTTAAATCCCATGACTTAAAGGACCCATACAATATGAAGAAAATTATACCTCTTACCAGAAACCTTCTATTTATAACAGAAAATCCTGCACAACCAACCGGGGCAAAAAATTCCAGGAGATTCCAACTAGAACCATACTAAAAAAAAATAGCCAGAATAGAACCACAGGTGAATTCTGGATGTGCAAAATGACAGAGATGGCAAGCATAATTAGACATCAGACATTACACACTCAACTGGAAATAGAAATTAAAATATGCAATTAAAAAGACAAATGTTAGACATTAAAGTGGGCCATAATTGTGATCCAGATACTGAAATGTGGGAGATGTGGCAGGCTGTAGAGGTCAGGACATTTCTGGCCTTACGTAGAACTGCAAGAGGAAAAACATTTTTAAAAATACCACAAGTAATGAAATGCATGTTTAAATATGTATAAACTATGTAAATGTGTCAATGAGTTGAACTCATATCCATTGCCTTTCTGTAGAATGGTCGATCTGTGAATGTGTCTGCACACAAAACCACACTCGACACCCTTCATCCAACACTAATTAAAAGTCAGGCTGCAATAATGCTTCCTCCTTTCTGGATCATAATAGGGAGTATCATATTCATAAAACAGCAACTGATGAAAATATTCATTCATGCATATGTACATGAAGTCACAAGATAAGGCATGAGGCATCCAACATAATCAACTCTTGGAGATCACTCAGAGACAAAACATTGAAAACGAAATGGGTTTGCCAAAATCCTCTTCAGTACAGGAGAAACAGAGTCCCAAATTGTTGTTGTAGATAACAGGAGGCAAGGGAGGAGGGTGGAGCATTCAGAACACAGTTGCCAGATGTAGCAATACCTTTTCTCAAAAAAACAAACAACGTGGCCATCAGCAACTCAGAAGGTTTTGCAAACAATCGGTCATATAAAATTGTAGGTAAGGATCAAATAGGAAAATTTCAAGAAATAGTAATTAAACTCAGTATATGCAGATGGGGAGATGTGTTGGTGGGAGTGTAAACTCATTCAACCACTATAGAAGGCAGTATAGCAATTCCTCAAAAGACTAAACATAGAGCTCCTCTATAATCCAGCAATTCCATTACTTGGCAATTACCCACTCATCCAGAAGCAAGGACATACTAAATCCACTAGCACAATGATGTTTATTGCAGCACTATTTACCATAGCAAAGATGTGGAACCAACCCAGATGTCCCTCAGTTGATGATTGGATCAACAAGATGTGGTATTTATACACACTGGAATTCTATGCTGCTGTCAGAAAGAATGACATCTCCCCATTTGTAAGGAAATGGAAAGACTTAGAAAAAAGTCATATTAAGTGAAGTAATCCAGACTCAAAAGTACATAGGCTCAATGGTTTCCCTCATTTGTCATAATCAGTAGAAACCTTGGACTCTCCTAGCAATGATTTACAATAGAACAACACCTAAATACATAAGGCCATATAGTATGGTGCTAAATGAAAGGACCTCCAGGATATAGTACCAAACATATATAATGAGTGATTGTTGTCCTTAATGTACTATGTTATCTCTCATCTCTTTTGCTGTCGCTTGGTTATCCCATTCTGTTAAAGTATTTTATCTTGTTATCTGATACATTGTATATATGTTTATTTGGTTATTTGAAATAGGTTAAGGAAGGGGGGAAAACAAGATGAGGGGCAGGAGTGGGGGAGGGAAATGGGGACCAAGACATGAGAAAGTGTATCAATGTTTGTGAAGTAATGCACCTTCTATCTGGTGAATATGATGTAACCCTTCTATTAATTACTATAAAATATATGAAAAAAAGAAACAGAGGCCCACATGTATGATCTAGGTAAAAGTAGGCAGGTCTGGATGCTGGAGAGTTCAGGACACACCATTGAAACTCAGTTCCTGAGAAGGGGAGATGTGTGGTTGCAAATTGGATGGCAAACTATACTAGACATCAACAATCAAACAACTGACAAGGCAGGCTAGAAGGATGCTTCACAACTTCAAGGGACAAATAGGTAACTAAGAAATTCTGTGAAACAATGGGCCACAGTGACATAGATTAATTAAAGGCCGGTACGTAGGTAAATGTAAAAGTACAAACCAAAGAAATTAGAGAAGGAAAACCAATTTGAAATTTGAATTCTGCTAGGCCCAAAAATGGACTGCAATTCCCTAATCACACATCAAGTAAAAATGATTATCTACAGCCACTTCAGTTAGTTCCATAGGAGGGACCCTAGTCTCATGCATTTCCTGGTTAGCAGTGCAAGAGGCTGGAAAATTTTTGCACTGACTAAGTTAGGGAGGAAAACCTCGGCTCAGAAATAAAGACAAAACAGGCATGTACATATAACACATGTACATGCATGTGCATGGATGAGCTAGATGATACATATATCAAAATAAATAATTATGCAAATGAGGTAAATCCAAAACTAGAAAAATCTAAAGAAATAAATCGAATAGACACTAGGAAATAAAAAGACCTTCCATGTTTATGGATAGGTAGAACCAAAGCAATTATTCGCAAAATAAGCACTATTGAGTCAGGTGTCCATGGCTCACACCTGTATAGCTGACTACTCAGGATGCTGAGATGTAAGGATCACAGTTCTAAGTCAACCCGGGCATGAAAGTCCCTGAGATTCATATAGCCAGTTAGCCACTAGAAAACCAGAAATGTCACTGCCCCTCAAAGAGGTAAAGTACTAACCATGATCATAATGGTTCAGGGAGAGTTCCCCGCAGAGTTCAAGCACTACAGCCATCCAAAAACAAACAAATAAACAAAGAAAAATCAAAGAGGAAGAAGCGATGGAGGCAGTATCATAATACAAGATTTCATGCCCTACTATATAGTCATGATATTAAAAACAGCATGTTACTGGCACAAAAATAGACCCAAACATTAATAGAAAAGACCAGAAGATGGAGAAATCATGCCACATACTTACAGTCAGCTGAAAATCAACAAAGGTCTCAACAGGTACATTGAAATAAACATATCCTCTTCAACCATTTGTGCTGGCGAAACTGGACAGCTATATGCAGAAAACTAAAGTGGATCCTCACTTGTCAACATACACTAACATCCACTCCAAACAGATTAAAGCCCAAAACCACAGACCTGAAATTCTGAAACTACTGCAAGACAGAGTAGGAGAGAAATTAGAACGTATAGGCACAGAAAGGAACTTGCTGAACAAATTCCCAGGTTTACAACATACTGGAGAGAGATTCGATAAATGGGAATGCTTAAAATTAGAAAACCAGGGGCCGGGAATTTGGCCTAGTGGTAGAATGCTTGCCTAGCATGCACAAAGACTCGGGTTCAATTCTTCGGTACCACATACATAGAAAAAAGCTGGAAGTGGTGCTGAGGCTCAAGTAGTAGAGCTCTAGCCTTGAGAAAGTCCAAAGAGAGTGCTCAGGCCCTGGGCACAAGCCCAGGACTGGCAAAAAAGTAGAAAGACATAGCTACTAAACTAGAAAGACAGCCAACCAATTGGGAAAAAGTGTTACCAGTAATATACAAACCAGTCCTAATATCTATTATATACAGGGAGCTCAAGAAATGAATCCCCTCCAAAGTGAATAAACCAATTACTACATGGGCCAAAATGCTAACAAGAGACGTCTCAGAAGAAGAGGTAAAAAAAGTAAAGAAATACATGAGGAAATGTACATCATCCCTAGATGTAAAGAACAGGAAAATAAAAACAACCCTGAAACACCACCTTACCCCAGTCAGAATGGCCAATATTCTGAATTCAGCCAACATCAAATGCTGATGTAGATATGGAGAAAAAAGAACTCTACTACACTGCTGATTGGAACATAAACTAATACAACCACTCTGGAAAGCAGTCTGGAGATTCCTCATCAAACTAAATATAGATATACCATATGACCCAGACATACCACTTCTAGACATCCACTCTGAGCAACAGGAACCAGGACACAGCATGGATGCCTGCACTTACATGTTGATTCTTGCACTGAAAACAATAGACAAGATATGGAAACAATCCAGATGCCCTGCAACAGATGAATGGATTGAAAGAATGTGTTACTATATACAATGGTGTTTGCACAACAATCAGAAAAGATAAAATAAAGGCATTCTTGGGATAATGGATAGAACTTGAACAAGTCAGTATTAGTGAGATAAGACAAGATCAGAGAGGCAAACCACACCTAGTCTGCCACTGATATGCGGTGACATTTAAAATGCAAACAGACCTGAGAAAGCAAACAGGACTCAAGATACCCATATACAGTGAGGCCCAAAGAAACAATATTAGGAGTAAAGCACCAAATTGTAATATCTAAGAATTTCTTCATATGTCCATAAAATAATACACATACTGAAAAGAACCCCAGGTAGATGACCAGGACCTATTACTTTGTCTTACACTGTTTAGATTACTCTGTATTCTTTACCTCACATATGAAGTATACAGGTGCACAGCTGAGGGAAGGTGGACACAGAAACAGTGGAAAGCAGGTGAAAACATGCAGAAGACAGATCCATCAGCTGCATGAGACAATGATGAAAGTGAACTAAGCAACTCACATTGTGGAGATGGGAGGAAGGGAAGGAGCAGTGTGGAGATGGGAGGAAGGGAAGGAGCTGATACAAAGGAAAAGGAAAGAAACGTAAACATCACCCGAGATGAAAGAAATAGTTTTCTTGTTAATGTTTGAATAGTTAAAATTTTGTCTGTGTAGCACTTGAGGATTTTGTACCTTTTATCAACTATAATCTTTGTGGTTTAGAATGATAATGTGCATAACTGTGAATACTAAAATCTGTTAATTTACTATGTATAACTAGAGCACAGTACTTAATATCTTAAGCTCCATGAAGAAACCTTTTGGAAAAAAATATGTGTATACAGAAACCCATGTACATAAAAGCATAGGGACAAACAGAATGATAATACTAACATAGAAACTAAGAAATACAAAATGAATTAATACGGATGCCAACACAGGCAAATTCCATGGATAAAAGGAAAAGAATACAGGTAACCACATCAGGAGTAGGAAACTTTAGCCAACACTGGGATCTGTCCACTAGAAAGAGAAAATCCTTCACAATCAACCTGAGCACAGAACTCAAGGACATTCCCTCTAGAAGCATACGGAAAGAAGAAAACCAGTCTAGAACAATTGGTCAGGTAAAGTTGTGCAATCTGCCTGAGATAGCAAGAATAAAGATGTTTCAGAGATAACTTCTAAGTGGCCATAATAAATAAAAACAAAAAAGAAACATAAAAAGCCAACTGTGACAGAAAGATGGTTCTATATGTGTGATCCAGATACTGAAAGTTGGTAGATGTGGGATGCTGCTGAGGTCAGAACGTGACTGGCCTGATGTACAACATCAAGACTCATAAACAGAAACAATCTCATAAGTAATGAAATGCATATTCGAAAAGACATGAAGGATGAAAGCATGTGAATGAGTAGAGCTCATGTGAATTCCCCATGTGGAGAAGGGTTTAATCGGTGAATGTGTCTAGACACAAGCACCACACTGGACACCACTCATCGGACCCTAAGGACATCACAGACTACATAAATGCATCAAGCCTTCTGGGCCATGTAAGTAGAACAATATTCATAACACAATTACAGATGGAAAGATTCATGCAAGCAAATATGCATAAATGAAACCACATAATTTTGATCCAGGCCTCACAGGGTGAGTGAACAAACAAACGAAAGAAATCATCTAGTATAAAACACAGTGAAGACCAACAAAGGAAAAGCGAATAGGACATAATAAAATCTCTGCAGTGGGTAAGATAGCGAGGCCCATATGTGTGATGCAGGTAAAGGGAGGTAGGTGTGGCAGCTGGGCAATTCTGGAAACACATGGCCAAATTCCAAATACCCTCTGTCACTCAGGAAACATTTCCACCAGTCACTCATATGGTCAGGCAAACAATGAGTCCTATAAGAGTGTGGGTAAAGATGTAAATGCAGAAATTCCAAGAAATAATATTGAAACTCTGTTCCTAGGGATAAAGAAATGGGTAGACACTAAATGGACCGGAAACTACATCAGACAAGGAAGAAAAAGGTAGAAAAGACAGGCTGGAAGATTGCTTCAAGACTTCCAGGGACAAACAGCTAACCAAAAAATAGCGACAGACAAATAGATACATGAAAGTTTGGTACATATGAAGATGTATAAGTAAGAACAACAGGAATCAAGTTGGAAAGAAAGCATGAAATAGCAATCAAGTAAAGAATTTCCTGGAGCTCAAATCCCAGCACAGACCCAAAAGAAGAATTGAGAAGGACTCACCACAAGCCACTTCATTGAGTCCTCGCTAGTGGCTTTTAGGTGGCATCCAGGTCCTGGGATGCAGTAACAAGAGGCTGTTTTTTTTCCTGCTCTGACTGTTGCAGGAATGATCACCTTGGCTCAGAAAATAAACAGAAAATATATATGTGAATAAGAACTACATGAATACACAAACACATGTACATACACACAAAGGGATAAGGCAGATCAAGGATATATACATAGAAACTAAGCAATACAAACATGAAGCATTAACTAAGGTTACCACACACTGATAAGTCTCATGACTAAATGGAGACATACAGAATAAAGTGAAGAGTAGCAATAAACAGGACACAAATAGAAAACTTTAACCCACACTGGGATCCTGCTAATAAGATTGGAAAACCCTATATAATCACCCTAGGCAGGAAATTTCAGTAGATTCCCTCTGTAAGTATATCAAATGGAAAAAAGGCCTGGAAGCACAGGTCAAGTCTAGGTGTGGAAAGAGAATGAGATAGCAATCACAATGAGGTCAGAAACATTGCATGGAGGTATTGGAAATATACAAAAAGAAAAAACATCGTATAAAAGAGAACTGTGAGACACAAAGGTGGGTCCCCATGTGTGATCTAGACACTGCAAGGGGGAGATATGGGACTCTCCAGAGGTCAGCACATCGCTGGCCTTCTGGAGAATACCCAGACTTACAGAACCAAACAAACTCCATAAGTAATTATATACATATGTATGCACTATCCTCCGCAAGGCTAGACTGTATGCAACAGCCAAGAGATCAAAATAACCCAGAGGGCACCACTACAGATGAATGGATCCAAAAAAAGTGGCACCTATATACAAAGGAATCTTACCCAGCCATCAAAAGGGATAAAATAACAGTATTTGCAGAGAAATGGATGGAACAAGAACAGATCATATTGAGTGAGTGAAGTCAACATCAGAGAGATAAACAGTGTATGGTCTCCTGATATATGGGTGCTAGATTTAAAATTCAAGGAGACATGGCAAAGTAAACAGGACTCATGACACACATATACAGTGAGACCAAAAGAGGACAGGATTTGGAGAATAGCAAAAAATTGTAATCCTCAAGCACAACCTCATATGTACTTAAAATAATATACAGACTGCAAAGAACCCCAGAGGTAGAGACACAAAGATCTCTTCTTCAATTATCGTATTCTTTTTCAATGACTGTATTCTTTATGTCATAGAGGGTGTATACTGCTGCACAGATGAGGGAAGGTGGTAGGAAGACACAGAAACAGTGGAAAGCAGGTGAAAAGGTCCATCAGAAGGGCCATCCTCTACACTAGACACTGATGAAAGTGACCCCACAGGGGTGAGTATGCTTGATAATAGACACATAGAAACTAACAAATAAAAAAAATGAATCATTAACAATGGAGGCCAAAAACAAAGTCAAATCGAATGGCTAAATGGAAGCATACAGTATGAGAAAATAATAGAAATAACCATAATAGAAGCAGGAAACTTTTGCCTATACTGGAATACTTCCACTATTGAGAGGAATTCTTGCACAATCCACCTGGATAAATAAGTCCAGTATATTCCTTCTAAAATGATTACAAATGAAAAACAGTCAACCTGGAAGAACAGGTCATGTCTAGGTGTGCTATCTGACTGAGATAGCAAGCAAAATGAGGCTTCAGAGATTACATCCAAGTGGCAATGACAAATAAAAAATATCTACACAAGAAACACAACAGTGTGACAGAAACCTTGGTCGATACGTGTGATCTAGGTATTGAAAGATAGTAGATTTGGAAGGGCTCAGATGTCAGGACATGTCTGTCCTTCTCTATAACAGCCAGACCCACAAAACAAAAAGCAAGACAACAGTAACAAAATACATATTTTAAATCATACCAAGTGTGTAAGGGTATCAATGAGTAGAACTCATGTTAATTCCACATAAGGAAGAGGGTACGATGCATGCATACATCTCAGCAGAAATAAGCACATGACACCACTAACAACAGAAATTATGAAAGAAAACATGAAATAGCAATAAAGTATAGAATGTCTCCAGCTCATATTACAGCCTACAATGTAAAGTTGAACTGCAAAAGCCTCACCACAAGCCAGTTCACTGAATCCCCACTGGCAGGCCCCCTAGGTGGTATCCAGGTCAGGGGAAGCAGAGGAAACAGGCTGGTGGTTTCCTTCTCTGACTGTTCCTGAGAGGGTCACTTTGTCTCAGAATATGAAGACAAAACAAAAATGTCAAGAAGACATACATGAACACAGAAACACATGTACATACATACACAGAGTTGAGTCAGATCCATGACACATACATAGAAACTAAGGAATACAAACATGAATCACTTACTATGGATTTCTACACACAGGAAAGCACCATAAGGAAAAGAAAACATTCAGGATAAATAAAAGAATAGAAATAACAACAACACAAGTAGCAAATTTTAGCCCACAATAGGATACTTCTACTAAAAACAGAAAATCCTGCTCCAACAACCTCTGCAAAACCTCAATGAGATTCCCTATAGAAGTGTACAGCTAGAAAAAACTCTGGCTGAAAAACACTGGTCAATTTGAGGTGTGCAAACTAAGATCACAAGCACAGCTAGGCCTCAGAAATTATAACCAAGAGGTGATAACAAAAAATAAAAATCAATATAAAACAGACAACTCTGGGTCAGTACTGTGTCCTAGTGGTAGATTGCTTCCCTAGCATGCATGAAAAACTGGAATACATTCCTTGATACCACATACAGAGAAAAGGACAGCAGAGGTGCTGTGACTCAACTGGTAGAGTGCTGGTCTTGACAAAGCTCAAGGACGTTTCCTCGGCCATGAGTTCAGACCCCAGGACGGGCAAAAAAATAAATAAATAAAAAGGACAAGTAAGGCATCTATAAGACAGAAAGGTGGGTCCAAATGTGTGATCTAGATACTGAAACCTGGTAGATGTGTGAGGGAGAAGAGTTCAGAACATTTCTGGCCATCTCTAGAAGAGTCAGACTGACAATACTAGTCCCCCAAGAAACCATAATTAATGAAATACAAATCTAAACATGTATGAAGGACATAAGTGTGTCAATGATTAGAATTCACGTTCATTCACAAAGAGGAGAAGAGTAAGATCTCTAAATGTATCTGGATACAAAAATGCATTGGACATCATTAACTGAACAGTAAGGAAAAGCAGGGAGGCTAAAATGTTTATTGATTTCTAGGTCCTATTGTGAGTACCATATTCATCAACAAATAAGGATTAAAAGATCCATGCGTGTGTATATATATATATATTTATATATATACACAGACAAACACACACACACACACACACACACACAGAATCAATAAAATTACATATGTTTGAGGCCGGGAGCATGGCCTAGTCATAGAGCACTTGAATAGGATTCCTTGCTACCACATACGCAGAGAAAGCCAGAAGTGGCACTGTGGCTCAAGTGGTAGAGCACCAGCCTTGAGGAAATACCAAAGATTGTGCTCAGGCCCTGAATCCAAGCCCTAGATTTGGCAAGAAAAAATATACATGTTACTCTAGAAACCACAGGATAGGTGAGGAAGCAAACCAAGGAAATAATGGAGAGACAAAAGAGTGTTGAAGAAAATAGAAACATGAAGAGTGTTTACCAGAATCCTCTTTAGTGGATGAGAAACAGATGCCCAATTGTGTGATTCAGGTAACGAAAGGCAGTTTGGAGGCTGGACAGTTCAGTACTCACCTGGCCAAATACATAATGCATCATCTCCCCAGAAAACAAAATGTCCATCAATCACTCAAATAATCATTTGAATAATCTTTCATAATAAATCACTAGGTTGGGGCAGGGAGGTTGGCCTAGTGGGAGAATGCTTGCCGAGCATGCAGGAAGCACTAGGGTCAATTCCTTGGTATCACACACACAGAAAAACCTACAAGGGTGTAGTGGCTCAGGTGATAGAGCACAATCATTGATAAAAAGCCCATGGACAGTGCTCAGGCCCTGAATTCAAGACTCAGGCCTGACAAAGAAAAAATCACTAGGTTGTTATTTTAATGTACTGTGTGAAGTTATTTTAGTTAGTTCTTTTTTCATTTCCTCGTATGAATTATCACCTGTTGTCATCTAATGTTGGTATCTGGTGTACTGTATATAGGTTTATTTGAATTAGGGAAGGGAAGGGAAACAACAAAATGCTGAGACAAAGGAAGTATGTTGGAAAGAATTTTACCACATGTGGGGTTGTTGAGAAATGGGAAAGTAAAAAAAAATGTTGGAGAGTGTGGCAGAAGTGGGGAGCAGAAGTATTCACTGCCTAATCTGTATGCCTGTAATACCTCTGTACATCATATTGACAATAAAATTAATTTTAAAAGGAACCAAACAGACTTGACGCATGAATCTAGTACCCCACAGATTATCAAAGCTCACAGAATCAAATCACTTAGGTCATGGATAGAAAAGACTGTGAAATGGGGACCAAGACATGTAACCCTTCTATTAATTACAATAAAAATATCTGCAAAAGAAAAAAAATGAAGTTATTATATGCATGCCAAACCAAGATCTAAAAAAAGAAAGAAAAGACTGTGACACATTCCCAACTCTAGAAGAACAGATTATTACAGCCACATCAAGGTCTTTCCTTGTGCTTTTCTTGCAGGTCTGGGGCTGGAACTCAGAGCCTAACACATGCTAGACAAGCATTCACAGGTTTGAGGAATTCTCTAATTTCTCTTCAAACCACTAGATCTTTAAAAGTGCCCAGGATTTACTTAAATGTCTGCTGTAAATTTTTATAATAACTATACAGAAGGGTGACAGGTACACAGGTAAAATCTAGAGTGCAATACTTTTAGGAAAATATCATTCCTACCCTCAATCCCTCCCTAAGTTATAAGTCTTCCAAAAGAAAGAATCAATTCAAATTTATCATTGTCCTAGAACCCAGCAGTCATTATACAAATGTATTTCATTTCTACAGACCTATGTTTATTTAGAAATCATCATGATTCCGTAAGAATGTATATCACAATGCAGTACTAATATTTATATCTGTCCTAAATGAGCCCTCCTCTAATAAACCTCCAGAAATTTGATGGCTTAAAATGCAAATAAAACCAGAATGGCTGAAAAAATGTATGTCCTTGGGCTTTCTTAAGGCTAGAACTCTACCACTTGAGCCACAGCGCCACTTCTGACATTTTCTATGTATGTGCAACTGAGGAATTGAATCCGGAACTTTCTGGATTCAAGGCAGGCACTCAACCAACCACTAGACCAAACTCATGGCCCCATGAAATACTTTTTTAAACAGGTATGAAGGATGTAAGAGTGCCAATGCGTGGAACTTTTGTTCCTTGCTCATGTGGAGAAGGGTTTAATTTGTGAATTTCCTGAGTGCAAAAACGCACAGGATTCCACTAATTGAACACTAAGAAAACACCAGGCTGAGGGCTGAGAGTGTGAACTACTGGTAGAGTGCTTGCCTAGCATGCACGAAGCCCTACGTTCAATTCCTCGATCACCAAATACATAGAAAAAGCCTAATGTGGCACTCTGGATCAATGGCAGAGCGATAGCTTTGAGCAAAATGTGTTCAAGAACAGTGCCCAGGCCCATGAGCCATCAAGCTCCAGATTGGAAAAAGAAAAAAGAAGAGAAGAGAAGAGAAGAGAAGAGAGGAGAAGAAAATGAAACTCTACCCTGGGGCATGCAGTATGGGCCTAGCCTAACATGCATGAAGTCCTGAGTTTTATTCCTTGGTGCCACAGGCACAGAAAATGGCAGAAGTGGTGTTTTGGCCAAGATAGAGTGCAAGCCTTAAGACATCTCAAGGACAGTGCCCAGGCACTGAGTTCACACCCCAGGAACAGAAAAAAGTAACAGTTTCAGGCGATCCTGAACAACATTCAAAATGGTATGGCAGCCTCATTTCGAGAGTACTGTCCTGACTTGTAAATTAATAAATCAAAGCCAACACCCCAAAAAAGGGAAGACAAAGACAGGCTACAATAAGACTTCAAGCCTTACTGGGTGATACAGGAAGTATCATACGCATAAAACAATTTCAATGTAACAATTTATGCATGCATACATACATATTTGAAATACATACATTTATCCAGAAACCACAGGATGAGTGAGCAAGCAAACCAAGGATATCATCTAATGACATGAAACTGAAGACTAAAAAGGAGAAAAGAATATATTGTACCAAAATCTTCTTCAGTGGGTGAGAAACAGAAGTCCACATGTGGAATCCAGGAAACTGTAGAAAAGTGGAGAGGATGGACAATTCAGGACACATTGGCCGAGTTCACCACGTCCTGTATCACAAAACAAACATGTCCAAAGGATGCAAACTCAACAATTCCAAGAAATAATAGTGAAATCAGTTCCTGAGGATTAAGAGACTCAAACTGGGTGAAAATCTATTCTAGTCCCAATCGATCAAACTATTACAAAAAGGCTGGCTAGAGGGATGCTTCAAATCTTCCAAGGATAAATTGGTATCTGAGGCTCTCGGTGAAATAAGCAGTAAGCCACACAGAAATAGATACGGGAAAAGTTGGTACATATGTAAATGTGTAACTACAAACCATAGAAATTAAGATGGAAAAAAACATGAATTAGCAATCAAGCAAAAACAGTCCTAGAACTCACCTCCCAGCACAGACCCAAAAGGAGAAGAGAATGACTCACTCAAGCCACTTCAGTGAGTCCACACTAGTGGCCTCTAGGTGGCATCCAGGTTCAGGGAGTCAGTGACAACAGCTGGTGCTTTCCTGCTCTGCCTCTGGAAGGGAGAATCACCTTGGCTCAGAAAAATAAAGAGAAAACAAACCTGTCAATAAATGATACATGAATACAGACACCAATGTGCATCCACAGACGTGGGGAGTCAGATCAAAGATAACAGGCAATGAAATTGAGAAATATAAAAGTAAATCACTCTCTATGGTTGCCAACGCACAGGTCAATCCCATGATTAAAGGAACACTTACAGTAGAATGAAAAGAAAACAATACAAACGCAAAAGTTTAGCCTACACGTGAATCCCTCTAAAAAGAGAATAAGCTCCATAATCAACCTGATCAGATAATTGTAGGAGGTTCCCTCTAGATGTATATTCAAAGAAAAAATCTAGGCTGGAAGTATGGCTACATTCCACTTGTACAAAGCAATCACAATGAAGCCTCAGAGATTATATCTAAGTGGACATTGTAATTTTTTTTATTTTTTATTGTAATTAATAAAAGAGTTACATGATATTTGCCAGATAGAAGGTGCATTAATTCACATATACTGATACTCTTTCACATGTCTTGGTCCCCATTACCCGCCCCTCCACCCCCCCCCCCGTCTTGGTTTTCCCCCTTCCCTATCCAATTTCAAATAACCAAATACAAATAAATCCAATGTATCAGATAACAAAGTGAGATATTGTAACAATATGAGATAACCAAGGGACGGCAAAAGAGATGAGAGATAACATAGTACATAAGGATGGTTGGGTAAATGCCAAGTAGTGGAATTGCTGGGTCATAGGGGAGCTCTATGTTTAGCCTTTTGAGGCACTGCCATACTGCTTTCCATAGTGGTTGAATGAGTTTGCACTCCCACCAACAGTGTAGTAGTGATCCCTCCTGGCCACATCCCCTCCAGCATCTATTGTTATTCATTTTCCTGATCCTGGCCATTCTAACTGGAGTGAGATGGAATCTTAGAGTTGTTTTGATTTGCATTTCTTTTATGACCAGAGATGTTGAGCATTTCTTCATGTGTCTATAGGCCATTTTTGTTTCTTCTTCAGAGAAGACTATCTTTAAGTCTTTGGCCCATTTTTAATGGGATGGTTGTTTCTTTGGAGATTAGTTTTGGAGTGATTCAATTTTTTGAGCTGTTGATATATTTTAGATATGAGGCCTTTGTCCGTTATTTGGTTGGTGAAGATCTTCTCCCACTCTGTAGGCTTCCTGATTAGTTTACTAGCTATGTCCTTTGCCATACAAAAGCTCTGCAGTTTAATGCAGTCCCACTTATCCAGCCTTTCTCTGATTTGTTGTGATTCTTGGTCCTTATTAAGAAAGTTTCGACCTGTGCCAAGGAGGACTAGTGTATCTCCTATTCCTTCTTGTAAAGTTTTCAGTGTGTCAGCTTTTACCTCGAGGTCTTTGATCCATTTGGAGTTAATTCTAGTGCAGGGTGACAAAGAAGGATCCAACTTTAGTTTTCTGCAGGTGCTTAACCAGTTCTGCCAGCACAACTTGTTGAAGAGGCTGTCTTTCTTCCATTGTATTTTTTTGGCTCCCTTGTCAAAGATTAGGTGGCTCTAGGTCTGTGGTTTAATATCTGGGTCCTCAGTTCTATTCCATTGGTCTTCAGGCCTGTTCTTGTGCCAGTACCAAGCTGTTTTGATAATTATAGCTCTGTAATAGAGTCTAAAGTTTGGAATTGAAATTCCTCCGGCGCTGTTCTTTCTGCTAAGAAGTGTTTTTCCTATATGGGGTCTTTTATTATTCCATATGAAATTTTGGATTGCCTCTTCTATTTCTTTAAAGAATGACATTGGGATATTGATGGGTATTGTGTTGAATTTGTAGATAGCCCTTGGCAAGATTGTCATTTTCACAATGTTGATTCTTCCAATCCAGGAGCATGGGAGGTTTTTCCATTTCCTTAGTTCTGCTTTAATTTCCTTTTTTAGGGTTTTAAAGTTTTTGTCCAAAAGGTCCTTTACATTCTTAGTTAAGCTAATTCCTAGGTACTTTATTTTCTTTGAGGCTATTGTGAAAGGAGTTTCTTTCCTGATTATTGCCTCGTTCCTCTCACTTTTGGCGTAGAGGAAGAGAGTTGATTTTTGAGGGTTAATTTTATAGCCTGCTACCCTTCCAAAGTTTTGAATCAGCTCAAGGAGCTTGGGAATAGAGTCTATAGGATTCTTTAAATACAGAATCATGTCATCTGCAAAGAGGGATAGTTTTAATTCCTCTTTCCCTACTTGGATCCCCTTTATGCTTGCTTCTTGCCTTATTGCACTGGCTAGGAATTCTAATACTATGTTAAAGAGGAGTCGAGAGAGTGGGCATCCTTGTCTCGTTCCTGATTTTAGAGGGAATGGCTTTAGCTTTTCAACATTTAGTGTAATACTAGCAGACAGATAGTCATCAAAGAAAGAGAACTATAGACCTATTTCTTTGATGAACATCGATGCAAAACTTCTCGACATTGTAAATTTTTGAAGAAACATCAGAAGACACCTGTGAGAGAGATAGGTGGTCCTTACATGAGATCCAGATATGGAAACATGGTAGACGTGGAAGACTGCAGTGGTCATGGAATGACTGTCCTTCTGAAGAACAACCACAGAAAAAAACAATGCAATGAAATACATATTCAAACAAGTATGAAGGATGTAACTGAGTCAACCACTAGAAGTCATGTTAATTCCCCATGTGGAGGAGGTTATGGTCTGTCAATGTGCCTGGGAAGAAAAATGCACTGAAGATTGAGAAACATAGCATTGCTTGTCCAAGTCCTTGGAAAGCAGATCTCCAGACCCAGGTATAAGCTGCAGGAGAACCTGGTTTTGGCACTCATTTGGCACTGATGTGTCATTGCAGGTGGCACTTGAGTCTCTGTCCCCAGGTAAAAAATGAACAAGGCTGACCTGCCCAGCGGGTTCCAGTGTGGCAGATTGATCCCAGTGTGTCCCACTCAAGGACAGTGGGCAGGACCCTGGCACTTCCAATGGGGTCCAGATGAGGCAATTCCTACCCTGAAGTAGAGCAGCAGAGTCTCCAGGAACAGATGTACATTGAAGTACGAAGTGTCACACCCCAAGTAAGCTTCCTATCACGAAAGACTTCCCACAGCCTCGGGAAGAAAAGGCTGGTGTCTTCACAAAGTCAATGAAAGCCATGAGATTCACATCGGCTGTAAAGGACAGTAAATAGAAGATTAAGATTCCAGCTCTGTGCATGGATACTGCTTTGTGAAAAACACTGACTTGGAGGATTCCTTTCTAGAGTGTCAAATGCCACACTCAATTTATGATTGGTCATCACCCTACTCCATGTCTCAATGTATCTAGACAGAATGAAGCAGGAGTCTGGAGTTGGAAATACTGCTGTTACATCATGAATTTTACATGGAAAGATTTTGAGCAGCTAGGAGAATCCTTTGGATTCATTTTTTTTGTTTTGCCAGTCCTGGGGCTTGAAGTCAAGGTCCTGGTCACTTAAGCCACAGCATCACTTCTGGCTTTTTCTATATATGTGGTACCAAGGAATCAAATCTGGGTCTTTGTGTCATATTACAGACAAAGTGAGATTGTCTCTGTTGACAACAGGCTGGTTTGTACCCTCTGAAGAGCCTTCATCAACAAACAATGTAAAGACCCTCAGCAGGTTGAATTGCTGATGGAAGATATGAGTTAACAGAGGAGATAACCTGGATTCCATAGAGGGAGATCTGCTGCTGACAGGCAGGTGCTCTGGTGTCCTCTGTTGGACTAGAGTATACAGGGCATCCTGACGCCCGAGATTCCCACTTAAATGAGGATGGTCATTGAGGGACAGATCCTCTGGACAGTCGTACACCTGGCTTTGAGGAACTTTGTTGGGACCAGTACTCTTTGATTCAAGATCACACAGAAAGTCGCCTAAATGCTGTCAAATGCTGTAATTTCCTCTTCCTGGGTCCTCGAGACTGCTTTGTTGCGGCAGTGCTGAGAGAACACTGAGAGTGGGGTGAAGTGGTCCTCTCCTTTGAGAAGAGTATCAAAGCAAGAGATGGGTAGTACACTCCCCCTCCAGCCACCACACTGACTCCCAGCTTTTCCCAACTGCAAAGGGATGGATGGACAGGGTGGAATTGGAGAGGCTCCTACAAACACCTGCTCTGCCCAGGAGTTTGGAAAGCTGCAGAATCATGACAGGGTAGCCACACTGTCCCAAGCCTGGAGCCATGGGCTGATCTGGCCATGAAAAGATACAAAAAACATGATATCTGCTACAGCGCTTCTTTATCCAGGTGCTTTTGGGAGCTTAGGTGAGAGGACAGAATGCAAAAGCTAAGGAGAACTGCCCAGTTCAGTGACAGGAAGGATAGGTCAGGGCTCTCCACTCCTCTTGCCTCCAGTTCTCAGAGAGGGTCATCATCAGACCACAACACAGCTGCCCAGGCACATCTCTGGGATCCAGGAGGCCTCTGGAGACCAATGATCTCATCACATCCTAATAGACCTCAAGAACAAAGGGCCTGGGCTGGGATATAGCTTAGTGTTAGAGTTCATGCCTAGTGTGTATGAAGCCCTGAGTTGTTTTCCTCAGTACCACATATACTGAAAAGGCAGTAAATGGCATTGTAGCTCAGGTAGTAGACTGCTAGCCTTGATCAACAATAGCTCAGTGACAGTGCCCAGCCCCTGATTTCAAACCGAAGGTCATTCACAAAATGAAAACTGCATACAGGGCCCTTTGTCAACCTCCGTTTACATGGGAAGAAGCCCATTCTGTTGTTCTTCTCTTGGCCTTCCATTCCATGAAATATGGAAGGGAAAATAACATTCTTTGTGGCTCAGTTGCACTGTACCAGGACCCTTCCCTGTACCCAGCTTTCTACCCTCTCCACAACTACCAGAATGTGTCCCGATGTAAGTGGTCTGGGCTCTTGAGGATCAGTCCCTTTCTTTATCTCTAAGAGTATGGTCATCACTCCAGTGATTTTCTTAAATTGAGCAAAGGGGGAAGGGACTCATCTTATTCCACTCTCCCCCTTCAGATTTCATCATGGAAATTGGTTTAAAATGAGTCATATGAAGAATCACTAGCAGGGTACTCGTGGATCTTGCCTATAATTCTAGTTACTCAAGAGTGTTGGAGGGTGCTAGAATTGAACTGAAGAGCTCAGGGACAGTGCCCAGCCTCTATGACTCATTAGAAAAATAAAAGAAAGAAACTGTATGTGGGTTAGGTATATCCGTCTTCTGTGAAAAAAATACAAAACAAACTACTTTCAAAAAAGCTGCACCAGAGAAAATAAATTGGCACCAAGTAAAAACCAAACTGTATATAAGCTTCAAGCCTTCCTGGTTCATATCTGGAATACCAGATTGACAAACTTAAGAAATTATCTAATGATGATCACAGTAAAGACCAAAACTGAAAAAAAGAAAAAGGAATAGTGTTTCTTGAAATCCTCTTCAGGGGGGAGAAACAGAGTCCCACAGGTACTGGGAGTCAGCTGTGGTGTGGAGGCTGGACAATTCAGAACACACCTGGCCTACATCACAATACCCTGATTCTCAAAACAAACCTCGTGTCTATTAGTCACTAATACAGTCATGTCAACATCCAGTCATATAAAACTGAAGATAAGGCTGCAAATAGAACAGTTCCAAGAAATCATATTGAAAATTAATCCCTGAGGATGGTGAGATGACTCAAAGCATACTGGATGGAAAACTACACCAGACACCAACAATAAAACAAGAGGAAAAAGAAGGCTGGAAAGATGCTTGAAGACTTTTGGGACAAATAGGCAACTAAGAAATAATTTCAGGGGCCAGAAGCAGTGCCTAGTGGTATAGTGCTTAACTAGCATGCACAAAAACCTGGGTTTGATTCTTCAGTACCATACACACAGAAAAAGCTGGAAGTGGTGTTGTCACTCAAGTGGCAGAGCTCTACCCTTGAGAAAAAAAATAGAATGTGTCCAAGGACAGTGCTTTGGCCCTGACTTCAAGCCATGAGACTGGAAAAAAAGAAATAATTTGAAATAACAATGAGCCACAGAGGTATACATACATGTAACTTCTGTTCAAATGTAGATATAGAAGTACAACCCATGGAAATTATGTTGGAAAGAAAACCAGAATTAGAAACCAAGTAAAGAATGTCCTGGGGCTGGAAGCATTGTCTAGTGGTAGACTGCTTGCACAAAGCTATGGTTCGATTCCTCAGGACCACATCCACAGAAAAAGCCAGGAGTGTTGCTGTGGCTCAAGAGATAGATCTCTAGCCATGAGGAAAATGTGTCCAAGAACAGTGCCCAGTCCCTTAGTAGAAGCTCCAGGACTGGGGGAAAATAGAGAATGTTCTGGAGCTCAAACATCAGCCTAGATCTTAAGGAGAATTGAGAAGGTCTCACCAAAAGCCATTTCAGTGAGTCCTCACTACGGGCATCTACATGGCATTTAGGTCCTGGGAGGCAGTGACAACACACTGGTGGTTTCCTCCTTTGACTGTGGCAGGGAGAAACACCACGGCTGAGTAATTAAAACAAAACAAAATTGTAAATAAGAAATATATGAATACAGAGGCACATAAGGAGGAGTACTGAGACAGACACACAAACTAAGAAATACAAGAATGAATCATTTATTATGGATGTCAACACACAGGTAAATCCCATGGCTAAAATGATATATGCAGCATGAATAAAGAATAGAAACAACCACAACACAAACAGAAAACTTTAACCTACACTAGGATACTTCTACTAAGAAGAGAAAATTCTGCCCAAACAATCTGGACAGAAAAATTCAAGAAGTTTCCCGTTAGAGCTGTATTAAAAACAAAAGCCAGACTGGAAGCATGGGTGAAGTCTAAGTTTGCAATGTGACTGAGATAGGAAGCACAATGAGGCCTCAGAGATTACATCCAATTGGTGATAATAAATAAAAGAGAGCAACCTAAGAAAGACAACTGGAGCCTGGCGCCAGTAGCTAACATCTGTAATTCTAGGTAGTCAAGAGGCTGAGATCTTAGGATTTTGGTTCAAAGCTAGCCTTGGCACAAAAAACCATGAGCCTCTTATGTCTAGTTACCTACCAGCTAGCGGGAAGTGGTGCTGTGGTTCAAGTTGTAGATTGCTGACTGTGACCTGAAGAGCTCAGGGACTGCTCCCAGGCCCAGAGTTCAAGGATCATTAGAGGAGGAGGGGAAAGAGGAGGGGGAGGAGGTGGTGGGGTATGGGCAGAGAAGAAGAAGAAGAAGAAGAAGAAGAAGAAGAAGAAGAAGAAGAAGAAGAAGAAGAAGAAGAAGAAGAAGAAGAAGAAGAAGAAGAAAGAAGGAAGAGGAAGAAGAAGAAGAAGAAGAAGAAGAAGAAGAAGAAGAAGAAGAAGAAGAAGAAGAAGAAGAAGAAGAAGAAGAAGAAGAAGTGGAGGAGGAGGAAGAAGTGGAGGAGGAGGAGGAGAAGGAAGAAGACGAAAACAACAACAACAACAACACAGTGAGACATAGAGTTAGGCTATATGTGTGGTCCAGGAATGGAAAGGTGGTAGATTTAGGAGACAGCAGATGTCAGCACATGTCTGGCCTTCTCTGTAACAGCCAGACTCACAAACCCAAAATCAACCCAATAGTAATGAAATACATATTTAAGCAATTACCAAGTATGTAAGAGTGTCAATGAGTGGAGTTCATTTTAATTCCACATAAGGAAGAGGGCATGATCCCTGTATATGTCACTACACAAAAAAGCACAGGAAACCAGTAATGGAACACTAAGGAAAGCCAAACTGAATACATGCTTGAAGTCTTTCTGGGCCATAAATAGATTATCATATTTAAAATAATAGCTACCAATGAAAAGAATTATGCATGCATGCTTACATGCATCTATGAAAGTACATATGTTTATCCAGAAAACTCAGGATGAGTGAGGAAGAAATTATGTACTGCAAATTAAAGTGAAGACCAAAAACAAAAAGGGTAAGATTTACCACCATCCACTTCAGTGAGTGAGAAAGAGGTGCACATGTGTGATCCAGGTAATGGGGGGGCAGGAGTGGAGGTTGGACAGTTCAGGACACACCTGGAAGCGCTCACAAATCCCTGTCCCATAAAACAAACACATGTCCACCAGTCACCAATTTGATTATGAAAAAATCAGTCATATAGAAAAGTAGGTAAAAAATAGGATGGAAGACAGCCTCTTCCACAAATGTTGTTTGCAGAATTGGTTAAACATGTTAGAAATACAATGTTAGATTGTTATATATTACCGTGCACCACAATCAATTTCAAATGATCAAATACCTCAACATAAAACAGATATCCTGAAAATATTACAGGAATAGACAGGAGAAACACTAGATGGCTCCTTGGCAAATATTGAATATTTCTCAATAAAGACCCAGCAACGCAAGAAATTAAAGAAAGGACAAATGGGACAATATTAAATTTCAGAGCTTTTCCATGGAAAATGACATACCTATCTCCATAAATAGAAAGCACACAGACTGAGAAAATAGCTTCACCTGCTGTAGAACAAACATGGGCCTCTCATCTCAAATATACTTAGAATTCAAAACCTTAAAAATTTCGAAGAAGCTACAACCCCATTTAAAAGTGGGCTAAAGGTTTAAAGATAGACTTTTCTGAATAGGAAAAAAGAAGGACCAATGGACACATAAAGCAAATGCAAAAGAAATACAAAGCAAAACAACATGGAGAGTCCAACTCAATGCACTCAGAATGGCCATTATCAAGAACTCTAATAACAACAGATGCTGGCAGGGATGAGAATAGATGGGAATGCTAGTGCACTGTTGGAGGGAGTGTAAACTTCTTCAACCAGTCTGTAAAGCTGTATAGAGATTCCTTTAAACCTAAACAGGGAAACTGGTTGCCATGGCTCATGCCTAGTTACTCAGGAGGCTGAGATCTGAGGATTGAAGTTCAAAGCCAGCTCAGACACTAAATTAGGTGAGACTATTATCTCCAATTAACCACCAGAAAACTGGAAGTGGCACAGTTGCTCAAGGGATAGGGCAGTAGCCTTGAACTAAAGAGTTCAGGGACAAGGTCCTAGCACAGAGTTCAAGTCCCATCACAGACAAAAAAGACCTAAACATAAAGCTCCACCATGACCCAGCAATCTCATTCCTGGGCATTTACAAAAATGTCCACAAACAGGGTCACACTAAAGCTGTCTGCATCATCACATTCATTGCAGCATTATTTGTCATCACGAATATATGGAAACAACCCAGACACACCTCAGTAGATAAATGGATCAAGAAAATGTGTTATATACATTATGAAATTCTATGTAGTCATTAGAAAGGATGACATCATCACATTTTTTAAGGAAATGGAAAGACATGTAAAAAATCATATGAAGTGAAGTAAGACATAAGGAAAAAAATCACACACTCAATGATAGCCCCCACTTTTGATATGTGGAATACATGTAGTTACTTTTTGTCCCTGGACGCCTTTTTTAACTTTGTTTTATGAGTCGGGTTTACAAAAATCCACTTCATAGGGTGAGAAACAGAGTCAATGAGAGGCAAATGTTCAGGCAGGTGTTCAGGACACACCTGGTCCAGTTCCCAATACTCTGTCTGACAAAACAGATATAAGCAGAAGTCACTCATATGGTTATGCTAAAAAAAACAGTCATATAAACACATTAGATTCTTGTTTCTAATGTACTATGTGAAGTTGTTTCTGTTGTCTTTCATCGTTTTCCCTATGATTTATCCCCTGTTGTCACTGTATCTGATTTTGGTATCTGGTGTGTTGTATATATGTTTATTTGAATTAGGGAAGGGAAGTGGAACAACAAAATGATTAGACAAAGGACATCAGTAAACCAATGTAACAGTCATAATCATAAGACAACATGTTGGAAAGAACTTTACAGTATGTGGGGTGATTGAGGGGAGGGAAATTGGGTTAAATCATGGGAGGTTCTCTAAAGAAGAAATAAGAACGGCCTATAGACACATGAAGAAATGCTCAACGTCTCTGGCCATAAAAGAAAAGCAATTCAAAATAACTCTAAGTTCCACCTCACTCCAGTTAGAATGACCACAATCAAGAAATCTGATAGCAACAGATGCTGGCGGGGATGTGGGCAGGAAGGATCTCTACTACACTGTTGTTGGGAGTGTAAATTTGTTCAACCACTATGGAAAGCAATATGGCGTTTCCTCAAAAGACTAAACATAGAGATCTCCTATGACTCAGCAATTCCACTACTTGGCATTTACCCAAAAATCCAGAAAAAAGGATATACGAAACCTACTGGCATAATGTTCATTACAGCAATATTTACCATAGCTAAGATATGGAACCAACCCAGATGCCCCTCAGTAGATGATTGGATCAAGAAGAGGTGGTAATTATACACAATGCAATTCTATGCTGCAATCAGAAAGAATGACATCTTCCCATTTGTAAGGAAATAGAAAGACTATGTTATTTCTCTTCTCTTTTGATGCCCTTTGGTTATTCTCATATTGTTATTATATCTGACTGTTTTACCCGGTATATTGCATATACATTTGATTATTTGAAATAGGAAAGGTAAGGGGGGAAAACAAGATGATTGGGAGGTGGTGGGGAAAAAGGGGAAAAAACTTGGGAAGGGTTATCAATGTGTGAGAAGTAATGCACCTACTTCCTGGCAAATGTAACTGTAATGCCTCTATATATTACAATAAAAAACATGAAATTTAAAAAATAAAATCATGTGGGGGCATTAAAGCAGAATAAAAGTGATTGCTTCCATTGCTAAAAGGCCACAGAGTATGAAGTAAAGAATAGAAATAATCACAACACCATCAAGGACATATACAGTGTGATGAAAAGAATTGAAGGAAACACAGATCAAGCCAAAAACTGTAGCACAGACTAGGATACTTTTGCAAAGAAGACAAAATCATGTAAATCAATCTGGAAGAACTCCAGGAGATTTCCTCTAAAGTGGATTTAAAGAAAAAAATTCAGGCTGGAAGATGTGGTCACTTCTAGGTGTGCAAGTGATTGAGAGAGCAAGCATAATGAGGCCTGAGAGATTGCATGCAAGTAGTGATAATGAATTTGTAAAAAGCAACATAAAAATACAACTGTAATGGACTGGGGGTTTGGCCTAGTGGTAGCGTGTTTGCCTAGTATACATGAAGACTGGGGTTTGATTCCTTGCTACCACATATATAGAAATACCTGGAAGTGCTGCTATGGCTCAAGTGGTAGTGCTCTAGCCTTGAGAAAACTCAAGGACAGTGCTCAGGCTCTGATTTCAAGCCCAGGACTGGGCAAAATGACAATTGTGAGACAGAAATGTGGGCATATATATTTCATCCAAATACTGAAATATGTTAACTTTGGGGGGCTGGAATTCAGGATATCACTGGCCTTCTCGAGAACATCAAGAATCACAAAAAAACACAAGAAAAACCACAAAAGCCATGAGCAATAGAATACATTTTAAAACAGATAGATGATGTAATGTTTCAATCAGTAAGACTCATGTTCAATGACCATGTGGAGAAGGGTATAACCTGTGAATGTGTCTGGGCACAAAACTGCTTTGGAAACCAGTAATAGAACACAAATAAAAACACAGGCTGCAATAATTTAGCTTCAGGCATTACTGGATCACTTACGAAGTACTATATTCATAAAACAATATCAGAAGGAAAGATTCATGCAAGCATACACACATCAATAAAATACAAACATTTATGCAGAATCACAGTGTGAGTGAGGAAGCAAAACATGTTTCTCAGCTACTGGAGATCACAGTGAAGACTAAAAAGGGAAATGAACAAGCACCGATATCCTCTTCGGGGTGAGAAGCAGAGGCCCATATGTATGATTCAGGGAATGGGAGACAGTGTGGAGGCTGAACATTTCAGGACACACCGAGCCGAGCTTGACATACCCGGACTCAGAAAACAACATGTTCAGCACTCACTCATATGGTCAGAAAAACAATCAGTCAGAACAAAAAACTGTAGGTAATTATAGATAGGGAACAATTCCAAGAAATAATATTGAAAAACAATTTCTGAGCATTAGAGATGTACTATAAACTGGGTGAGAAAGTGCACCAGACACCAACAATCTAACACCTGGAAAAAGCAAGTTGAATGAATATTTCACAGTTTCCAGACACAAGGAGATAACAATTGTTCAAGAGGTAATCTACTCACTGGGTTACAAATATAACTACAACTCCTCTATACATCACTCTGACAATAAAGTAGATTTTGTTAAAAAAAGAAATAATATTGATAAGGGCAGGATCATGGTAGTAATAATTGTGAGGATTACAAATATTTCTTTATTCACTATTAAAATTACTAACTGTATATAACAAAATTTGCTAACTGTAAAATTACCAAAATAAATTGTAATTCAATATAGTCAAGGAATAATAAATGTAGAGCTCAAAGAGTCAAAGTCGCTGCCGGGAGTTTGGCCTAGTGGTAGAGTGCTTGCCCTGCATACACAAAGACCCACGTTTGATTCTTTGGTATCACATACATAGAAAAAGCCCCATGTAGTGCTGTGGTGCAAGTGTTAGAGAGCTAGCCTTGAAAAATCTAAAGGACAGTGTACATTCTCTGAGATCAAGCCCTAGGAAGGGCAAAAAAAGCCAAACTCAGGGAAAAACTAAGAAAATATTGTCACAATGATCTCTGTAGAGCACTACTGACAAAAAATTGCAAAATCAGAAAAGAAAAATAAAGGATACACCACATATGTGAAATAAAGATTCTTCAGTGGCACGAAGAAGATAGAAGAGCCATATAATGTGTGATTGTGGTTGTTAATGTACTATATTATTTCTGAACTCTTTTGTTGTCCCTTTGTTAGTCTCATATTGTTACAACACCTTACCTTGTTATCTGGGATACTGTATATATGATTATTTGTTTATTTGAAATAGGAAAGGGAAGGGTGAAAACAAGATGAGGGGAGGGGTGGGGGAAGGAAATGGGGACAAACATGAGAAAGGGTATCAATGCGTGTGAAGTAATGCACCTTCTATCTGGTGAATATAACTGTAACTATTCTATTAATTACAATAAAGAAGAATTCACCTAGAAAAATGAAGGTAGAAAACATTTTTAGTCCAGAGATAGGTGGTGAATGCTCTCCTATGTGGAGTAGCTGTACCCTAAAAAGTCCTTGGGGGCAGCAAGCCCTTGTCTTCTCTTCATGATGTATGGCCAATGCCAATATGTTGTGTGTCTTCCTCTCTGAATTTACTGAAGTATGCAATACACACTTAGTGAGAACTAATTTCTTCTAAAAATAAAATAAGGGTAATAGCTCTTGGTGAAGGAGTGTAAACTTGTCCAATCACTCTGGAAAACAGTATGGAGGATCCTGAAAAGGCTAAACATAGAGCTCCCCTATGACACAGCAATCCCGCTTCTGGGCATCTACCCCAAATATCCAGAAGCAAAGCCATACTAAACCTACCAGCACAACAATGTTCATCGTAGTATAATTCACCATAGGTGAGATATGGAGCCAACCCAGATGCCCTTCAGTAGATGATTGAACCAAGAAGTGGTACTTATACACAACGGAATTTTATGCTGCCATCAGAATGAATGCCATTGCCCCATCTGTAAGGAAATGGAAAGACTTGGAAAAAAATCACATTAAGTGAAGTAGGCCAGCCCAAAGGAACATAGGCTCAATGGTTTCCTTCATTTGTAATACTTAGTGTATATTTAGGATTCTTCTAGCAAAGGATCACAATAGCTCAAAAGCTATGTACATATGGCCATATAGGATGAGGCTAAGCGAAATGAACTCCAGGATATGGAAACAAGACACTTAGTTTGTGATTGTTGTTCTTAATGTACAATGTGTGGCTATTTATTTTTCTTCTTTTCCCTTTAAGCTTTATATCATGTTATTATTATATCTGACTTTGGTACTTGGTATGTTATATATATATACACATATGTATACAAATATTTTTGTGTTTGAAAATGGGAAGATATGGGAAAACAAGATGAGTAGGAGGGGGTGGAGGGGAGGGAAAGTGGGAGAAAAACATGGGAAGGGGTAACACTGTTCAAGATGCACCCACTACCTGATGAATATAACTGTAATCCCTCTGTACATTACCACAACAATAAAGTAAAACCTAAAATTAAACAACAAATAAGGCTGATAAATTAGTTGTACGTCCAAACCTACCTGGAAACTGGTGGTAAAATGAACTTCAACTCTCTTAAGAATGCATTTAAGAAGGTTGAACAGATTTTGACAAGTACCTATTGGTACATACCATCCATTTGGGGATAGTATCATAAGTGCATGCCTACTAAACTTCTACAGACTTACATAAAAAATACACAGACTTCCAGCTGTAGATATATCATACTTGCCCATTAGGTTAAGGAACTTTAAACCATCTACCTTTGGCGATTTGTTTATGGTTATTCTCATGTGTTTTGTTGTTGTTGTTGTTGTTGTTTTTCCATTCTGGGTCTAGAGAAGCCCTGATCACTGTCCTTGGTCTTTCTCAAGGCTAGAGTTCTACCACTTGAGTCACAGCATTATTTCTGGCTTTTGTTCTATGTATGTGGTACTTAGAAATCGAACCCAGGGATTTGTGCATGCTGGGCTAGCAGTCTTCCTGTATGCCAAACTTCCGGACACAATCTTTTTTTTTTTTAATTTTCTAAATGTAGTCTTGGAATTTGTAATCCTCCTGGCTCAGCCTTCAGAAGGCTCAGATTAAAAGTATGCAAAGTGTGTGTCAACACATCTTGTACCACGAGAAACAAATTTAGAGAAATAATTCAAAGTTTCTTTCTGAGTTGCCTGTTCTTTCTTATGAAAAAATTAAAATGAAATAAAATAATAATAATACTTAGAAAGTAACAATGAGGCAGAGAAAAAGCTATATGAAAGGTCTGTATATGTGGAGATTTATACGTCAAAAAAACAGTAATTAATTAGGAAAGAAAACATGTATTAGAATCAAGTTCACATTCCTGCAAATCCCAAAAGGATAATTGAAAAGGACTCACCACAATCCACTTGTGTATTCCCACTCATGTTCTCTAGGTGGCATCCAGGTATGGGAAGGCAATGACAACAAGATGGTGGCTTCCTGTTCTGACTGTAGCACTGAGGGTCAGCCAGGCTCACAAAATAAAGAAGAAACAATCATCTCAACAAGCAATACATGAACACACAAAAGCAAGTGCATATACATAGGGGTGCGTCAGACAGATTACACATACATAGAAACCAAGAAAAATATGAATCAGTAAGTGTGGTTGTCAAGACACAGGAAAATGCTAAATCTTAAAAAACACTTATAGAATGAAAAAAAACGGAAGTAAACAAATCACAAGTAGGGAATTTTCTTCCACATTGTGATCCTTCCACTAAGAAGAGAAAATCCTGCACAATCAACTTGGGGGAAAACTTTGGGATCTCATCTAAAAGTCTCTTAAAAGAAAGAGTCTGGCTGGAAGCATGGATCCACTCTAGGTTTGCTTACAAACTTATATATCAAATAAAACATGGAGTTAGAGATTACACTCAAGTAGCAATAATGAAATAAAAAAGGAAATGAAAAGGGAAAATACGAGACAGAAATGTGGGTCCAAATGTGTGTTTCAGATACTGAAAGGTGGTATATGTCGGAGGCTGTAGAAATCAGGTCTTGGCTGTTTTCTGAAAAACAGCCAGACTCACAAAATAAAATTAAAAAAAACCTCAATAATAAGCAATGAAATATAAAACAAGTGTGAAGAAAATAAGTGTGTCAAGGAGTAGATTGCATGATAATTCCTCATAGAAGTTTATAATACGAGGATGTTACTGGGCAAAAAAAAATCAAACACTAATAAAAAGCCAGGTTGCAATAATGCTTCAAGCTTTCCTGAGCCATAAGGTAACCCATAATCCATGAAACAACTACTAATGGAAAATTCATTTATTCATATATAAATCAATAAACAACATACTCTTATCTGGAAACCACAGGGCAAGTGAGCAAGCAAACCTTGGATATCAACTAGTGGAGATCACAGTGAGACCAAATGGGAAAAATGAATAGGGTTTACGACATCTTGGTCAGGAGGTGAGAGAGAGAGGCCCACATGTGCTATCCAGATAATAAGAGGGAGGTATAGAGGCTGGACAGCTTAAGACACACCTGGAGAACATCACAATGACCTGTCTGACAAAATAAGAAACATGTCCATCAGTCACCTATATGATCATGTAAGCAAGCAGTCTTATACAACTGTAGCTAAGGAATCAAATAGAACAATCCCAACAAATCATACTGAAACTCAGTTCCTAAGGAAGTAGACATGTATGGATGCAAATTGGGTGGAAAACTACACCAGAAAACAACCATCAAACGTCTAGAAAAAGCAGGCCGGGGAGATGGTCAAGTCTTCCAAGGACAAATGGGGAACTAAGAAATACTTTAAACAAGCAATGAGACACAGCGAAAAACTTTTGTGAGAGGTAGGTACATATGTAGATGTGCAAGTACAATGCACAGAAATGAACTTTGAAAGAAAACATGGATTAGCAACCAAGTAAAGAATGTCCTGGAGCACACATTCTAGCACAGATCTAAAGGAGAATTGAGTATTCACAAGACAATTGAGTGAGTCCCCACTGGTGGCCTCTAGGTGGCATTAGGTCCTGGGAGGCTGTGAAAAGATGATGGTTTCCTGTTCTGACTGTAGCAGAGGGAGGGATGGTAAACTTAGCTCAGAAAATAAAGACAAAAAACATGTCACTAAGAAATATATGAACACAGAAATACATGTACATACACAGAAAGGGGCAAGTAAGATTGATGATACAGCCACTGAATCTGAGAAACAGAAAAGTAAACTCCTCACTATGAATGCCAATACACGGGTCAATTCCATGAGGAAAAGGACACATACAGTATGAGGAAAGAGTAGAAATAACCACAACACCAACAGGAAACTTTAGTCCACATAGGGATTCTTCTACTAAGAAGAGAAATTCCAGCACAATCAACCTGGTAGAAAAACTCCAAGAGATTCCCTCTAGCAGTGAATTGAAGAAATAAAAAAGCCATATTGGAAGTATCTGTCAAGTCTAGGTGTGCAAAGTGACTCAAACAGCAAGCACAATCAGGCCTTGGTGATTATATCCAAGTGGTGATAATAAAATCTAAAAGTAACATAAAGCAGACAACTATGGATCAGTAGTGTACACTAGTATTAATTTGCTTTCCTAGCATAAATAAAGAGCTGTGATTCAATCCTTGGCACCCCAAACTCAGAAAATGATGGGAGTGGTGCTTTGGCTCAATTTCTAGAGCACTAGCCTTGAGAAAGCTCAAGGAAAGGGCTTGGGCTGCGAATTCAGTCCCCAGGAAAGGTAGGATGGATCCATGTGTGTGATCCCTACACTGAAAGGAGGCAGCTGAGATCAAGAGAGGTCTGGCCTTCTCTAGAACAGTCATACTCACCAAATCAAAGGAAAAACACATAATCAATGAAAATCATATTTAAGTATGTATGAAGTAGGTAAGTGTGTCAACGCGGAGAACTCATGTCCATTTTCCATGTGGATAAGGGTATGATCCATGAATATGTCCTGGCACAGAAATGCACTGGACACCACTCATTGAGCACTAAGAAAAGGCCAGGCTGCAATAATGCTTCAAGACTTCCTGGGTCACACAGAGAGTACCATATTCATAAACACCTACAGATGGAAAGATTCATGCATGTATACATATATCAGTAAAATATATTTACCCAGAAACTGTGCGATGAGTGATCAAGCAACCTAAGGATATTATCTAGTGGAAATCACAGGATAGACAAACAAGGGAAAATGATTTGGGTTTTCCGAAATCCTCTTCAGTAGGTGAGAAACAGTCAGTGGGAGGCAGTTGTGGAGGGTGGACAGTTCAGGACACAACTGGCCAAGTTGGCAATACCGTGTCTCACCAAACAAATATATGCAGCAGTCACTCATGTGGTCATGGCAACAAACAATCATATCAACCACTAGGATTTTTTTTAATGTACTCTGTGAAGGTATTTGTACTTTCCTTGTTTTCCCTATGATTTCATCCCAGTTTTCACTGTATGTCATTAGGGTACGTGGGGTATTGTATATAGGTTTCCTTGAATTAAGGAAGGGAAGGGAAAGAAGCAAATGGTGGGAAGAAGGAGAAATTGTGAACTAATGCAACAGAGGTAATCATAAGACAATATGATAGAAAATAGCTCTGCAATTTGCGGAGAGGATTGGGAGACAGAAAATGGGAGAAAATCTCGAGTGGAAGAAGTACACTCACTGTTTTACATAAGTAAATAAAATCAATCAAGATGTCACCCTGATAATTAAATGAAATGTTTAAAAAATCAGGACCATATGTGTTATCCAGACATTAGAAAACAGTAGATATGGCAGGCTACACAGGTTAGGATATGGCAGGCTTTCTGGAGAAAAACCAACCACATAAAATTAGAGGAAAAAAAGGATTTCATAGGGTAAACACTGTTCCAAAGAATTTTTCCTAAATAAAAGAATGATGGCTGAGCACAGTGGTTTCCTACCTGTAATTCAAGTTACTCTGGAGGCTGACATCAGAAGATTGCATTTCAAAGGCACCCAGGGCAGGTTGGATTTGATCTTCATATATCCAACTAATTACCAAAAAAATCAAGAAGTAGACATGTGGATGAAGTGATGCAAGGCTTGTGGTGAGCACCAAAGCTCAAGGACAGTCTCTATTGTCTGACATCATGCTCACAACTCGCACATGTGCACACACACACACACACACACACACACACACACACACAGTCACACAGAGTGTAGATTCAAACCAAAAGTTTTAATGAAAATTACTAAATCTTAAAACAATGTAAATGGAGCTGATACCAGATTTGGGTATGGGAATGCTATAATTCATAAGATTTCTAAATGATTTTCTAACACCTCATTTGTTTTCTATAGTAACATAGTAGAATATTTTTCTGACCTTAATAATTATTTGAAGGTCATGAGACTTAAACTCTGGGCCTGGGTGCTGTCTCTGAGCTCTTTAGCTCATGGCTACCTCCATACAACTGGATCCAGGCATTCTCCCTGAGCTCTTTGGCTCAAGGCTAACACCCTACCCCTTGAGCCTGGGCCCCACTTCCCATTTTCTAGTGGTTAATTGGAGATAAGTGTCTCATGTTCTTTAGTGCCCGGCTGGCATTGAACCATGATCCTTAGATCCTTAGATCTCAGCCCCATGATAAAGTAGGATTACAGGCATGAGCCAACATGGCCTGCTATTAATAAATATTTTTAAACAAAAATAATAATGTAACTACTTAAAAATATATGTAATAAATTAAGGTGACATGGGAGTGATAATGGAATGGTTAAATTCTTTAAAGTGAACACTCCTTTGGGCACTGATTGTTTGGGAGATAAGGTCCCCCCTTCTCCCTGACCATGTATTTGGATCCTGCTGTAGCTGAGATGAAAAGTACAACCATCGTGATCAACTTCTTTTTTAGACGCACTCTCATGGCCCACAGTAGTTCTGTCTGCTGAGCTCAGAACGCCTCCTTCCCACCAGCCACGTGGTTAGAATTACAAGTATTAGCCACCACACTGGCTCTGGCACTCATCTTCTTTCCACAGGAACAGGAGAAATATCCCTTCCTTATGCAGCTCTAAATTTATTGTGTCATCAGTGTAGACTCTCTTGGCACACAGACATTCTTAATCAGTTAATTTGGCAAATGTGTAAATGGAAGTTTATGATGCAGTGACTAAGAGAAGATACTCTGCTGAGAGGAGCCAAGAACTCTTCCTACTTCACAGGGCCTTGCTAGACTGCTGCCTACCATTGATGGAGCTTGGCATTGTTGCAGGCAGCAGCCTGGATTGGAAGGAATCTACTGGTGTGGAGAATCAAATCAGGACATAAACAGGGTGACTTCCATAAGTATAAACTTTATAAATTTTAGGACCCAAAAGATCTCTCATCTTTGAGATTTACTTTTAAAGAATTAGAGGACGAGGAAAAGTTTATAATGATCACAAGAATCAGTTATAAGGAGAGTGGATTTATGGATATGAAGGATGGCTAACTAATTTTGGCTTTAACAATGAATTTATGGTTAACTTTGACATGTAATGTCTAAGTACATAAGGAATGTATTGGCAGCTAAAGCTAGTGGAGATTTACTGATAGATTTTCATTTCATTGTCCACTGATGTTATCTTTCATATTCAAATTTCTAACATCAAAGTATATTTTTGTGTCAACTTGAGAAAGTTGGAAAGATGTAAAATGGATTGAATTAAAGATATTTTGCATACATTAATAAAGTGCTAAAGCAAGAAAAAACATATGTAAATGTGTATGAAGGAAGTATGTGTGTCAATAAGTAAACATCATGTTTATTCTTCTTGAGGAAGAGAGGATGATTCATGAATGGGGTTTGTCACAAAACAAACAACAAAACAACTGCATACAACACATCCAAAGTAAAGACAAGGCCGGGCTGCAATAATGATTCAAAAGCCCTTCTGGCCTATATAGGACTACCATATTGATTAAACAACTCCAATGGAAATATTCATGCATGCATACATACATCAAGAAAATAAATGCATCTAACCACAAACCACAGCATAATTGAGCAAGCCAACCAAGGATTGCAACTAGTGAAGATCACAGTGCAGACCAAGAAAGAACAATGAATAGGGTTTAGCGATATCCTCTTCAGTATGTGAAAAGGAATAGCCTACATGAGTGGTCCAGGTAATGGAAGGCAGGTGTGGAGGCTGAAGAGCTGAGGTCACAGCTGAGCTCCAATACTCTGCTACCCAAAACAAACAACATGTCCATCAGTCACTAACAATGCCATGCAAAAATAAAATAAAACTTTAGACATGGAATCAAAAAGAACAATGAAAAGAAATTATACTAAACTCAGTTCTTGAGAATGGGTAGATGTGTGGATTCACACTGCATGGAAACTACACCACACATGAGCAATCAAACAACAAGATAAGGCAGGATGGAGATATGCTTCAAGACTTCCAGGGACAAATAGGTAACTTAGAATTAATTTGAAACAATTAGCCACAGAGAAACAGATACGTGAGAGGTAGGTACATATGTAGATGTATAAATACAAACAAGAAAAATTAAGTTGCCAAGAAAATATGAATAAGCAACCAGGTATAGCGCTTAACACCTAGAGCAGACCCGAGAGAGATGCTGAGAAGCAGTCAGCACATGGCACTTGAGTGAGTCCTCTGGGTGGCATCCAGGTCATAGGAGACAGTGACAGCATGCTGGTAGATTTCCAGCTCTGACTGTTTCAGGGAGGGCCAGCTTGATTCAAAGAAGAAAGACAAAACAAACCTGTAAATAAGAATAAATGACTATAGAGATACATGTTCATGAACACTCAAGGGTGAGTGAAGTCTATGATACACACATAGCAACTAAGAAACTGAAAAATGAATCACTATATGGATGCCAACACACAGGTAAATCCCTTGGCCCAAAGGACACATAAAGTATGAAGAAAAAAATAGAAATAACTACAACACAAACAGGGAACTTTAGCCCACACGGGGATACTTCTAATTTGAGAAAATCTTGCAACAATAATTTAGGGAATGAAATTCCAGGAGATTCCCTCTAGAACCTTAATAAAAGACTTATCCAGGCCGGAAGTACAGGTCAAATGTAGGTGTGCAAATTGACTGAGACAGCAAGCACCCTGAGGCCTCAGAGATTACAGGTGGTCATGATAAATAATAACAATAAACAACATAAAAAGCCACCTATGAGTCAGATCTCACATACTGAAATGTGCTGGATGTGGGAGGCTGAAGAGGTCAGAACTTTGCTGGCCTTCTGGAGAATGGCCAAACTCACAAAACAACACAAACCAAAAATTCATAATTAAGGACATGCATTTTTAAACATATATGAAGGATTTAATTAAGTGTGTAAATGAGTAGAAATCATGACCATTGACCATGTGAAAGGGTATAACCACTGAGTTTTCTGGGCAGAAAAACCCACTGGATGCCACTAACCAAACACCAAGTAAAGGCCAGGTTACAATAATGCTTCAAGGCTTTCTGGGTCTTATAGGGAGTTCCATATACCAGCTACTGATGGAAAGACTCATGCATGCATATACAACTCAATAAAATGCATGCATTTATCCACAAGCCACAGGATGAGTGAGCAAACCAACCAACAATAGCATGTAGTGAAATCACACTGGACATCCAAAAAAAAAAAATGAACAATGTTTTCTCACATTCTCTGCAGTGGATGAGAAAGAAAGCCCCACATGTGTGATCCATGTAATGGGAGGCAGGTGAGGAGGCTGGACAGTTGAGGACACATCTGGATGAACTCGCAGAACCCTGCCTTACAATGAGCAGCCTGTCCATCAGTCACTCGTAGTCATGCAAACAATCCGTCCTATAAAAGTGGAGGTAAGAAATCAAAGAGAACAATCCCAGGAAACCATACTGAAATGCAGTTCCTGAGGAACCTGTTTGGATCCTGTGTGGATGCAAACTGGGTGGACAAACAACAACAACAATCAAACAACTAGAAAAGTCAGGCTGGAAGGATGCTTCAAGACTTCTAGGGAAAAATAGGTTTCTAAGATATAATTTGACACAATAATGAGCTATAAGAATTAGTTATATGAAATGTTGGTGCATATGAAGATGTGTAAGTATAAAACACAGAAATTAATCTGAAAAGAAAACATGAATTGGCAACCAAGTAAAGGATGTCCTGCAGTTCACCCAAAAGGAGAATAGAGAAGGACTCACCTCAAGCCACTTCAGTGAGTCCACACTAGTGGCCTCTAGGTGGCATCCAGGTGTAGGGAGGCAGTGACAACAGCTGGTGCTTTCCTGCTCTGCCTCTGGCAGGGAGAGTCACCTTGGCTCAGAAAAATAAAGACAAAACAAGCTTGTCAAAAGTAATATATGAATAGAGACACCAAAGTACATCACACACAGGGTAAGTCATATCAATTATAATAGGCACTGAAACTGAGAAATATAAAATTAAACCACTCTCTATGGATGCCAACACACAGGTCAATCCCATGATTAAAAGAACACTTACAGTAGAAACAAAAGAAAGAACAACACAAAGAGAAAACTTTAGCCCACACGGGAATCCATGTTCAAAGGGAAAATGCTCCACAATCAGCCAGATCAGATAATTCTTAGAGATTATTTCTAGAGAGCTTCTGGAGAGCAGTGGTCTCATCACATCATAATAGACCTCAAGAACAAAGGTCCTGGGCTGGCCCATGGCTTAGTGGTAGAGTTCTTGCCTAGAGTGTATGAAGCCCTGGGTTGGATTCCTCAGTACCACATATATTGAAAGGGCAGGAAATGACATTGTGGCTCAGGAAGTAGACTGCGAGGCTAGAGCAAAAGTAAGCACAGAGGCAATGCACATAGGAGCCTGGAGACATGGCTCATTGTGTGTAATCCTAGTTACTCGGGAGGCTGAGAGCTGACAATCTCAGTTCAAAGTCAACTCACTCACTAAAGTTGGTGAGACACTTATCTCCATTTAACCACCTGAAAACTTGAAGTAGTGCTGTGACTCATGTGGATCCTGATAAGTTTTTGAGGAATCTGCTTTCCAAAATGATTGAAGTTTACACTCCCACTAACAATGTAGTAACATTCCCTTAACATTCCCTTCTGCCCTCATCCCTTCTGGCATGTATTGTTATCTTTAACCCACTTTTTAATGGTATTATAGGGTTTTTTTCAGTTTGTTTTTGGGGGATTTAAGTAGCTATGACATTTTTAGAAACAATGAACCACAAAGTAAAAGATACCTGAAAGCTTAGTGTATATGAAGTTGTAGAAGTACAAATCACAGAAACTAATTAGGAAAGAAATCATGAATTAGCAATAAAGTCCTAGAGCTCATCCCAGCTCAGAAGAAAAAGAATTGAAAAGAACTCACCTCAAGCCACTTCTGTGAGTCTTCACTAGTGACCTCTAGGTGGCATCCAGGTGGTGGGATGCAGGGATAACTGAGAGGGTCACTTTGCTTCAGAAAGTGAAGACAAACCAAACATGTGAAGGGGACATACATGAATCTAGAAACAGGTATATACACATCCAGGGGCAAGCCAGATGGATGGCATATACATAGAAACTAAGAAATACAAATATGAATAATAAATTATGGATTCCAGCTCACAGGTGTATGTCATGAATGAAAGGACACATATAGTATGAAGAGGAGCAAAGAAAGAATCACAACACAAACAGGAAACTTTAGTTCACACTGAGATCCTTCTACTAAAAAGGGAAAATCCTGCACATTCAACCTTGACAGAAAACCCAGGAGATTCCCTCTAGAAGTGTTTTCAAAGAAAAAAAGCCTGTCTGGTTGCAGGAACAAATTCCATGCATGGAAAGTGACTAAGATAGCAAGCACAATTACCCCTCAAGTATAATATCTAAGTGGTGATAATAAAAATTAACACTGACAACACTGGGCCATTAATGTGGCCTAGTGATAGAATGCTTGCCTACTGTGCAAGACTGGAATACATTCTTTGATACCACATACATAGAAAAAAACCACAGTGGTGCTGTGCCTCCATTGACTCTAGCATTGAGAAACCTCAAGGACTGCCTTGGCTGTGATTTCCCCCCTTAGGACTGGAAAAACAAGAAAAAAAACTGTGAGACAGAAAGCTGGGTTCATATGCATGATCCTGATACTGAAACATGGTAGATGTGTGAGGGAGCTGAGCTCAAGGCCAATACTGGCATTCTGAAGAACAACCAGACTGACAAAACGAGCTCCCCCCAAAAAGTATAAGTAATGAAATACATATTTAAATAGAAATGAATTATTTGAGGGTGTCAATGAGTAGAACTCATGTTAATTACCCACGTGGAGAAAGGTATGACCCATGAATGTGTCTGGGCACAAAAACACACTGGACATCTCTGATGGAAAACTAAGAATAAAAAACAGGATACATGGGCTGGGAAATTGGTCTAGTGGTAGAGTGCTTGCCTAGCATGCACGAAGGCCCGGGTTCAATTCCTCTGTACCACAAACATAGAAAAAAGGCAAGGAGAAAGTCCAAGGACAGTGCTCAGGCCCTGAGATCAAGCCCAGGACTGGCAACAAAAACAGGTTACAATAATACTCAAGCCTTCCTGGGTCATTTAGGGAGTACTATATTCATAAAATGAATTCCGATGGAAAATACACACATGCATGCATACATACATACATCAATAAAACTACATATGTTTTTCAAGAAACCACAGGATGAGTGAGCAAGCAAGCCAAGGAAATCAAGTTGTACACATCATAGTGAGGAAGAAAATGGAAAAATGAATAGGATTTACCTGAATCCTCTTCAGTGGGTGAGAAACAGAGGGCAAATTGTTTGATCCAGGGAAAAGGAGGCAGGTGTGGAGAATAGACAGTTGAAGAAGACACAGCTGGACAGTCCCCCAATATACTGTCTCACAAAACAAACCACATGTGCAGCAGTCACTCATACACTCATGCAAACACTCTGTCATATAAAACACTCGATTGTTGTATTTAATGTACTATGTGAAGATATTTCTTTTTTTTTCTTTTGTTTCTTTTCTGCCTCTGATTTATACCATGTTGCCACTGTATCTGATTATGGTTCCTGGTTTATTCTGTATGTGTTTATTTGAATTAGGGAAGGGAAATGAAAAAACAAAATGATTACAGATAGGATATCAGGTATATAAAAGTAACAGTCATAATCACAAGACAATATGTTGGAAAGAACTTTACAGCTGCTGGGATGGTTGAGGGGGGAGAAAGTGGGAAAAGATCCTGGGGTATGTTGGCACTGATTGAGAAGTGAAGAGATTATTGCCTTATGTGTTTTCCTGTAATCCCTCTGTACTTCACATAGACAATAATTTATTAAAGGCTGGGAGAGTGACTTAGTGGTAGAGTGCTTGCCCAGCATGCACAAAGCCCTGGCTTAGATTCCTCTGTACCACATACACAGAAAAAGCTGGACATTGTGCTGTGGCTCAAGGGGCAGAGCACTAGCCATGAGCACAAAGTGTCCAAGGACAGTGCCTAGGCCCTGGGTTCAACCCTACGACAAGTAATGTGAAAAAGAAAAAGAGTTGCAAAATGAACCTGGTACCCAATAAATGCTGAAACCCAGATGCCTACAGCAGTTATTTGCTGGCTACACAAGGCTGTGATTCGTTTCCAACTCTGGAAGAATAAATTAGTATAACCACATCAGGTCTTTATGTGTGCTTTTCTTGCAGTTCTGGCACTGGAATTCAGGGCCTAACACATGCTAGACAAGCATTCACGGACTTTGAGGAATTCTCTAATTTCTCTTCAACTTTTCACGTCACTCTATGGGAAATAATGGTAACCAGATCTTTCAAAATACACAGAAATTTGCTTAAAACTCTTCAAGGGGTGACGGGTCTATAGGTCAGGTGTAGAGTGCAATACTTTGAGGTCAATGTCATCCCTGTCCTCACTCCGAAGTTTATAAATCTTCTAAAAGAAAGAATCCATTCAAATTTACCATTGTCCCAGAAACCAGCAGTCACTCAATGAATACATTTCATTACTCTATACCCATATTTATGTAGAAATAATAATGAGTGTGTAAGAATGTAAATCACAGTACAATACTAACATGACTATCTGTCCTAAATGACCCTCCTATAATAAGTCAACACAAATTTGATAGCTTAAAAATAAATAAAACAGGTTGGAGGGAAAGACAGACAAAAATATGAGAAAGGGTACCAATGTTTGGGAAGAAATATACCCACTACCGGACAAATGTATCTGTAAGCCCTCTTTACATCACCCATACAATAAAATACAATAAGAATAAATAAATAAAAGAAGAGTGATTAAGGAAAACTGCTAGTAAGCTATTAATTGGAATAATTCCAAGAAATAATATTAAAACTCAGTTCCTGAAGGTGGGTTGATGTGTTGATGCAAACTGGGTGTAAAACTACACCAGACACCAACAATCAAACAACAAGAAAATGCAGTATGGAGAGATGCTTCAAGTCTTCCAGGGACAAATAGGTATCCTAGACATAAATAATTTGAAACAACAAACAGCCACAGAGAAACAGATACATGAATGATTGGTACATATATGTATATAGTACAGAAATTAATTTAAAAAGAAAATATGAATTAGCAATCAAGTAAAGAATGTCCTAGAGCAAACAGTCAAGCATGGCCTTGAAAGGAGAATTGAGGACCCACCACAACCATTTTCAATGAGTCCCCACTAGTGGCCCCAAGTCAGAATACATGTCCTGGGAGATGGTGAAAGTAGCCTCATGGATTCCTGCTCCAACTATGTAGGGAGTTTCACCTTTGAAGAGAAAATAAAGACAAAGGTGGCAATTAGAAGCACATGAATACATAGATACATATATATATATGTACACACACGAAGGTGTGAGTCAGATTAATGATACAGACATAGACATTAAAGCATACAAAATGCATCACTAAATATGGATGCTAAAACAGAGGTAAATCCCATGGCTAAAACACACAGAGTAGGAAGAAAAGAACAGAAATAATCACAATACCACCAAGGACGCATACAGTGTGAAGACAAGAATTGAAGGAACCACAACTGAGCCAGGAAACTTTAACACAGAGTAGGATACATTTACAAAGAAGACAGAACCCTGCACACTCAATCTGGACATTTCCTCTTAAAGTGTATTCCAAGAAAAATATCCAGGCTGGAAGAAGGGGCCAAATTTATGTGTGCAAGTGATTGAAATATCAAGTACAAACAGGCCTCAGAGATTACATGCACATGGTAGTAGTACAATTTTTGCCAGTCCTGAGCCTTGAACTCAGGGCCTGAGCACTGTCCTTGGGCTTTCTCATGGCTAGAGCTGTACCGCTTGAGCCACAACATCATTACTGGCTTTTTTTCTATGTATGTGGTACCAAGGAATCAAATCCGGATCTTAGTACATGCTAGGCAATCACTATACCCCTAGGCCAAACTCCCAGCCCATTACAGTTGTTTTTTAATATATATTTTATTGTAATTAATAAAAGGGTTACATGATATTTGTCAGATAGAAGGTGCATTAATTCACATATATTGATACCCTTTCACATGTCTTGGTGCCCATTACAGTTGTCTTTTTATGTTGGCTTTTTAAAATGTACTATTAGGTCTGGCCCGGTGGTAGAGTGCTTGCCGAGCATGCACAAAGGCCCTCGTTCAATTCCTTGGTACCACACACATAAAAAAAGCCAGAAGTGATGCCAAGGCTCAAGTGATAGAACTCTAGCCTTGAGAATGACAAAGGACAATGCTCAGACCCTTTATTACAGCTCCAGGACGGGCAAAAACAAAAAGAAAAACAAAGAACAAAAAAACAAGACATACAAAAATGAATCAGTAAGTGTGGCTGCCAACACATAGGTAAATGCCAAGTCTAAAAGAACTCTTACAAAATGAAGAAAAAAACATAAATAAACAAAACACAAGTAGGGAATTTTCATCTACACTGTGATCCTTCTACTAAGAAGAGAAAACCCTGCATAATCAACGTTGGGAGAAAACTTTATGGATTTCCATGTAAAAGTATATAAAAAGAAAAGAGCCAGGCTGGAAGCATGGATTTACTCTCGTTGTGCTAAAAGATCAATATATCAAACAAAACATGGATGCAGAGATTATATCCAAGTACCAAATGGATTAAAAATGTAATATAAAAAGGATAATGTGGCTACTGAGGGGTATTGTATGTAGATTTATGTTTATTAGGGAAGGGAAGTGAAACAACCAATTGGTAAGGAGAAAGTATGAATTCATACAACAGAGATACTCAGAAGACAGTAAAATAGAACTGAACTTTATAATTTTCTGACAGGATTAGGAGATAAAAAGTGGGAGAAAAACTTGGGTGAAGGTAACAATTGTTGACAAGAAACACACTCACTGCCTTACATATGTAAATTAAATCAATCCAGATGTCACCCTGATAATTAATTTTTTTAACGGGGACCACATGTGTGATCCAGACATTAAAAGGTGGATATATGGTAGGCCACAGAGGTCAGGACATGGCAGGCTTTCTGTAGAAGAGCAAAACATACAAATTTTTTAAAAAGAGGATTTCCAAGAATAAGCAGTGTCCCAAATGATTTTTCCTAAAGAAACAAACAAAAAACTGACAGCTCAGCACTGATGGCTCCTATCTGTAATTCAAGCTACTTGGGAAGCTGACGTCTGAAGATTGCAGTTCAAAGGCCTCATATGTCCAATTAAACACCAGAAAATCAAGACGTGGACATGTGGATGAAGTGATACAAGGCTTGTGGTGAGCAACAAAGTTCAAGGACAGTCTCCTGGGCCTGATATCATTTCCACAACAACTTGCACTTGCACAAACACACACACAAACACAGAGTAGGATCAAACCAATAGTTACCATGTAAGTTACTGTCTTAAAATAAATAGAGGTAGCTTATACCAGATTTGGGTATGGGTAAGCTATCATTCAAATGTTTCTAAATGATTTCCTAACACCTCATTCTTTTTCTACAATAACAAGCCTATCTAAAGAACATTGTTCTGCCCTTAATCAATATTTTTAAGCAATAAAAACAACAGAAGCAATTCAAAACATATGAAAATACATATAAAAGATTCATGTGTGTCAATATGTAGATATGATGCTAATTCCCCATGAGGAAAAGAGGACGACCCATGAATGCATTTGGTCACGAACAAAAAATGGATACTACATATCCAAGACTAAGAAAAAGCCAGGGTTCAATAATGATTCAAAAGCCTTGCTGGGCCATGCTCATACTAATCAACTACCAATGGAAAGAGTCATGTGTGCATGCATACATACATTAGTAAAATGAATGCATTTAATGAAAAACCACAGGATGAGTGAGCAAGCCAACCAAGCATATCATCTACTGGAGATCACAGTGTAGATAAAAAACGAAAAGTGAACAGGGGTTACCAAAATCCCCTTCAGTGGATGAGAAAGAAAGGCCCACATGAGTGATCCACGTAGTGGGAGGCAGGTGTGTAGGCTGAAGAGTTGAGGACACAGCTGAGCTCCAATACTGTGTCTCACAAAACAAACAACATGTCCATCAGTCACTGCTAAGTTCATGCAATCAATCAGTCATATAAAAATGTAGCTAAGTTGCAAATGGAATAATTCCAAGCCATTATATTGGAACTCAGTGACTGAGGATGGGAAGATGTGTGGGTGCAAACTGGGTGGAATATTATACCAGATTCAATCAAACAAGAACAGACAGGATCAAATTTGGTTGAAGACTTCCAGGAACAAATAGGTATCAAGGAAAATGTGATACAATGAGCCACAAAGAGATAGGTTTATGAACGGTCGATATATATATGTATAATGTAAAAATACAAAACAGAAATGTTAAGTGGGTAAGAAAATATGAATTTTCAACAAAGTAAAGAATGTTTTTGAGCTTACATCCCACAGCTGACCCAAAAGGAGAATGGAAAAGGATTCACCACATACTACTTCAGTGGATTCACATTAGTGGACTCTAGGTGGCATCTGGGTTTAGGGAGGCAGTGACACCATGCTGGTGGGTTTCCTGCTCTGACTGTGGCAGGGAGGGTCACCTTGACTCAGAAAAGAAAGACATAACAAAAGGTAAATAAGAAATAAATGAATGCAGAGACACATGCACGTAAACATGCAGGCGCTAGTCAAATCCATGATACAGACATAGAAACTAAGAAATACAAAAATGAATAACTATGGATACCAACACACAGGTAAATCTATGGATCAGAGGACTCTTAAAGTATGAAGAAAAGAATAGAAATAACCACAACACAAACAGGAAATTTTGGCCGTTACTGGATCCCACTACAAAGAGAAAATCTTGCAAATCACACTGGGCAGAAAATTCCAGGAGACTCCCTCTAGATTTGTATTAAAAAGACAAAAATCCAGGCTGGAAGAAGGGGTCATATGTAGGTGTACAAAGTGACTGACACAGCAAGCACAATGAAGCCTCAGAAATGACATCCAAGAGGCAAGGATAAATAATAAAAAGGAACATAAAAAGACAACATTGAGACAGGAAGGTGGGTCCAAATGTGTAATCCAGATACTGAAACCTGCTTGATGTGGGAGGCTGCAGAGGTCAGAACATTGCTGGCCTTCTGGAGAACGGCCACACTCACAAAACCAAACCGAACAAAATCCATAAGTAATGAAATGAATTTTTAAGGAGGTACGAAGGAAGGAGGTAAGTGTGTCAATGAGTAGAATTCATGTCCATTGTCCATGTGGAGTAGGGTATAACCCCTGAATTTGTATGGACACAAAAACACACTGGACACTATTAACTGAACACTAACAAAAAGCCACGGTACAATAATGCTTCCAGCCTTCCTGGATCTTATAGGGTGTTCTGTATTCATAAACCAAATATCGATGGAAAGACTCATGTCATGTATTCCTACACACCTCATTAAAATGCTTATATTTATCCACAAGCCACAGGATGAGTGAGCAAACCAACCAACAATACCATGTAGTGAAATCACACTGAACATCCAAAACAAAATGATCAATGTTTTCTGACATTCTCTGCAGTGGGTGAGAAAGAAAGGCCCACATGTGTGATCCAGATAATGGGAGGCAGGTGAGGAGGCTGGACAGTTGAGGACTCACCTGGATGAGCTCGCAGAACCCTGCCTTACAATGAAGAGCATGTCCATCAGTCACTCGTGGTCATGCAAACAATCCGTCTATAAAAGCGGAGGCAGTAAAAATTTAAAATATCTAATATCAATTCACAAATGGATTTTAGTGCCTACTGTTTAAGGCTATATCACTAATCTCAATATGTGCTTAGAAACTGAATTCTCCCTCTAGACATTTAAAAATAAGGGATGGGATTTTAACTTAAAAAAGTGGAGGGAAGAAATCAAAGGAAACAATCCCAAGAAATCATATTGAAACACAGTTCCTGAGGAAGTGGATATGTGTGGATGCAAACTGGGTGGAAACCCACACCAGACAACAACAAGCAAACAACAAGTAAAGGCAGGCTAGATGGGTGCTACACGGATTCCAGGGAAAAATAAGTTTAAAGATACAATTCGATATAACAATGAGCCACAGAGAAATAGCTACATGAAAGGCCTGTACATATGTAGATGTATAAGTACAAAACAGAGAAATTAATCTGGAAACAAAACATGAATTGGCAGCCAAGTAAAGAACGTGCTGGAGATCACAGTCCAGGACAGATCCAAATGACGAACTGAGAAGGACTCACCACAAACCACTTCAGTGTGCCCCACCCCGCTACTGGTATCTAGGTGGCATCCAGGTCCTGGGAGACAGGGACAAGAGGCTGGTGGTTTCCTGCTCTGACAGTGACAGAAAGGGTCACCTCAGCTCACAAAATAAAGGCAAAACAAACCTGTCAAAATAAATTCACGAAGACAGAGACACATGTATGTACGCATTAAAGGAGGAGTCAGATGGATTATATCAACATAGCACCTAAGAAATGCACCAACTCTGGATGCTAACACACAGGTAAATCTCATGACAAAAAGGACACACACACAATATGAAGAAAAGAATAGAAATAACCACAACACAAATAGGAAATTTTAGTCCACACTGGAATCCTTTATGCCTAATGGAAAATCCTACACAGCCAAAGGGGCAAAAAATTGCAGGACATTCTCACCAGAACCATAGTAAAAAAATATAGCCAGGATGAAACCATGGGCGAACTTTGAGTGTGCAATATAAGAGAGATAACAAGCATAATTAGACCTCAGATATTATACACTTAACTGGAAATACTAAATTAAAACATGCAATTAAAAAGGACAAATGTGAGATAATAAAGTGGGTCCATATATTTGATCCAGATACTGAAATGTGGGTGTGCCTCAGGGAACCCAAGACAGTCCTCCTCAGACACCACAACTGCAATTCACACATGGGTCTTATTCAAGTATGTTCCCAAGACAAATACTTCTGGCTTAACGTTTTGGATTATTTGCCTTTGTTCATGAAATATATTTAGTTGAGAATCCATTTAATTATGTTAGAGAAGGAGATGTTAGGAAACTCAGAGGAAGAGCTTGCTATATTTCTATGAGAATATTTTGTTTTTGTTTTTTTGCCAGTCCTGGGGCTTGAACCCAGGGTCTGTGCACTGTCCCAGAGACTCTCTGAACTCATAGCTAGCACTCTATCACTTGAGCCACTTGAACAGAACGTCTGAGCACTGTCCATGAGTTTTTTTCACTCAAGACTGACACCCTGCCACTTTGAGTCATAGCTCTACTTTCAGCTTTCTGGTGGTTATAGCATTACACAGAATTTCTTGACTTGATGACTGACTCTGAACTGTGATGCACAGATCTCAGGCTCTTGAGTAGCTAGGATTACAGTCATGAGCCGCCAACACCAAGCTCAGATTTCATTGTTAACAGAAAGATCAGAATTTGTAAGCGGAAAGACAATACAAATTAACATTCTAAAAATGTCTGAAAGTTGTTCCCCAAATAATTTGGGTAATTTACAGAGATGAATTTCATTGAATCCTTTCTTTGCTTTCTAGTACTTTTCTATGTTGTCTGCCTTTGAAAACATAGATAATAAAACTTCCTGAGAAACCCCATATATGAATCTTTGTTAGCTATCATTAAATATTTATATTCGGCTTTATGTGGAAATCTAAATACTTCTTTCTCATTCTAGTTATTTTGACAATGTTTTGTTGTTGCTGTTGTTTTATCTAAGTGTGGAGAAAAGCTTAAGATTAATTTATAATATTGTTGTTTGACTCAAGAGCAGTGAGTTTAAAAAGCCACCAAATTATTGTTTCACATTCATTTATTTATTCCTTTTGAGTTATTATTTGTGCGGGTAGTTCTAATTATGGAGCTTGGGATAGAGGCTACTTGCAGTGCGATTAGATGTGATGAAAGGAAAGGACCCTATGGTTAGGTGTAGATTGTTGTCAAGGGCCTGATTTTTTTGGGATAGTACATTCAAAGGTGTTTTATTATTTAATATGATTGCTTAAATAAAAGTTGCCTAAGCTGGGTGGCAGAATCTCACATCTGTAATCCTAGTTACTTAGGTGGCCGAGATCTGAGGATCACGATGCAAAGCCAGCCTGGCACAAAAGACCATGAGATTCTTTTCTCCAATTAACCACTAGAAAACTGGAAATGGGCACTGTAGCCCAGGTGGTAGAGTGCTGGCCTTGAGCTGAGGAGTTCAAGGATAGCACCCATGCCCAGGTTTCAAGCCCCATGACCTGTAAACATTTTTAAAAATTGCCTATACATGGATTAAAACATTTATATGTATGGCAAGGATACTTTAACTAGTCAATATAGGACTGGAAATCTTAGCCAGATTAACTAAGCAAGAAATTGGCATTGCAAATAAGGCAAGAAGCAAGCATAAAGGGGATCCAAGTAGGGAAAGAGGAAATAAAACTATCCCTCTTTGCAGATGAGATGATTCTGTATTTAAAGAATCCTATAGACTCTACTCCCAAGCTCCTTGAGCTGATTCAAAGATTTGGAAGAGTAGCAGGCTATAAAATCAACCCTCAAAAATCAACTGGCTTCCTTTACGCCAACAGTGAGAAGAATGAGGCAATAATCAGGAAAGAAACTCCTTTCACAATAGCCTCAAAGAAAATAAAGTACCTAGGAATTAGCTTAACTAAGAATGTAAAGGACCTTTTTGATGAAAACTTTAAAACCCTAAAAAAGGAAATTAAAGCAGAACTAAGGAAATGGAAAAACCTCCCATGCTCCTGGATTGGAAGAATCAACATTGTGAAAATGACAATCTTACCAAGAGCTATCTACAAATTCAATGCAATACCCATCAACATCCCAATGTCATTCTTTAAAGAAATAGAAGAGGTAGTACAAAATTTCTTATGGAATAATAAAAGACCCCGTATAGCAAAAACACTTCTTAGCAGAAATAACAGCGCTGGAGGAATTTCAATTCCAAACTTTAGACTCTATTACAGAGCTATAATTCTCAAAACAGCTTGGTACTGGCACAGGAACAGGCCTGAAGACCAATGGAATAGAACTGAGGACCCAGATATTAAACCACAGACCTATGGCCACCTAATCTTTGACAAGGGAGCCAAAATACAGAATGGAAGAAAGACAGCCTCTTCAACAAGTTGTGCTGGCAGAACTGGTTAAGCACCTGCAGAAAACTAAAGCTGGATCCTTCTTTGTCACCTTGCACTAGAATTAACTCCAAATGGATCAAAGACCTGGAGGTAAAACTGACACACTGAAAACTCTACAGGAAGGAATAGGAGATACACTCGGCCTCCTTGGCACCGGTCGAAACTTTCTTAATAAGGACCAAGAATCACACCAAATCAGAGAACGGCTGGATAAGTGGGACTGCATTAAACTGCAGAGCTTTTGTATGGCAAAGGACATAGCTAGTAAACTAATCAGGAAGCCTACAAAGTGGGAGAAGATCTTCATCAACCATACCACGGGCAAAGGCCTCACATCTAAAATATATCAACAGCTCAAAAATTGAATTATTCCAAACTAATCTCCAAAGTAACAACCATCCCATAAAAAATGGGCCAAAGACTTAAAGAGAGTCTTCTCTGAAGAAGAAACAAAAATGGCCTATAGACACATGAAGAAATGCTCAACATCTCTGGTCATAAAAGAAATGCAAATCAAAACAACTCTAAGATTCCACCTCACTCCAGCTAGAATGGCCAGGACCAGGAAAACGAATGACAACAGATGCTGGAGGGGATGTGGCCAGGAGGGATCACTACTACACTGTTGGTGGGAGTGCAAACTCGTTCAACCACTATGGAAAGCAGTGTGGCAGTGCCTCAAAAGGCTAAACATAGAACTCCCCTATGACCCAGCAATTCCACTACTTGGCATTTACCCAACCACCCAGAAACAAGGACATACTAAACCCACTAGCACAACAATGTTCATTGCAGCACTATTCACCATAGCAAAGATATGGAACCAACCTAGATGTCCCTCAGTTGATGAGTGGATCAACAAGTTGTGGTATTTGTACACAATGGAATTCTATGCTGCTGTCAGAAAGAATGACATCGCCCCATTTGTTAGGAAATGGAAAGACTTAGAAAAAATCATATTCAGTGAAGTAAGCCAGACTCAAAGGAACTTAGGCTCAATGGTTTCCCTCATTCGTCATAATCAGTAGAAACCTTGGGCTCTACTAGCAGAGATTTGCAACAGAGCAAAATCTTGATACATAAGGACATATAATGTGAAGCTAATTGAAAGGACCTCCAGGATAGTGATACAAAAGCCATATAATGAATGATTGTTGTCCTTAATGTACTATGTTGTCTCTCATCTCCTTTGCTGTCCCTTGGTTATCTCATATTTGTATAGTATCTCACTTTGTTATCTGATATATTGAATTTATTTGTATTTGGATATTTGAAATTTGATAGGGAAGGGGGGAAAACCAAGACGGGTGGAGGGTGTGGGGGGGAGGGAAACAGGTACCAAGACATGTGAAAGGGTATCAATGTATGTGAATTAATGCACCTTCTATCTGGCAAATATCATGTAACCCTTTTACTAATTACAATAAAAAAATAATAATTGCAGTGCCTTTAGCCAAATGAAAATAAAAAAGAAATTGGCATTGCAAAACCACATCCAGATTGAAGGTCTTCTATGTAGAAAATAATATTACATACATGATACTACAAATATTAGAGCTAGAAAAAAATCTAGAAAAGTTCCTGAGTGAAATATGTATAAAGTGATTCTGATAAGTTAGGGCTTTTTTGTATCACAACATTATTTGGTGTTATTGTGGGTGAGTGTATTTTACATTGCTTATCATTCCTGTTTTTCTTCTCCTGTGTTCTTCTGAATTATTTGAACATTTTTATGTTCTCCTCCTTATTTATATGTAGTATTTTTAAAGTATTTTGTTAATTACAATTTCCTCCACATTTGGGTTAGGTTTTTTTTAATACATTCCTGTAATTACTTACAATACCCTAGTATTGTAAATTTGAAGGAAAATATTGGATTGTACCTACTGAGGAGGCTGAGATTCGAGGATCATGATTCAAATCCAGCCCCAAAGTCTATGAGTCTCTTATTTCCAATTAAGCAACAAAAATAGCTGGAAGTAGAGCAATGGCCCAAGTGGTAGAGCACTAGCTAGCCTTGAGCAGAAACCTCAGGGACAGTGCTCATGCACTGAGTTCAAGCCCCAGGGTGCTTTCTCTCTCTTTATTTCTCTCTCTCTCTTTATTTCTCTCTTTCTTTGTCTCTCTCTCTCTCTCTCTCTCTCTCTCTTTCTCTCTCTGTCACACACACACACACACACACACACACACTCACATAAAGAAATATTCAAACTAAAGTAGGAGGTACCAATAAGTAAGAGATTTTTTAAATACTATGAAGATGTATTTTTTATTTATTAATTTTTTATTAAAAATTTATTAACATTGATTTTTAAAATATTTTTTATTGTCATTAATAAAAGGGTTACATGATATTTGCCAGATAGAAGGTGCATTAATTCACATACATTGATACCCTTTCACATGCCTTGGTTCCCATTACACCCCCACCCATCCCCCATCTTGGTTTTCCCCCATTCCCTATCCAATTTCAAATAACCAAATACAAATATATCCAATATTTCAGATAACAAAGTGAGATACTGTAACAATATGATATAACCAAGGGACAGCAAAAGAGCTGAGAGATAACATAGTACCTTAAGGACAACAATCATTCATTATATGGCTTATATTTCAATATCCTTGAGGTCTTTTCAATTAGCTTCATACTATATGGCCTTATGTATCAAGGTTTTGCTCTATTGCAAATCTCTGCTAGTAGAGCCCATGGTTTCTACTGATTATGACAAACCATTGAGCCTAAGTTCCTTTGAGTCTGGCTTACTTCACTTAATATGATTTTTTCTAAGTCTTTCAATTTCCTAACAAATGGATCGATGTCGTTTTTTCTGATAGCAGCATAGAATTCCCTTGTGTACAAATACCACATCTTGTTGATCCAATCAGTAACTGAGGGACATCTAGGTTGGTTCCATATCTTTGCTATGGTGAATAATGCTGCAAAGAACATTGTTGTGGTAGTGGATTTAGTATGCCCTAGTCTCTACATGGTTGTGTAAATGCCAAGTAGTGGAATTGCTGGGTCATAAGGGAGCTCTATGTTTAGCCTTTTGAGGTACTGCCATACTGTTTTCCATAGTGGTTGAACGAGTTTGTACTCCCACCAACAGTGTAGTAGTGATCCCTTCTGGTTAACGTTGATTTTTACATCATATTTCAAATGACAAGTTTAAAAACAAGTGTTCAAGAAGGGAATCTCTATTTACAATCACTTGGACTTATTATTTAGAACCTAATCAACATTAGGTTAAGTGTTTGTATGTCATAGAAACATTAATTTATGAAATAAAACATTATGTCTATAAGTTCATAGGTTTTTATGTCTATATAGTTGCGTTTATGTTCTCATTACCATGTCCATAGCATTGGGTATGCAGATATTGAGTCCTCACTCTTGTACTCTTTGGATTTAATAGCCACATATTAAGGATATCATGCACCTTTTGTTCCTTAGGTCTTGACTTGTCTCAACATGATTCACTCAGATTTCATCCACTTCCCTGCGAATGCCATTATTTTATCTTTTCTGTTGCCTATGTAGAATTCCATTGTGTATATATGCCACATTTTCTGTACCCATTCATCTGTAGTAGGGCATCTGGATTGTTTCCATCACCTGGCTATTGTGAATAGTGCAGAGATGAACATAGCTGAGCTGGTGTCCTTATCATATCTTGGGTTAAGATGTTCAGGGTAGATGACCAGAATTGGTATGGCGGGTGGGGAAGGTCTATTTTCAGCTCTTTAAGAAACCTCCACACTGCTTTCCAGATTGGCTGAACTAGTTTACATTCCCACCAGCAGTGTAGTAGGATTCCTTTCTCTCCACAACCCAGCCAGCAACTGTCATTGTCTGAGTTCAAAATCTTGGCCATTCTTTTTGGGGTAAGGTGGTATCTTAGGGTTGTTTTTATTTGCATTTCCATTATGACCATAGATGATGAACATTTTCTTATATACTTTTCTGCCATTTTAATCTCTTCTTCTGATAAGACTCTCATAAACTACAATCAAGTAGGCTTCGTCCCACAGATGCAAGGCTGGTTTAACATTCGCAAATCAATGTAATGCATCACATCAATAGAACTAAGGATAAGAAACATATGATAATTTTGTATGGACGTGGAGAAGGCATTTGAGAAAATACAACATCCATTCATGTTGAAAGCACTAGAAAAAATAAGAATAAGAGTTAGATTCCTGATTTTAGAGGGAATGGCTTTAGATTTTCACCATTAAGTGTAATACTAGCAGTGGATTTCTCATACACAGCCTTTATTACATTAAGGAATATTCCATGGATTCCTAGTTTCTCCAGAGCTTTTAACATAAAGGGGTGTTGGATCTTGTCAAATGCCTTTTCCACGTCTATTGAGACAATCATGTGATTTTTGTCCTTGCTCCTGTTGATGTGTTGAATTATATTAATTGATTTGCATATGTTGAACCAGCTTTGCCTCCCTGTGATGAATCCAGTTTGATCATAGTGTATAATTTTTTTGATGAGTTGTATTAGACGGTTGGCCAGTATTTTGTTGAGAAGTTTTGCATTGATTTTCATCAAAGAAATAGGTCTATAGTTCTCTTTCTTTGATGAATCTCTGTCTGGTTTGGGGATGACGGTTATACTGGCTTCATAGGATGAGTTTGGTAAAAAACCTTCATTTACAATTTTGTTGAAGAACATGAGGAGTATTGGTGTGAGCTCTGCTTTGAAGACCTTATAGAATTCAGCTGTGAATCCATCTGGCCCTGTGCTTTTCTTAGGTGGAAGTTCTCTAATTGCCATTTCTATTTCAGAGCTTGAAATGGGCCTGTTGAGTTGGGTTAGTTCTTCTTGGTTCAGTGTGGGTATGTTAATATTGGCTAGGAATTCATCCATTTCATCTAGATTCTCAAATTTGTTGGCGTAAAGGTTTGAGAAGTATTCCCTCATGATATTCTGGATCTTGGTAATTTCTGTCGTGATATTACAATTTTCATCTGTGATTTTGTTTATTTCGATATGCTCTCTTCTTCTTTTGGTAAGATTTGCTAAGGGTTTGTCAATTTTGTTAATTCTTTCAAAGAACCAACTCCTTGTTTTGTTGATTCTTTCTATAGTTTTTTTGGATTCCAAATCATTTAATTCTGCTTTGATTTTAATAATTTGCTTTCTTCTACTGGGATTAGGGTTGGTTTGTTGCTCTTTTTCCAGGAGCTTAGGGTGAGAAATTAACTTGTGGTTTGCAATTTTTCCAACTTGTTGTTGTAGGCACTCAGTGCTATAAATTTTCCTCTGAGTACTGCCTTTGCTGTGTCCCAAATGAGTTGGAATTTTGTGTGCTCCTTACTGTTAAATTTCATAAACTGTTGGATTTCTGTTCTGATCTCTTCGATGACCCATTGGTGATTCAACAATGTGTTGTTCAGTCTCCATGAGTTATAGGGTTTTCGTTGGTGGAGATGTGTGTTCAGTTCCAATTTGATGCCTTTGTGGTCTGAGAGTGTGCATGGAATAATTTCAGTGTTTCTGAATCTGACCAGGTTTGTTTTATGACCTAAGATGTGATCTATTTTGGAATATGTTCCATGTGCTGCTGAGAAAAACGTATATTGTGCTGTTGCTGGGTGGAATATTCTGCAGATGTCTGTTAGATCTAGTTGGTCTATATAGTTGTTCAGTTCTAAGGTTTCTCTGTTGAGTTTTTGCCTTGTTGATCTGTCCATAGGTGAGAGTGGTGTGTTAAAGTCACCGACAATCACTGTATTTCGATCTATTTATGGTTTCAGTGTAAGTAAAGTTTGCTTGATGAAGTTTGGAGCTCTGGGATTGGGTGTGTAAATACTTATGATCATTATGTCTTCCTGGAGGAAAGATCCCTTTAGTAGTATATAGTAACCTTCTTTGTCTTTTCTTACTAATTTTAGTTTGAAGTCTATTTTATCTGATATGAGGATGGCAACTCCAGCCTATTTATGGGGGCCGTTAGCTTGATAGAGTTTATTCCAACCTCTCACTTTCAAAAGATCATTTTTTTTTGGGTAAGATGTGTCTCTTGAAGACAGCAGAACGATGGCTCTTGCTTTTTGATCCAACTAGACAGCCTATGCCGTTTAATTGGAGAGTTAAGTCCATTGATATTGAGAGTTAGGATTGAGAGATATTTATTAGGTCCTACCATTTTTAAAAGCTTTTAGTAGGGCCTGTGTCTTGACAGTTCTTGTGGTCCTTAGATGGTATGCTGTTTAGGTGCCATTTCTTTCCCTATATTGCATTTATTTTGGTTTTCTATGTATAGAACCTCTTTGAGAATTCTCTGTAGTGTTGGTTTTGTTGCGACATATTGTTGCAGCTTTTCCCTGGAATGGAATGTTTTTATTTTTCCCTCAGTTATGAATGAGAGCTTAGCTGGATACAGTATTCTTGGTTTGTAGTTATTTGACTTAAGGGCATGACATATATGCTTCCAGTCACTTCTTGCTTGCATGGTCTCTGCTGAGAAATCTGGGGTTATTCTGATTGGTTTTCCTTTATAGGTTACTGATCCCTTTTCCCTGGCTGCCTTTAGGATCCTTTGTTTGGTTTCTATTGATCCAGTTCGGATTACGATGTGGCGGTGGGATGTTCTTTTCTGGTCAGGTCTGTTTGGGGTTCTAAAAGCTTCTTGTATCTGGATGGGCCTGCCCTTCTGGATAGTTGGGAAATTCTCTGAGATGATTTCCTGAAGTATATTTCCAATACCATTGACCTCTTTCTCCATGCCTTCCTCAATACCAATTAGCCTTAAATTAGGCTTCCTAATTGTATCTTGAACCTCCTGAAGCGCTCTCTCATTTTTCCTAGATTTGGATTGACTCATTTTCTGTTCTTTCTCTATATAACTAAATTATCTTCAGCACCGGAAATTCTCTCCTCTTCATTGTCTAACCTGCTATCAAAGCTATCTACTTTATTTTTCATCTCCCTTGCTTCTAATTGCTCATTTTTGATGCCTTGCATCTCTTCTTTTAGATCATGTATGGATTTCTTTAGCTCCTTGATTTCCATTTGAGTGGTTAGCTCAGTAGCTTTATTTTCTTTGAACATTTGCTGGAGTTTGGTCACTTTTTTATTTGTGGATTCTATGAATTCATCCATCTTTCTTTGAAAAACCTTTATTATGGCCTCCTTTATGGCTTCTTCTTTTTCACTTATCACCTTGTTTATGGTTTCCTCTTGTTCAGCTATGGATTCCTCCCTTATCTCTTTCTTTATATTTTCACATTTTTCATTAATGATGTTTATCAATTGCATTTGTATAGCACTTGGAAGACTCTCCTCTAGGTTTGCCAGTGACTGTTCCATTGTCTGTTTACATTGTGTGTGGGATGTTGTTTCTTGATTTGACATTTTTCTTGAGTTTCTTGTTCTGCCCATTTGAAAATGGGAGCAAGATTAATACTAAACACGATTATAGTTTTTCAGATATAACCAACCTAGACCTCTGTAGCTGGCAGACACTAGAGGTTCACAAGTTTTGATTGGTGTTATCACTCTTTCTTTTTGTGCACTTACAGACCAGGCTAATACATGCACTGATAAGCGATTTATACCCAAAACCATAAGGCTCTCAATCCAATCTCTATTGTCTTTAAGTCCCTCTGAGCCTAGAGAATAATTAAACACCTAGATATACAGTATTGCTCAACAGCCATCAAGTGTAGATCTGTGCAGTATTAAGGGTTGGAAGACGAACAGAGGTCCAGAGATAGGAAAATAGAATGAGAGAGGTCAGGGGAGGTACAGGAGGATTAACGTAGGAGTGTAAGGATATTGTAGTACTGAAGAAAAGGTATAGCGTAAGGATAACTGACCTAACTTGGTAAGTAGGTAGCGTATTCGAGTACAAAGTTTGGAAAGTATTAGAATAAAACTTATGTGTTGCTGCACGACTAGCTCTTAGCCCAAGCAGTGGCCTCACAGTGGACCATGGGATGGGTCTGCGAGCTTCAGTCTGAGTGTGCTGGGCAGACGTTTTCCTTTGCTGCTTCCAGGGGCGGCCCCAAGCCAAGGGACTGGGGATTGAGAGTTTCCAAGGGCTCTCAGCAGGACCAGCAGGAGACCCCTCTGTTCCCAGGGGCGGGGCCCAGCTGAGGATGTGGGCTCCAAGGGTGGAGCCTCCCCTTTCTGATTCTCAGAAGGCGAGCTTGGCTGCTGGTCGGCCCTTCAGATCCCTGCTGTGTTTCCACTGCTTTGTCAGAGAGTCTGTGACTCTGGGGGGGGGGCCCTCGGTGCTGTCTTGCTCAGGATTCCCAGCTGGAGTATGCCCCGCTCAAGAATTGAGGGGGGACAGGTGCTGGCTCCTATTTTCCCGCACACCCTACCCACTGTTGTAAGGCCGGGTCCCAGCGCCCTCCACTCTCCAGATCCAGTGGCCTGGGAGAGGAGTCTTAGGGTCCACCTGCTTGTCAGTCTCCAGTCAGAGGGCTGGGAGTTAAGCCCGTTGGGCGGGTGAGAGTTGGGACAGCTCCGCCTCCCTTGGTGGGGTGCTGGGTCTTAGGTAGCCCGCCTGTCAATCTCCAGTCAGTGGCCTGAGGGAGGGGGCTGTTGAGGGAAGGGACAGGATTCTTAATTCCTTGCCCCCCTGCTCCTGCCAGTCTTTCTCGGTTGGGGTGAAGGGGTCTGAATTAAGTTCTATTGCTTGGCACCCACTCTGCTTTCCCGATGGGTTTTGGGACACGTTGTATTACTCACGCCTCTGCGCTCCGTCTGCGGGTGTTCCACGGTGGTGGGGAGTCTTCTACTCCCCTCGGGTCTCCGCTGCCGCCTGTGTTCCATGTCTGGGTTCCGCTGCTTGCTGTTCTGGTTCAACGTCTGGGTTCCGTTGCTTCCACCACTCGCTGGCCAGTTCTATGCTGGTTTCTGCAGCAGTCGGGCTGCCCTCCGCCAGCCGCCGCTTTTCGTGGCTTGGAGCCAGCGGAGAGAGGTGGGGGAGGGGTCCTCGCGTTCCGGATTCTTTGAGAAAGTTGGATGTGAGCTTTATCTGGATTTCTTTTCCGGTTTGAGTCCTCTGTTGCTTTTTAAGTTTGTTGTTGTGGATTTCTTAAGATAATTGGCTCGTGTGACTTCCTGGTTCTCTCTTTTTGTGAGAGAGAGCTAGGCAGCGTCCCTATTGTCTCGGCGCCATCTTCTGTCCTCCTCCTTTGGCCCATCTTTTAATGGGATGGTTGTTACTTTGGAGATTAGTTTTGGAGTGATTCAATTTTTTGAGTTGTTGATATATTTTAGATATGAGGCCTTTGTCCATTGTTTGGTTGGTGAAGATCTTCTCCCGCTCTGTAGGCTTCTTTGTCTGATGTATTACTGGTAACTATCTTTTCCCAATTGGTTGTCTCTCTTTCTAATTTAATAGCTATGTCTTTAGCTGTGCAGAAATTTTCTAGTTTTACGTAGTCCCATTTGTCGTGTTTCTCTGCCAGTGCCATTCTGTTCCGCAAGTTCCTGACTGTTCCTCTTATTTCCAGTATCTCACCTACTCTGTCTTGCATTAGTTTCAGAATCTGAGGTCTGTGTTGTTTCTTTGGCATTTTGTTGTTCCATATAGATATTTTATTAAAAGATTTTATTAGCACTGATATTTTATATCATATTTCAAATGCCATGTTTAACAAACAAGAAGGGAATGTATATATGCAATCACCAGCACATAAATTTTAGAACATTATTAAAATTAAACTGAGAGTTTGTATGTCATACATATATAGAGATTTATATAATATATCATCATATCTATACAGCATATCTCCAAGAATGTGTCAATAATCTTGGGTTCCCAAATATAGCGTCATCGCTCTTGTACTGTTTGCATCTAATATCCACATATGAAGGAGACCATGTGCCTTTGTTCCTGACTTAATGTCACTCAACATGATTTGCTCTAGTTTCATCTACTTCCCAGCGAATGCCATTTTATCTTGACTGTTGGCCATGTAGAATTCCATTGTATGTATATGTATGTATTAATATATATCACATTTTTGTATCCATTCATCTGAAGTAAGGCATCTGGATTGTTTCCATTGCTTGACTATTGTGAATAGAGCAGAAATGAACATAGCTGAGCAGGTGTCCTTATCATATCCTGGGTTCTGATACTTAGGATAGATGCCCAGGAGTGGTATGGTGGGATCATAGGGAAGGTCTATTTTCAGTTCTTTAAGAAACATCTGAACTGTCTTCCAGAGTGGCTGAACTATTTTACCTTCCCACCAAAAATGCAATATGGTTTCTCTTTCTCCACAACCCCACCAGCATTTGTCATTGTCTGAGTTCAAAATCTTGACCATTCTAATTGAGGTAAGGTGGTATGTTAGGGTTGTTTTTATTTGCATTTCCTTTATGGACATGGATGGTTGGCATTTTCTCATATGTATCTTTGCCATTTTAACTTCTTCTTCGTCCTTTTCTTTGCCTGTCCTGGACTTGAACTCAAGTCCTGAGGACTATCCTTAGGCTTTCTCAAGGCTACTGTTCTACCACTGGAGCCACAGCACCACTTCCAGCTTTTTTCTGTATATGTGGTATGGAGGAATCCAACCCGTGTCTTTCCGCATGCTTGAAAAACACTCTACCACTAATCCAAACTCAAGGCCCTAACCTCTTCTTTTGATAAGTGTCTGTTTAGTTCTTTTGCCCCTTTAGTCATTGGTTTGTTGGGCTTCAGAGGAATAGTTTCTTGAGTTCCCTATAGATACTAGATATTAAGCATTTGTTGTATTATTGGTAGATATCCTTTTCCATTCTGTTGGCTGTCTTTCTACTTTGGTAGCTATGCTTTTGTCTGTGCAGAAAGTTTTTATTTTTAGGTAGTCCCATTTGTCAAGTCTCTCTCCAATGTGTTGTGACCCTGGGACTCTGTTAAGGAAATTTTTCCTGTGCCTATGAGTTCCAGTGTTTCTCCTACTCTATCATATAGCAGTTTCAGGGTTACAGGTCTGATACTGAGGTCCTTCATCATTGAGAGAAAGAATCTCTGATTCTATCTGACTTCATTTCTCTGATTCTCTCTCTCTGATTTCTGATGCTTTTCCTGATCTCTGATATGTGATTCTCTCTCTCTCTCTCTCTCTCTCTCTCTCTCTCTCTCTCTCTCTCTCTCTCTCTCTCTCTCTCTCTCTCTCTCTCTCTTCTCTCTCTCTCTCTCTCTCTCTCTCTCTCTTTAATTTCCTCTCTGTGATTCTCTAAGATTCTCTCACTCTCTGATTCTCTCTCTGATTTTTCCTTTTTCTGATTCTCTCTTCTTCTCTTCTTCTCTCATGCTGATTCTCTCTCTCTTTCTCTCTGATCATATGTAATTATCTCTCTAATTCTTTCTGATTCTCTCTCTTTCTGTCCTATTCCCTCTGACTCTCTTTCTCTGCTTCTCTCTCTGTCTCTCTCTCTCTCTCTAGCTGTTTCTCTCTCTGATTCACTCTTATTCTCTCTGATTCTCTGATTCTCTCTGTATGATACTCTCTCTCCCTCTGTTTCTCTCTTTCTCTGATTCTCTCTCTGATCTCTGATTCCGCTCTCATTCCCTCTCTGATTATCTCTCTGTTTCTCTCTTTCTCTGATTCTCTGTCTGTTTCTCTCTTTCTCTGATTCTCTCTCTGTCTGATTCCCTCTGATTCTGTCTCTGATTCTCTCTCTCTGAGTTCAGATTCCCTCTCTGATCTCTGATTACCTCTGCTTCTATCTCTCTTATTCTCTCTCTCTAATTCTCTCTCTCTCTGATTCTCTCTGAATCTTTCTCTGATTCATTATCTGAGTATCTCTCTAACTCTCTCTGATTCTCTCTCGCTGATTCTGATTCTCACAATCTGATTCTCTCTCTCTGATTCTCTCATTCTCTAACTCTCTCTAATTCTCTCTCTGATTCTTTCACTAATTCTCTCTCTGATACTCTACCTGATTCTAACTCTCCCTAATTCTCTCAGATTCTCAGATTTTCTCTTTCTTATATTCTTTCTAATCTCTATCTGATTCTCTCTTTGATTCTCTGATTCTCTGATTATCTCTCTTTGATTCTCTGTCTTTAATTCTCTATCTCTTATTTTCTCTCTTCTTCTGTTTCTCTGATTCTCTGATTCTCTCTTTCGTATTCTCTCTCTCTAAATCTCTCTCTGATTCTCCCTAAGATTCGCTTTCTGATACTCTCTCTGCTTCTCTCACTGCTTCTCTCAGATTCTCTTTCTTATTCTCTCTTCTCATTTTCTCTTTAATACTCTCTCATTCTCTCTGTGATTCTCTCTATATTCTCTCTCTGATTCTCTCTAATTCTCTCTCTCTAATTCTCTGTCTCTCTGATTCTCTCTTTGAATCTCCCTCTGATTCTCTCTCACTGATTCTATCTTTTTCTGATTCTCTGTCTCTGATTCTCTCTCTCCCTGATTCTCGCTGATTCTCTCTCTAATTCTCTCTCTTACTGATCTCTGTTTCTATGGGACACTGTTCTATGGCTCTCTCTCTCTCTCTGATCTCTGATTATCTCTGTGATTCCTCTATTTCTGATTCTCTCTTTTTGTGAACCTCACTCCCAGATTCTTTCACTGATTCTCACTCTGATCTCTGATTCTCTGTTTCTCTCTGTCTGCTTCTCCCTCTCTCTCTCTCTTTCTCTCTCTCTCTCTCTCTCTCTCTCTCTCTCTCTCTCTCTCTCTCTCTCTCTCTCTCTCTCTGATTCCTTCTTTCTCTGATTCTCTCCATACCTGTATCTCTCTCTGATTTTCTAATTCCCTCTCTTTGATTCTTTTGATTCTCTCTCACTGATTCACTGGTTCTCTCTCTCTCCCCCCCTCTCTAATCCTCTCTCTCTCTCTGATTCTCTCTTTGATCATTGATTCTCTCCCTCTGATTCTCTGATTTTTCCTTTCTGATTCTCACTCTTCTCTCTCTCTGATCCTCTCTCTGATTCTCTCTCCGATTTTCTCTCCATGATGGTCTCTGATTCTCTCTCTGATTCTGTCTCTCTGATTCTGTCTCTCTGATTCTTTCTCTTGGATTCTCTCTCTCTCTCTCTCTCTCTCTCTCTCTCTCTCTCTCTCTCTCTCTCTCTCTCTCTCTCTCTGATTTTCACTGCTCTGAAGGACACTTTATGGTTACAATAAAAATGTTAGAAAAAGAGTCTTAAGCAAATTTCTGTGTATTTGGAAAGATGTCATGATCATTACTTCCTATAGAGTAAGGTGAAAGTTTAAGAGAAATTGGAGAATTCCTTAAAACAAGTCAGTGCTTGTATAGCATGTGGTAGTCCCTGAGTTCCAGTGCCAGAACTGCAAGAAAAGCACTCAGCAATACCTTGATGTGGCTGTACTAATGTGTTCTTCCGGATTTAGAGAGGAATCACAGCCTTGTCTAGCCAGCCCATAACTGCTGTTGTCCTGTGGGCTTTGGCATCTCTTGGGTACTAGGTTCATGTTTCAACTCTCTGTTTTTTTTAACCCATCCTGGGGATTGGACTCAGAGACCGGACACTGTCCTTGGACACTTTGTGCTTATGGGTAGTGCTCTGCCACTTGAGCCACAACTCTGGGTTTTCTGTGTATGTGATACAGAGGAATGGAACTGATGGCTTCGTGAACGCTAGGGGAGCACTGTACCCTGGGCCACACTCCCAGCATTCTCTTTTTTAAAAATAATTTATTCTCAATGTGAAGTACAAAGGGACATCAGGCAAAGACATAAGTCAGTAATCTCTTCTCTTCTCCATCAGTGCCACCTCTTCCCATGATTTTTCCCACTTTCCCTCCCCTCAACCACCCCACCAGCTGTAAAGTTCTTTCCAATATATGTCCTGTGATTGTGACCGTTACATTGGTTTACCCGATGGCCTTGGTCTAATAATTTTGTTGTTTCTGTTGCCTTCCCTAATTCAAAAGACACATACACAATACACCAGATACCAAAATCAGATACAGTGACAACAGAGAATAAATCACAAGTGGGAAAGAACCAAAAGAAAAAAAAGAAATAACTTAGCAAACTACATTGAAAACAACAACCTAGTGTTTTATATGACTATATGAGGGACTGCTGCACATGTGGTTTGTTTTGTGACAAGTGTATCCAGTGCTCGGCCAGCTGTATCCTCAACAGTCCATCCTCCACACCTGCCTCCTTTTGACTGAATCACACAATTTGTCCTCAGTTTCTTACCCACTGAAGAGGATTCAGGTAAATCCTATTCATTTTTCCATTTTCTTCATCACTGTATTATATAGCAAATGATTTCCTTAGTTAACATGCTCACACATTCTGTGATTCCTTGATAAATATATGTACATTGCTTGATGTATGTGTGAAGATATGCATGCTTGCATCTTTCCACTGTAGTTGGGTTATGAATATGGTTCTCCCTCTATGGCCCAGGAAGGCTTGAAGCATTTTTGCAACCTGTTTTTTTCTTAGCTTTCCTTTAGGGGTATGCAGTGTATTTTTGTATCTAGATATATTCACAGACCATACTTTCCTCCACGTGAGGAATTGACATGAGTTTTACTCATTGCCACTATCACATTATTTATACCTGCTTAAATATGTTTCATTATCTATGGTTTTGGGCCATGATAGGTTTTTCAGTCTGGTTGTTGGGCCAGATCTCAGCTCCCTCACACTTCAATCAGGATTCAGTATGTGCATCACAGATAATGGACCCATCTTTATGTCTCACAGTTGTGTTTCTTTTCCTTTTTCTTTTTTGCCAGTCCTGGGAGCTGAAATCACAACCTGGGAATTGTCCTTGAGCCTTCTCAAGGTTAGCACTCTAGCAATTGAGCCACAGCACCATTCCCGTCATTTTGTCTGTATGTGGTATCAAGGAATATATTCCAGATTTTCATGCATGGTGAGCAAGCAATCTCCCATTAGACCACAGACCTAGCAGAGAGTTGTCTTTGTTAATTTGCTTTTGTTTTTATTATCATTACTTGGATATTATCTCCGAGGCCTAATTATGCTTGCTGTCTTAGTCAGTTTCCATAACTTGAATTGACCATGCTTCCATCAGGCTTTTTTTTTCAGCGCCCTTCTAGAGTGAATCTTCTAGAGTGTTTGGCCCAGGTTGAATGTGCAGGAATTTCTCTTCATAGTAGAAAGTTCTCAGTATGGACTAAAGAGTCCTGTTTGTGTTGTGATTCTTTCTTTGCTCCTCTTCATACTGTATGTATCCTTTCAGCTATGACATACACATGTGTGCTGGAATCCATAGTTAATGATTCATTTTTATATTTCTTGGTTTCTATGTATGTGCCATCCATCTGGCTTGTCCCTGGGTGCGTATGTGCCTGTGTTTCTATGTTCATGAATGGCCCCTTGACATGATTGTTTGTCTTCATTTTCTGAGACTAAGTGACCCTCTCTGGAAGAGTCAGAGCAGGAAACCACGAGTTTGTTGTCACTGCCTCCCAATAACTAGATGTCACCTAGAAGTCACTAGTGGAGACTCACAGAAGTGGCTTCTGGGGAGTTCTTTTCAGTTCTCCTTTTTGTTCTTTGCTGGGATGAGATCCAGTATATTATGTACTTGATGCTAATTCATGTTGTCTTTCCTAATTAATTTCTGTGATTTGTCCTTCCAGATCTGCATATATATCAACCTTTCAGTTATCTATTTCTTTGTGGTTCATTGATTGTTTCTAATAATTTCTTAGGTACTTATTTGGCACTTTGGGTCTTTTTATAACTTAGTTTTATGGTCAGGGTGATATACAGATGAATTGTAGTTACACATGTGTAGGTGTGAGCTCATTTCTTGTTCAGCAGTGTTACAACCACCTACGTTTTTCTCCCACATTATCTCTACCCACTGTCCACCAAATTGTACAGTTTATTTCCAACATATTGCCTCGTGAGTTCCTTGTCAAATTGGTTCACTTTTTGATCTTTGTCTCAACAGTTTGTTTTTTCCCTTCCCTACCCTAATGCAAATAAATGTATCTACTTGGTATTAAAAGCAGATACAGTGACAACAGCGGATAAACCATAGGGGGATGAAAGCAGAGGAGAAACAATAACTGCACATAGTGTATTAAAAACAACAACTGCAAGTAAAACCTCTTGTTTCCATATCCTGGGGTTTATTTTGTTATTACCATCCTATATGTTCACATGTACCTAGCTATTGAGCTATGATAATCCTCTGCTAGGAAAATCCTAGACAATACTAGTAATTACAAATTATGGCTACCATGGGGTCTATGATTCTTTGGGTCTGACTTAATTCACTTCAGATGATTTTTCCAAATATTTCCATCTCCTTATGAATCGGGTGATGTCATTCTTCCTGACAGCAGCATAGAATTCCATAGTGTTGTGTACCACATTTTCTTTATCCATTCATCTACTGAGGTGGATCTTGGATGGTTCCACATGTTAGCTGTGCTAAATAATGCTGCAGTGAACATGGTTATGTTGATGGCTTTAGAGTGACCTTGTTTGTAGGCATTTTGCTAAATGACCAAAAGTGGGATCTCTTGGCCATAGGACAGCTCTATGTTTAGACTTTTGAGGAAAATTCATAATACTTTCCAGAGTAATTGAACAAGTTTACACTCCCCACCATCTTTGTAATAGCCTTCTCTTCTGTCTTCATCTCTACCAGTCTGTGTTTCTATTAGGTTTCTTGACAAGGGACTTTCTAAGTGGGGAGAGTTGGAATCTCAGAGTTGTTTTGATTTGCATTTCTTTTATGGCCAGAGATGGTGAGCATTGCTTCAAGTGTCAATTGGCCATTCTTTTTTTCTCTCTAGGTAAGTCTGTCTTTAAATGATTACCCCACTTTTTAATGGGGACATTGTTCCTTTGAGGGTTTGTTTTGGGGGGATTTATTTTTTTGAATTCTAAGTATATTTGATATAAGACGCCCATGTCTCCTGAATAGTGAGTGAATGTATTCTGCCAGACTGTCTGCTTTCTATTAATGGTTGTAGTTATGTACTTTGCCATGCAGAAGCTTGGAAGTTTAATTCAGTTCCATTTGTCCACCCTTTCTTTGATTTGTTGTGTTTCTGTGTTTTTATAAAACAGTTTCATAGGTGTCAAAATGCCCCAGTGTTTCTCCTATGCCTTTCTGTAATATTTTCAACATATCTCTTACCTTGAGGGCTTTGATCCATTTGGAATCAATTCCGGTGTGGGATGTTCTATAAAGATATAATATTATATTTGTACATGTGTTTAGCCATTCCTGGAAACAAAATTTGTTGAAAAGTATGTCTTCCATCCCATTTTTTACCTACTGTTTTATATGACTGATTATTGCATGCTGGCATACAGGACTGATGGATATTTTATTTGGTTTGTGAGGCAGTATATTAAGAGCTGGGCCAGGTGTGTCTTGAACTCTCCAGCCTTCACTCCTGCCTCCCATTACCTGAATCACGCATGTGGACTTCTCTTTCTCACCCACTGAAGAGGATGTCAGTAAACCCTATGCATTTTTTTTTCATTTTGGTCTTCATTGTGATTTACACTAGATGACTTCCTTGGTTTCCTTGCTCATTCATCCTGTAGTTTCTGGATAAACACGTGAACTTTCCTTGCTGCATGTATGCATGCATGCATGAATCTTTTCATTGGTAGTTTCTTTATGACTGTTTTAATCCACATATGGCCTACGAAGACTTCAAGAATGTATTCAGCTTCGCTTTCTTTACTGTTCCATTAGTGATTTCCTGTCATTTTTTTCTGCTGAAACATATACAGGGATCATACCCTATTCCTAATTTGGAATTAACATGAGTCCTACTCCTTGACCCACTTAGATAGTTGGTACTTGTTTAAATATGTATTTCATTCCTGCTGTGGTGCTTTTGGTTTTGTGAGTCCAGCTTTTATAGAGAAGGCCAGACATGTCCTGACATCTGTACCCTTCAATATCTACAACTTTTCAATACTTGGATCACATGTATGTACCCAACTTTCTGTCTCACAATTGTCTTTCTTATGTTGGTATTATTTATTTATCATTGTCACTTGGATGAAATCTCTGAGGTCTCATTTTGCTTGCTGTCTCAGTCACATGGCACACATAGACATGACCTGTCCTTCCAGGGTAGCTTTTTTAACATGTATTATAATTTTAGAAGGAATATCCTGGAGTTTTTTTACCCTGGTTGAATATGCAAGATTTTCCCTTCTTAGTAGAAGTAGCCTCGTGTGAGAAAAAGTGTCCTTCTTCTGTTGTAGTTATTTCTATTATTTTCATCATACTGTATGTTTCCAATTTGGCACGGGATTTATGTGTGTATCTGCATCCATAGTTAGTGATTCATTTTTGTATTTCTTAGTGTTTATGTCTCTATTATTGACCTTACTCACCTCTTCGTGTATACATACCTGTGTCTCTGTTTTCATATGTTTCTTAATGACATGTTTGTTTTGTCTTTCTTTTCTCAGTCATGCTGACCTTCCCTGACACAGTCAAAACAGGAAACCATTGCCTTCAGGACCTGGATACTACCTAGAAACTACTAGTGGGGACTCATTGAAGTGGCTTCTGGCAAGTCCTTCTCAATTCTACTTTTGGTTAGGCACTGAGATGTGAGCTCCAGGACACTTTTTTTGGTTGTTTGTGGCCTTGAACTCTGGGCTGGGTGCTGTCCCTGAATTCTTCAACTCACTTCTATCACTCTACCACTTGAGCCATAGCACCACTTTCCAGGATATTTTACTAGGTTTCTATTTCATTTTTGCTTTCCAACTTAATTTCTGTGGTTTGTATTTATGCTTCCTCATATGCGCCGACCTTCTCCTTTCTAGTTCTCTTTGGCTCATTGTTTCTAATGATGTCTTAGAGCCCTATTTGTCCCTGGAAGCCTTGCTGTATCTCTCCAGGATGCCTTTTCCTATTGTTTGATTGTTGGTGGCTTCATCTGACTTATCCCTGAGTTTGTATGTACTTGTGTTTCTGAATTCATGCATTTTGTTTATTTACTATTTAACCAAAATTACTCCTTTTTATGTGAAATAACTACCGATTTTTTTCACAGTACTATGGTTCACTTTTATCCGTGTCTAGTTAAGTGTTAGTGCCCCTCTGCTGCACTTTTCACCTGCTTTCCACTGTTTCTGTGTCCTCCTCCACCTTCCCTCAGCTGTGCTCCCATATACAGCCTACATGAGGTAAAGAATAGAGAGTCACTGAGACAGGGATCAAATAATTGAAGAAGAGGTATTTTCATCCCAATCTCTGGGGGTCTTTTCAGCCTGTATATGGTTTATTTGTACATATGTGATTCTACTTCACTATTACAATTTTCTTTCTTTTCTCATAAGCCTATTCTCTTTTTTTCTCATTGTATATGTGTGTCATGAGTCCTGTTTACTTTCTCATGTCTCCTGGGTTTTAAATCTAACACCCACATATCAGGAATCCATGCCACTTTTATCTTTCTGATTTTGGCTTAACTCATTCAACATGGCTGTTCTAGCTCCATCCATTTCTTGCAAATACTGTTATTTATCCTCTCAAATAGCTGGGTAAAATTCCTTTCTATATAGGAACCACATGTTTTTGTTTTTGTTTTTTTTGCTAGTTCTTGGCCCTGACCTAAGTGCTTGGACACTATGCTTGGGTTCTTGGACTTTCTCAAATCTAGAGCTCTAGCACTTGAGCCACAACACCATTTCTGGCCTTTTTCTATGAATATGGTCCTGAGGAATCAAACCCAGGTCTTTGTCCATGCTTGGCAAGCTCTCTACCATTAGGCTAAACACCTGGCCCAAGGATCTACATTTTTTGATCGATTCATCTGTAGTAGGGCCCTCTGGGTTATTTTGATATCTTGTTCATTGTAAACAGTCCAGCAATGCATAGGATAGTTCATAAATATACATTTCATTATTATGGATTTTGTTTGGTTTTATAAGTCTGGCTGTTCTACAAAAGGCCAGTGATGTGCTGACCTTTGCAGTCTCCTACATCACCTACATTTGATTACACATGGGGACCCACCTCACCTTTCTGTCTCACAGTACTCCTTTATGATTTTCTCCTATGTATTTTGTTTTTCTAAATTACTGTCATTTGCATGTGATATCTGTGACCCCAGTGTGCTTGCTATCTCATTTACTTCGCACTCCTAGACATGACCTGTGCTTCCAGCCCGTGGTTTTTTTTTAAAGACAACTATAGAGGGAATTTACTGAAATTTTCTGCCCAGAGTGATTGTGTAGGATTTTCTGATCTTAGTAATAGGATCCCAACTTGGGCTTAAGTTTTCTTTTTGTGTCATGTTTATTGATATTATTCTCTTTATACCATATATATAAATTTAGTCATGAGACTTACCAGTGTGTGGTAAACTTGGTTAATGATTCAGGTTTGTATTTCTTAGTTTTTATGTAAATATCTTTGATCTGCCTTATCCCTGTGTGGATGTATATGTGATTGTGTTTTCCTGTATTTCTCATTCACATATATTTGCCAGTCCTCGGCTTGAGCTCAGGCCCTGGGCACTGTCCTTGGACTTTCTCAAGACTAGAGCTCTACCACTTGAGCCTTAGCACACTTCCAGCTTTTTCCTATGTATGTGGTACCAAGGAATTGAACCCAGGTCTTCGTGCATGCTAGGCAAGCACTCTACCACAGGCCAAACTCCTGGCCTCACGTGTATATTTTGTCCTTATTTTCTAAGCCAAGGTGACCATCCTGTGACAGATCAGAAAATCACCAGCCTATTGTCACTGCCTCTCAAAACCCGGATTCCACCTAGAAGTCACTAGTGGGGGCTCACTGAGAGGCTTGGGTTGAGTCCTTCTCAGTTCTCCTTTTGGGTCTGTTCTGAGCTCCAGGACATTCTTTACTTGATTGCAATTTCATGTTTTCTTTCCAACTTGATTCCTGTTGTTCTTACTTCCTATGTATCCTTCTTTCATTTATCCATTTGTCCGTGGCACATTGTTGTTTCCAGTTATTTCTTGGTGAGCTGTTTGTCCCTGGAAGTCCTCAAACAATCTACTTTTTTTAGCTTTTTCTGCCTTGTCTGATGTAGTTTCCCACCCATTTAGTGTCTACACATTCCTCTATCCTTAGGAACTAAGTTTCAACATTATTTCATGGAATTGCTGCATCTACATCTTTACCTACACTTTTATAGGACTCATTGTTTGCCTGACCATGTGAGTGACTGATGAAGTTTGTTGAGTGACACAGGGTATTCAAACATGGCCAGGTGTGTACTGAACTGTCCACCCTGCACACCTGTCTCCTATTACCTGCCTTACACATGTGGGCTTGTCTTTCTCATCCACTGCGCAGAATTTTATTATACCCTTTTTACTTTTCTTTTTTGGTCTTCAGTGTGTTCTATACTAGATTTCTTTTGATTGTTCACTCATCCTTCCATCGAAATTCTTTTATGAATATCGTTCTGCTTATATGGCCCTGAAGGCTAGACGAATTTATGTAGTCTCGGATGTCCTTAGAGTGCGATGAGTGGTGTCCTGTGTGGTGTTTGTGTCTAGACTCATTCACCGATCATACCCTTCTCTACATGGGGAATTCACATAAGCTCTACTCATTCACACACTTTCATCCTTCATATCTGTTGGATTATGCATTTTATTACTTTTGTGGTTGTTTTTGTTTGTGAGTCTCGATGTTGTACAACAGTCCAGTCACGTTCTGACCTCGGCAGCATCCCTCATCTACCAACTTTCAGAATCTGGATCTCATGTATAGAACCATCTTTATGTCACAGTTGGCTTTTTATGTTTCTTTTCTTTAATTAACTATGACCACACAGATGTAATCTCTGAAACATCATTATTCTTGCTATCCCAGGAAGATTTTGCACACCTTTACATGATCCATCTCTTCTATATTAGCTTTCTCTTTCCGTAAAATTCTAGAAAGAATCTCCTTGAGTTTTGTGCTCAGGTTGATGGTGAAAGATTTTGAATTTTGTGAGGAAGGATCAGAGTAATCTGTATTATTTTCCTCATACTGTATGTGTCCTTTTAGCCATGGGATTTCCCTGTGTGTTTGCATCTATAGTTAGTGTTTCATTTTCTTGCTAGCAAAACATCTTTTATTAGAATATCTGATTTTTTTCATGTTTTTTAATTGAAATTAATAGAAGGGTTACATTATAATCACCAGATAGAAGGTGCATTACCTCACAAATATTTATACCCTTTCTCATGGCATGGTCTATATTTCCCTCCCCCCACTCATATTGATTTCCCCACTTCCCTATCCAATTTCAAATAACCAATTAAGCACAAATAAATTATATCAGATAACAAGGTGAAATATTGTAACCGTATGATATAACCAAGGAATATCAAAAGAGATAAGAGATAACATGGTACATTACGGAAAACAATCACTCATTATATGGCTTTTGTTTTTTATCCTGGATGTCGTTACATTTAGTGTCCTACTATTTGGCCTTATGTCTCTAGATATTGTTCTATTGTAAATCTCTGCTAGGGGAGTCCTGGGTTTCTATTGATTTTGACAAATGAAGGAGATGCTTGGGCCTATGTTCCTTTGAGTCTGGCTTACTTCACTTAATATGATTTTTTCTAATCTTTCCATTTCCTAACAAATTGGGCGATGTCACTCTGACAGCAGTATAGAATTCCATTGTGTATAAATACCACATCTTGTTGATCCACTCATCCACTGAGGGACATCTGTGTTGGTTCCATATCTTTGTTATGGTGAATAGTGCTGCAATGAACATTGTTGTGCTAGTGGGTTTAGTATGTCCTTGTTTCTGGACTATTGGGTAAATGCCAAGGAGTGGAATTGCTGGGTCATAGGGGAGTTCTGTGTTTAGCCTTTTGAGGCACTGCCATACTGCTTTCCATAGTGGTTGAATGAGTTTGCACTCCCACCAGCAGTGTAGTAATGATCCCTCCTGTCCACATCCCTTCCAGCATCTGTTGTTATTAGTTTCCTTGATCCTGGCCATTCTAACTGTAGTGAGGTGGAATCTTAGAGTTGTTTTGATTGGCATTTCCTTTTTTTTGGTGCTGGGAAAACTGGGTAGCCAATATTTTTTTATTGTAATTAATAAAAGCATAACATGATATTTGCCAGATAGAAGGTACATCTGATATTTTCCAGATAGAAGGTTGTGTAAATGCCAAGTAGTGGAATTGCTGGGTCATAGGGGAGCTGTATGTTTTGCCTTTTGAGGCACTGTCATACTGCTTTCCATAGTGGTTACAGTAATTTAAGTATCAGATCTATGTTTATGGTCTTTTTTCCATTTTGAGTTGATGTTAGTTCAGGGTGACAGGTGTGCATCCACTTTCAGTTTTCAGCATGTGGCTACCTAGTTTTCCCAGCACCAACCGTTTAGAAGCTATATGTTTTCCACTGTACGTTTTTGAGAATTATCAGCTGACTGGTAGTATGTGACTTCATTTCTTGAACTTCCAGCTTGGTCTATTGATGTTTGGGTCTATTTTTGTGTCAGTGCCATGAGGTTTTTGTTATTATGGCTCTATAGTAGAGTTTGAAATATTGTATTATTATGTCAGCATTTTTTGCCAGTCCTGAGCCTTTAACTCAGGGCCTGAACACTGTCTTTGGGCTCTACCACTTGAGCCACAGAACCATTTCCAGCTTTTTTCTATATATGTAGTACCGAGGAATTGACCCAGTTGTTAGTGCATGCTAGGCAAACACTCATACCACTAGGCCAAATTCCCGTGCTGAAATATTGTATTATTATTCTGCCTGCATTGCTTCTTCTTTTTTGTCAGACATTGTGCTTAAACACTGGGTCTGTGTACTCTCCCTGTGCACTTATGTTCAAGGCTAGCACTCTACTTCTTTGAGGGGCAGTGCCACTTCTGGTTTTCTAGTGGCTAAATGGAGATGTGTATCTCAGGGACCTTCTTTCCTGGGTTGATTTGGAACTTTGATTCTCACATCTCAGCATCCTGAGTAGTTATCTATACAGGGGTGAGCTTCTGATGCCTTGCTCTGCATTGCTTCTTTTGCCAAGAAATTGTTTGTGCAGATTAGGTGTTTTGTTGTTTCATATATTTTTTGATTGTTTCTTAACCTTACCAAAGAACAGCATGGGGATTTAGGTGGAGCTTGCACTGAACTTGAAAATCTTTTTGACTATATGGCTATTTTAACAATATTGATTTTACCTATCCATCAACATGGAAGGTCATTCCATTTCCTGGTGTCATCTTGGATTTCTTTAGATTTTTCTAGTTTTAGATTTACCCAATTTTCATAATGATTGATTTTGATATAAGTAGCATTTGTCTAACTCATCCATTCGCATGTATGTACATGTGTTATATATACATGTATTTCTTTTTGTTGTTGTTGTTGGAGTAAGGTATAGAGGGTTTACAATTATATTCGCCAGATAGTAGGTGCATTAGTAAGTGTATTACTTCTCACACATTGATACCAGTTCTCATGTTTTTTTTCTATATTTCCCTCCCCCAACCCCTCCAAATCATCTTATTTCCTCCTTCCCTTTTCTGTTTCAAATAAATATACATACAATACGCTAGAAACAAATTCAGATATAGTAACAATATTAGATTAACCAAAGGGAAACAAAAGATAAAAGAAATAACATAGAACATTAAGAACAACAATCACAGCAGATAATGCTTTTGCTTCCATATCCTAGAGATCCTTTCATTTAGTCTCATCCTATATGGCCATATGTACATAGCTTTTGGGCTATTGTGATCCTCTGTTAGGAGAGTCCTAGATATTTACTAATTATTATAAATGAGGAAAATCTTTGGTCAGATCTTCCTTTTGGTCTGGCGTACTTCACTTAACTATGTAAGGAAATGGAAAGACTTGGAAAAAATCATATTAAGTGAAGTAAGCCAGACTCAAAGGAAAATAGGCTCAATGGTTTTCATCATTTGTCATAATCAGTAGAAACCTTGGGCTCTCCTAGCAGAGATTTACAATAGAACAAATCCTAAATACTTGGGCCATATAGAATTACACTAAATGAAAGGACCTCCAGAATATAGAAACAAAAGCCATATAATGTGTGGTTGTTGTCCTTAATGTACTGTTATCTCTCATCTCTTTTACTGTCACTTTGTTATCTCATATTGTTAGAGTATTTCACCTTGTTATCTGATATAGTGTATATATGAATAATTGGTTGTTTGAGGTCAGATAGGGAAGGGAAGAAAACAAGATGAGGAGTGGGGGAAGAAAAATAGGGACCATGACATGAGACACGGTATTAACATTTCTGAAGTAATGAACCTTCTATCTGGTGAATATAATGTAATCATTCTATTAACTACAATAAAAACATATGGAAAAAAACAAATGGGGCGATGTCATTGTTTCTGTTGGCTGCATAGAATTCCATTTTGTATACGTACCACATGTAGTTTTGGATTTACCTCATTTGCGAAATGAATGATTTTGATATATGTATCATCTAACTCATCCATGCACGTGCATGTACATGTGTTATATATACATGTAATTCTTCTTTACATGTCTGTTTTTTCTTTACTTTTTTCTTTATTTTTGAGCCAATGGTTTCCTCCCTACCTTAGTCAGTGCAAAAAGTCTCCAGCCTCTTGCACTGTTAACCAGGAAATGCATGAGTCTAGGGGGCCTCCTATAGAACTAACTGAAGTGGCTGTAGACAATCATTTTTACTTGATGTGTTATTAGGAAATTGCAGTGCATTTTGGGGCCTAGCAGAATTCAAATTTCGTATTGGTTTTCCTTCTCTAATTTCTTTGGTTGGTACTTTTACATCTACCTATGTACCATTCTTTCACTAATCTATGTCACTGTGGCCCACTCTTTCACAGAATTTCTTAGTTACCTATTTGTCCCTTGAAGCATCCTTCTAGCCTCCCCTCCTCAGAAACTGAGTTTCAGTAGTGTGTCCTGATCTGTCCAGCATCCAGACATGCCTCCCTTTACCTGGATCATACATGTGGGCCTCGTTTTCTAACTCAATGAATTGAATATTTTAAAAATTTATTCATTTTTGCTTTTGGTCTCACTGGGATGTGTACTAGATGATTTCTGATTTCCTTGGTTTGCTTGCTGGCTATCTTGTGGTTTCTTTGTAAAAGTATGTAATTTTATTCATTTACATACATGTAAAGGAATATTTCCAAAAATATTTTTATTAATGTGACCCAGGAATTCTTGAAGCATTAACTCATCCTGGGGTTTTCTTAGTGTTCAATTAGTGGTGTCCAGTGCATTTTTGTGCCCCTACACATTGATGTGTCACACCGTTCTCCACATGGGCAATGGACGTGTTTTACTCAGTGAACCACTGACATCCTTTATACCTGTTTAAAAATGTGTTTCAATACTTATGGCTTTATTTAGGTTTTGTAAGTCTGGTTTTTCTCCAGAAAGCCAGCAATATCTTGATCTCAGCAGTCTTCCACATCTACCATATTTCAGAATCTTGATCACATACCTTAATATTTTAAAGTTGGCTTTTCATGTTGTTTTTGATTTTTTATTATCACCACTTGGCTATAATCTCTGAGGCTCATTGTGGTTGCTATCACAGACACTTTGCACATCCATACTTGACCCATGCTTCCAGACTGGATTTTGCCTTTTAAGGGGTGCCACAGGGAATTTCCTGAAATTTTCTGCCCATGGTGTTGTGCAGAATTTTCTCTTCTTAGTAGAAGGATCCAAGTGTGGGTCAAAGTTTCCTTTTTATGTTGTGCTTATTTCTATTCTTTTTTTTTACCTACAAGGAATTCTCTAAATCCTACTGTATTTGCTTTAACTTCTTTGTGTGAACTATGATATAATCTTATTTTGAAGAATTTTCTATGGGCTGCTGAGAAGAATATATATTGTGTCATTTTGGGGTGGAAAACTCTATGGATGGCTGTTAAGTCCATTAAGCTATGGTGTCATTTAGTTCAGAAGCTTTATTTATCTCTTTTTGTTTGATCTGTCCTTTGGTGAGAGCAGAGAATTAATGTCTCCCACTACTATTGTATTTTGCTCTTAGGTCTGAGAGTATGGTTTAAACAAACTTAGGTGCTTCATTGTTTAATGTTGACCACTGTGGATTTCCTGTTCTTGGCCCATTCCCTTTATTACTATGTAATGACCCTGTTAGTCACTTTCTATTGATTTCTTTTCCTGTTCTTGTGGTTCTCTATTTTTTATTTCTGTTTTCTTTGGTTTTTGTTCATGTTATTGCCAGTCCCAAGACTTGAACTCAGGGCCTGAGTGCTGTCCTTGGGCTTTTTCCAGGCTAGAACTCTAGCACTTGAGACACAGCGTGATTCATGGCTTTTTCTATGCCAAGGAATTGAATTGGGTCTTTGTGCATGCTAGTCGAGTACTCTAACACTAGGCTAAACTCCTGGCCCTAATCTGTATTTTAAAATTATTTATTTATTTATTTTGTGGGTCATGGGTCTTGAAATTTGGGCCTGTCCATTGTACCTGAGCTCTTCACTTCAAGGATATCACCCTACCCCTTGAGCCTCAGCCTCATTATCTGTTTTCTAGTGATTAATTGGAGATAAGAGTCTCATGTTTCTTAGTGCTTGGGCTGGCTTTGAAACTATAAACCTCAGATCTCAGCCTGCTGAGTAGCTAGGATTATAGGCATGACCCACTGTGCCACCTTCCCAATTGTGTATTCTTAATTTCAATGTTGTCAGTCTCTTACATGCGTTGCATGCTGGGACCCCAAATCTATATTCTATTGGAGATTCCTATTCTCTCTTGTTTTGGAGACAACTTTCTCATGTTTTCTCATGTATTAATTACTCACATGTTGATTTTGTCATTATTTTCTGAGCCATCGTGACCTTCCCTGCACAGTGAGAGCAAGAATCCTCCAACCTGTGTCCAGTGATTCTCAGGACCTAGATGCCCCCAAGGGATCACCAGTGAGACACATTGAAGTGGCTTGTGGATAATCTTTCTAGATTTCCTTTTGGGTCTGGGCTGGGATGTCAGATACAGGACATTCTTTGATTGCTAATTCAAGTTTTCTTTCCTATTTAGTTTCTGTATATTCTTTTTTATTTCTAATTGTATGTTGTTGTTGGGATAATGTATAGAGGAGGTATAGTTACATTCTTCAGGCAGTGGGTACTGATTATGGCAAATGAGGGAAACCATTGAGCCTATGTTCCTTTGAGTCTGGCTTACTTCACTTAATATGATTTTTTCTAAGTTTTTCCATTTCCTTACAAATGGGGAGATGTAGTTCTTTCTGACAGCAGCATCAAATTCCATTGTGTACAAATACCACATCTTGTTGATCCACTCATCCACTGAGTTGTTTTGATTGGCATTTCTTTTATGACCACAGATGTCAAGCATTTATTCATGTGTCTAGAGGACATTTTTGTTTCTTCTTCAGAGAAGACTCTCTAAGTCTTTGGCTCATCATTTAATGGGATGGTTGTTACTTTGGAGATTAGTTTTGGAGTGATTCAATTTTTTTAGCTGTGATATATTTTAGATATGAGGCCTTTGTCTGTTGTATGGTTGGTGAAGATCTTCTCCCACTCTGTAGGCTTCCTAATTAATTTACTAGCTGTGTCCTTTGCCATACAAGAGCTCTGCAGTTTAATGCAGTCCCACTTATCCAACCTTTCTCTGATTTGTTGTGATTCTTGGTCCTGTGCCATGGTGGCCTAGTGTATCTCCTATTCCTTCTTGTAAAGTTTTCAGTGTGTCGGCTTTTACCTCAAGGTCTTTGATCCATTTGGATTTAATTCTAGTGCAGGGTGACAAAGAACGATCCAACTTTAGTTTTCTGCCAGAACCACTTGGTGAAGAGGCTTTCTTTTTGGTTCCCTTGTCAAAGATTAGGTGGCCGTGGTCTGTAGTTTAATATCGGGTTCCTCAGTTCTATTCCATTGGTCTTCAGGCCTGTTCTTATGACAGTACCATGATGTTTGGATAATTATAACTCTGTAATAGAGTCTAAAGTTTGGTATTGAAATTCCTTCTGCACTGTTTTTTCTGCTAAGAAGTGTTTTTGCTATACAGGATCTTTTATTATTCCGTATGAAATTTTGGATTGCCTCTTCCATTTCTTCAAAGAATGACATTGGGATATTGATAGGTATTGCGTTGAATTTGTAGATAGCCCTTGGCAAGATTGTCATTTTCACGATGTTGACTCTTCCAATCCAGGAGCGTGGGAGGGTTTTCCATTTCCTTAGTTCTGGTTTAATTTCTTTTTTCAGGGTTTTAAAGTTTTCATCAATATGGTTTTTTGGGATTGTTCTCTTACCTCCACTTTTATAGGATGGGCTGATTGCATGAGTACGAGTGACTGATGGACAGGTTGCTCCTTGTAAGGCAGGGTTCTGCGAACTCATCCAGGTGTGTAATCAACTGTCCAGTCCCCTCACCTGCCTCCCATTACCTGGATCACTCATGTGGGGCTTTCTTTCCCATCCAATGCAGAAAATGTCAGAAAACATTGTTCATTTTGTTTTGAATATTCAGTGTGATTTCATTACACGGTATTGTTGGTTGGTTTGCTCACTCATCCTGTGGCTTGTGGATAAATGCATGCATTTTACTCAGTGGTATATGCGTGCATGAGTCTTTCCATCAGTAGGTGGTATATGGAACTCCCTATAAGACCCTGGAAGCCTTGAAACATTATTGTAACCTGGCCTTTTCTTGGTGTTGGATTAGTAGAATCCAGTGTGTTTTTGTGCCCAGAAAAACTCAGTGGTTATACCCTTCTTCACATGGTCAATGGACATGAGTTCTACTCATTGACACACTTACATAATTACTTCATATCTGTTTAAAAATGCATGTCCTTAATTATGGATTTTTGGTTTGTGTTGTTTTGTGAGTTTGGCCATTCTCCAGAAGGCCAGCAATGTTCTGATCTCTTCAGCTTCCCACATCCAGCACGTTTCAGTATGTGTGATCTGACTCATAGGTGGCTTTTTATGTTGTTTATTGTTATTATTTATCATGACCACCTGTAATCTCTGAGGTCTAATGGTGCTTGCTGTCTCAGTCACTTTGCACACCTACACTTGACCTGTACTTCCGGCCTGGATAAGTCTTTTATTAAGGTTCTAGGGGGAATCTCCTGGATTTTATTTCCCTAAATTATTTTTGCAGGATTTTCTCAACTTTGAAATACCCCAGTGTGGGCTAATGTTCCCTGTTTGTGTTGTGGTTATTTCTATTATTTTGTTCATACTTTATGTGTCCTTTGGCCAAGGAATTTACATGTGTGTTGGTATCCATGTGGTTAGTGATTCATTTTTTTATTTCTTAGTTACTATGTGTGTATCATCGACTTGACTCACACCTGAATGTTCATGAACATGTGTCTCTGTATTCATATATTCTTATTTAGAGGTTTGTTTTGTCTTTCTTCTTTGAATCAAGCTGGCCCTCCCTGCAACAGTCAGAGCTGGAAACCTACCAGCATGCTGTCACTATCTCTTATGACCTGGATGCCACCCAGTGGCCAGTAGTGGCGACTCATTGAAGTGGCATGGGCTGACTCCACAGAATCTCTCTTTGGTCTGCTCTAGATGATAAGCTCTATACCTGGTTGCTTATTCATATTTTCTTGGCAACTTCATTTTTCTTGTTTGTATTTATACATCTACATATGTAACTACCTGTCACATATCTATTTCTCTATAGATAATTGTTTCAAATTAATTCTAAGTTACTGATTTGTCCCTGGAAGTCTTGAAGCATATCCCCATCCTGCCTTATCTTGTTGTTTTATTGCTCACGTCCCGTGTAGTTTCCACACAGTGAGAATCCGCACACTTTCCCCTTCTCAGGAACTGAGTTTCAGTATAGTTCCTTTTCATTGTTCTATTTGATTCCTTATCTAGAGTTTTATATGACTGATTGTTTGTATGACATTAGTAGTGAATGATGCACATTTTGTTTGTTTTTGAGACAGCATATTGGAGGTCAGCCAGTTTTGTCTTCAGCTCTTCAGCCCCCACATCTGCTTCCAATTACCTGGATCACTCATGTGGGCTTTTCTTTCTCACATGCTGAAGAGGATGTCAGTAAACCCTCTTCATTTCTCTTTTTTGGTCTGCACTGTGATCTTCACTAGATGAAATCCTTGGTTGGCTTGCTCAGTCATGCTGTAGTCTGTTGTTAGCTGCATTTATTTTCTTGATGTATGTATGCATGCATGCATCTTTACATTGGTAGTTGTTTAGTTGTTTAATTATATGGCAGTCCTATATAGACAAGAAAGGATGTGAATCATTATTGCAGCCTGGCCTTTACTTTATGTTGGATGTGTTGTATGTAGTTGTTTTGTTGTTTGTTTGTTTTTGTGACAAACCCCATTCATGAATCATCCTCTCTTCCTCAGGAAGAATAAACATGATGTCTACTTATTGACACACATACATCCTTCATACAAATTTACATATGTTTTTTCTTGCTTTAACACTTTATAATATATGCAAAATATCTTTAATTCAATCCAATTTGCATCTTTCTACCTTTCTCAAGTTGACACAAAAATATAATTTTAGAAATTTGAATATGCAAGATAACATTAATGGACAATGAAATGAAGATCAATCAGTAAATATCCACTAGCTATAGCTGCCAATACATTCCTTATGTACTTAGACATTACATGTCAAAGTTAACCATAAACTCACTGTTAAAGCCAAAATCAGCCATCCCTCATATCCATAAATCCACTCTCCTTGTAACTGATTCTTGTAATCATTATAAACTTTTCCTCTTCCTCTAATTCTTCACAAATTAAATCTCAAAGATGAGAGATCTTTGAGGTTGTAAAATTTATAATACTTATAAAAGTTGCCCCGTTTATGTCTGATTTGATTTTCCATACCAGTAGATTCCTTCCAATCCAGGCTGCTGCCTGCAGCAATGCCAAGCTCCATCAATGGTAGCTGTCTAGCAAGGCCCTGTGAAGTAGGAGAGCTTCTGGCTTGTCTCAGCAGAGTATCTTCTCTTAGTCACTGCATCATAAACTTCCATTTACACATGACTTTCTCTAACTATACTATTTGATCTTTAAGAGAAGGAGCCATATCTATCAAAAAGCCACACCACATACACACATTTGCCAAATTAACTGATTATGAATGTCTGTGTGCCAAGAGAGTCTACACTGGTGACACAATAAATATAGAGCTGCATAAGGAAGATATATTTCTCCTGTTCCTGTGGAATGCATATGAGTGCCAGAGCCAGTGTGGTGGCTCATACTTGTAATTCTAGCCACGTGGCTGGTGGGAAGGAGGGGGTCTGAGCTCAGAGGATAGAGCTAATGTGGGACATGAGAATGTCTCTAAAAAGAAGTTGATCACCATGGTTGTACTTTTCATCTCAGCTGCAGCAGTATCCAAATACATGGTCAAGGAGGAGGGTCGACCTTATCTCCCAAACAATCAGTGCCCAAAGGAATGTTCACTTTAAAGAATTTACTTTATTAACCATTCCATTATCACTCCAATGTCACCTTGATTTATTACATATGCTTTTTTAATTAGTTACATTGTTATTGTTGCTTTAACTATTTATTCATAGCTGGCCATGGTGGATCATGCCTGTAATCCTAGCTTATCAGGGGTCTGAGATCTAATAATCATGGTACAAAGACAGCCTGGTCACTAAAGAACATAAGACTCTTATCTCCAATTTACCATTAGAAAATGGGAAGTGGGGCCCTGGCTCAATGGAACTGGGGGATAGCCTTGAGCTGAAGAGCTCAGGGAGAATGACTGGATCCAGGTGTACGGAGGTAGCCATGAGCTGAAGAGCTCAAGGACAGCAACCAGGCCGAGTGTTCAAGTCCCATGACCTACAAAAAATATTTAAGGTCAGAACAATATTCTAAGATAGCCTTGTTACTATAGAAAAAGAATGAGGTGTTAGAAAATCATTTAGAAATCTTATGAATTATAGCATTACCATACCCAAATCTGGTATCAGCTCCATTTTCATTGAAACTTTCTGTTTGAACCTACACTGTGTGTGTGTGTGTGTGTGTGTGTGTGTGTGTGTGTGTGTGTGTGTGCGTCTTTTATTTTCATAGCTAAGGTGACCATCCCTCCCACAGCTTCAGTCAGAACAGGAAACCATCATCTTTTCACAGCCTCCCAGGAATCAATATCACCTAGAGACAACCAGTGCTGTCTCACTGAATGGTCTTGTGGTGAGTCCTCAATTCTCCTTTGGGTCTGTGCTGGAATGTGTGCTCCAGGACATTCTTTACTTGGTTGCTGATCCATGTTTTCTTTCAAAGTTCATTTCTGTGCATTGTACTTGCACATCTACATATGTACCTACCTTTCACAAAAGTTTTTCGCTGTGTCTCTTTGCTTGTTTAAAGTATTTCTTAGTTCCCCATTTGTCCTTGAAAGTCTTGACCATCTCTCCAGCCTGCCTTTTCTAGACGTTTGATTGTTGTTTTCTGGTGTAGTTTTCCACCCAATTTGCATCCATACATGTCTACTTCCTCAGGAACTAAGTTTCAGTATGATTTGTTGGGATTGTTCTATTTGATTCCTTAGCTACAGTTTTATAAAACTGATTGCTTGCATGCTCCTATAGGTGACTGATGGACATGCTTCTTATTTTGTTAGGCAGTGTATTGTGATGTTTTCCAGGTGTGTCTTAAGCTGTCCAGCCTCCATACCTGCCTTTTATTATCTGGATAGCACATGTGGGCCTCTGTCTCTCACCTACTGACCAAGAGGTCGGTAAACTCTATTCATTTTTCCTTTTTGGTCTTCTCTGTTATCTCCACTAGATGATAGGTTTGCTTTTTCACTTTCCCCTCCCCCCCTCAGTAAGTGAATAAATGAATATATGAATAAATGAATTTTCTAGTAGTAGTTGTTTCATGAATATGTTTTCCCTTATGGCTCAGGAAGGCTTGAAGTATTATTGCAACCTGGCTTTGTATTAGTGTTTGATTAGTGGTGTCCAGTGTTTTTTGTGCCCTGTCACATTCTCGTATTATACACTTCTATGATGAATTATCGTGCATTCTACTCCTTGACACACTTATTTTCTTCACACTTGTTTTATATTTCATTGCTTATTGCTGAGGTTTTTTAAATTTTATTTTGTGAGTCTGGCTGTTTTCAGAAAATATCCAAGACCTGATTTTTACAGCCTAAAACATCTACCACATTTCAGTATCTGGATCACACACTAGGACCCACATTTCTGTCTCATATTTTCCCTTTTCATGTCCTTTTTTAGTTCATGATTGCTGCTTGGGTATAATCTCTAAGTCCATGTTTTGTTTGATATATGGGTCTGTTAGCAAACCTTGAGTGGATCCATGCTTCCAGCCTGACTCTTTTCTTTTAAGAGACTTTTAGATGGAATTCCTAAAGTTTTCCCCCAAGTTGATTGTGCAGAATTTTTTCTTCTTAGTGGAAGGATCACAATGTGAAAGTAAATTCCCTACTTGTATCTTGGTTATTTCTATTTTTTTTTCATTTTGTAAGTGTTCTTTAAGACTTGTCATTTTCCTGTGTCTTGGCAACCACACTTACTGATTCATTTTTTTCTTGTTTTTAAGTATTTGTAATCTGTCTAGCCCACCCCTTGGCTTATGCACATATTTTTGCACATGTCAATAAGAAATGATTGTTTCTTCTTTATTTTGTGAGCCTGGCTGACCCTCAGTGCTACAGTCAGAAGAGGAAGCCACCAACTTGTTGTCATTGCCTTCCCATACCTGGGTGCCACCTAGAGGCCATGAGTGGGAATTCACATAAGTGGCTTGTGGTGAGACCTTTTCAATTGTCCTTTTGGGATTCGAAGGGATGTGTACTGGATTCTAATACATGTTTCCTTTCCTAATTATTTACTGATTTTTGACGTATAAATCTCCACAGTTTCCGACCTTTCATATAGCTTTTTCTCTGCTTCATTGTTACTTTCTAAGTATTTTATTATTTTTTTATTTCATTTTAATTTTTTCATAGGAAAGAACAGGCAACTCAGGAAGAAACTTTGAATTATTTCTCTAAATTTGTTTCTCGTTGTACACGATGTGGTGACACACGCCTTGGAAACTTTTAATCTGAGCCTTCTGAAGGCTGAGCCAGGAGGATTACAAATTCCTAGATTCCATTTAGAAAATTCAAAAAAAAAGAAGATTGTGTCTGGAAGTTTGTCCTACTGGAAGAGTGCTAGCCGAGCATGCACAAAACCCTGGGTTTGATTTCTCAGTACCACATATATAGAGCAAAAGCCAGAAATGTTTCTGTGCCCCAAGTGGTAGAACTCTAGCCTTGAAAAAGTCCAAGGTCAGTGCTCAGGCCTTCTCTAGCCCTGGAATGGAAAAACAACAACAACAACAACAACAACAATAAAACACATGAGAATAACCACAACCAAACCCCCAAAAGTAGATGGTTTAAAGTTCCTTAACATAATAGGCAAGTATGATATAGCTACAGCTGGAAGTCTGTGTATTTTTTGTCTAAGTCTGTAGAAGTTTAGTAGGCATGCACTTATGATACTATCCCCAAATGGATGGTATGTAGTAATAGTTACTTGTCGTAATCTGTTCAACCTTCTTCCATGCATTCATAATAAGTGTTGAAGTTAATTTTACCACCATTTTCCAGATAGGTTTGGATGGGCACCTAATTTATCAACCTTATTTGTTGTTTTATTTTAGGTTTTACTTTATTGTTGGTGTGATGTACAGAGTGATTGCAGTAACATTCATTAGGGAGTGGGCACATCTTGAACAGAGATATCCCTTCCCATGTTTTTCTCCCAGTTTCCCTCCCCTCAACCTCCTCCTATTGAGTTTCTTTTTCCCTTATCTTCCCATTTTCAAATACACGGATATATGTATATATAACATACCAAGTACCAAACTCAGATACAGTAGTTACATGAGATAAAGCTTAACACAGTATGTTAAGAACATCAGAAAGCTAAGTGTCTTGATTCCATATCCTGGAGGTCATTTCGCTTAGCCTCATCCTATATGGCCATATGTACATAGCTTTTGAGCTATTGTAATCCTTTGCTAGAAGAATCCTAAATATATAGTGCTACAAATGAAGGAAACCATTGAGCCTATGTTCTTTGGGTCTGGCCTACTTCACTTAATATGATTTTTTCCAAGTCTTTCCATTTCCTTCCAGACGGGGCAATGGCATTCTTTCTGATGGCAGCATAAAATTCCATTGTGTATAGGTACCACATCTTGGTCCAATCATCTACTGAAGGGCATCTGGGTTGGCTCCATATCTCAGCTATGGTGAATTATACTATGATGAATATTGTTGTGCTGGTAGGTTTCTGTATATTTAGGGTAGATGTACAGAAGTGGGATTGCTGGGTCATAGGGGAGCTCTATGAGAAGACTTTTTAGGATCCTCCATACTGTTTACCAGAGTGGATGGACAAGTTTACACTCTTCCACCAAGAGCTATTAGCCTTATTTTATTTTTAGAAGAAATTAGTTCTCAGTAAGTGTGTATTGCATACTTCAGTAAATTCAGAGAGGAAGATACTCAGCATAGTTGGCATTGGCCCTCCATCATGAAGAGAAGACAAGGGTTTTACTGCCCTCAAGGACTTCTTAGGGTACACCTACTCCACACAGGAGAGCATTCACCACCTAGCTCTGGACAAAAAATGTTTTCTACCTTCTTTTTTTCTAGGTGAATTTTTTATTGTAATTAATAGAAGAGTTACAGTTATATTTTCCAGATAGTAGGTGTATTACTTCACACATATTGATACCCTATCTCATGTTTTTGTCCCCATTTCCTTCCCCCACCCCTCCCCTAATCTTGATTCCCCCTTCCCTTTCCTATTACATACCAACAAATAATCGTATATACAATATCCCAGATAACAAGTTAAGGTGTTGTAACAACATGAGAATAACCAAGGGACAACAAAAGAGTTGAGAAATAACATAGTACATTAACAACCACGATCACACATTATCTTCTATCTTCTTTGTGCCACTGAAGAATCTTTATTTCACATATGTGGTGTCTCCTTTAGGTTTGTTTTCAGATTCTGTGATTTTTTTGTCAGCAGTGCTTTCCAGAGATCATTGTGACAATATTTTCTTAGTTTTTCCCTCAGTTTGGCTTTTTTGCCCTTCCTAGGGCTTGAACTCAGAGCCTGAGCACTGTCCTTTAGATTTTTCAAGGCTAGCACTCTAACACTTGCAGCAAAACACTACTTTGGTCTTTTTTCTATGTATGTGATACCAAGAATCAAATGTGGGTCTTTGTGTATGCAGGGCAAGCATTCTACCACTAAGCCAAACTCCCCGCAGTGACTTTGACTCTTTGAGCTCCACATTTATTATTCCTCGACTATATTGAAATACAATTTATTTTGGTAAGTTTGCAGTTAGCAACTTTTGTTACATACACTTAGTAATTTTAATAGTGAATATAGAAATATTTGTAATCCTCACAATTATTACTATCATGTTTCTGCCCTTGTCAATATTATATCTTTTTTAACAAAATCTACTTTATTTTCAGAGTGATGTATAGAGGAGTTGCTGTTATGTTTGTAATGTAGTGAGTACATTACTTCTTGACCATTAGTTATCTCCTTGTGTCTGGAAATTGTGAAACATTCATTCAACTTGCTTTTTCCAGTTGTTGGATTGTTGGTGTCTGGTGTACTTTCCCACCCAGTTTGTAGTACATCTCTAATCCTCAGGAATTGTTTTTCAGTATTATTTCTTGGAGTTGTTCCCTATGTATCCTTACCTACAGTTTTTGTTCTGACTGATTGTTTTCCTGAATGTATGAGTGAGTGATGAACATGTTGTTTTGTGAGTCTGGGTATTTCAAGTTCGGCTTAGTGTGTCCTGAACTGTTCAGCCTCCACACTGTCTCCCATTCCCTGGATCATACATATGGGCCTCTGCTTCTCACCTTGAAGAGGATATCAGTGCTTGTTCATTTCTAATTTTAGTCTTCACTGTGATCTCCAGTAGATGAGAAACCTGTTTTTCTTGCTCACTCACACTGTGATTCTGCATAAATGTTTGTATTTTATTGAGGTATGTATGCTTGCATGAATCTTTCCTTCTGACATTGTTTTCTGAATATAGTACTTCCTAGGTGACCCAGGAATGTTTGAAGCTAAATTATTGCAGCCTGTGTTTTATTGGTGTTCTATTAATGGTTTCCAAAGCAGTTTTGTGCCCAGACAGATTCACAGCTCATACCCTTCTCCACATGGTCATTGAATATGAGTCCTACTGATTGACACATTACATCATCTATATGTTTTAAAATGTATTATATTGGGGGAGTGGTGGAAGTCGGTGGCGGTTCAGTTTGAGTCTTTCTGAGCTCTTGCCAAGACACAAGTTTTGGCAGCGTAGGGGAGAGTATATACCTCAAATCAATCCTAAGTAAGCTTTAGGGTTACCGAGGCCTCAGTCACAGTGGAAAAAGGCAGAAATCTGGCACAAAGAAGACAGCGGGGACCGGTACCAGCCATTCGAAGTAGAAGTGGAGACAAAGCTGCTCTTCTGAATCTAAGCTGACAGCTTTCCTCGGTGCCGCAACTCGCCGGCTGCAGACAGAGCCACACAGAGCCTGTGCTAGCCTAGAGCCAACACCCGGCCGTGCACGGACCAGCCAGCTTCACAGAACCGGAGAATCCAGCAATTTGTGAGTACCTCCGAGGAGAAGTTTCCACTTCTGCTCGCGGAACGGCATTGGGAGGGAGTCTCTCCCCCACAAGCTGAGAGCAGCGCCAAAACAAATGTAACCTGAGCGGTGTTGCTGACAGTGCCATAATTCTATAGGGCAAAGGATTTCCCAGAGATCCCTTAGCGGGAAATCCAGCCCCAGCTCTGCTGAAGTCCGTCCCCTGCACCAGCCACAAGCCTGGTAAACAAAACCCGCCCGCGAATCTTTCAGCTTCGTTTTCCCAGGCAAGCAATCTGATTCGAAAAACCTCATAGCCAAATCACAAGAGAAAGAGACTTTCTGAAGTGTTCGGACCCCAAATTTAGTGGAGACACAAGTTTCCTATCCTGCCCTGCCCCACCCAAAAAAACCCCTGAAGAACACCTTTTTTGTTGTTCTTTTTTTTGTTTTGGGGTATTTTTCTCTCTTTTTTTCTTCCACCCCTTTTTTGTTTTCATTTTTAGGAGTTCTTATTTTCTCTTTACCATCTTACCTACAACTTTTTTTTTATTTCTTTTCCCGCATCCCTCTGTCACTGTGGTTGTTCCTGGAAACATAGTGACAGCTCGGGGTACAAACAATATCTATATTGATACCATCACCTGCTTTTTAATCTCCTGTTCTCAACCCCGGTATTTCTTAGATAAGAGCTCACAATAGTGAGGAATCTAGCCCCACCTTTTTCTTTTTCTTTTCTTTTTTTTTTTTTGGTTTTGTTTTTGGGGTTTTTTGCTGTTGCTGTTTTTGCTTCTTTTGTTTTTGTTTTTTGTTTTGGTTTTCGTTCTGTATTGTTTTTTTGTTTTTTGTTATTGCTTTTGTCTTACTTTGATTTTTCTTTTTTTCTTTCTTTCTTTTTTAAAATTTTTTATCATTGAAATCTTCTATATCTGCCTCCCTCTTTTCTCGGTATATTCTTCTTATTACCCTTCTTACTTTCATAAGTTTTATCTAATCCTTTCCAAACTTTGTACTCAAATATGCTACCTGCTATCAACTTAGATCAGTTATCCTTACCCTATACCTTTTCTTCACTACTGTAATAATCTTACACTCCTACGTTATTCTTTTCATACCTCCCCGGTACTCTCTCATACTATTTTTCTGTCTCTGGTCCTCTGTTCATCTTTCAACTCTTATAATGCATGGCTCTACATTTGATGCTTGTTGAGCAATACTGTATATCTAGGTATTCAATTATACTCTAGGTCCAGAGGGACTTAAATAAAGAGAGATTTGATTGACAGGCTTATTTTTTTTGGTCATAAATCGGTTATAAGTGGTTATAATAGACTAGTCTGTATGTGAACAAAAAGAAAGAGAAAGTAATAATACCAATAAAAAATTGTGAAGATCTAGTGTCTGCCAGATAAAGAGGTCTAGGTTGGGTATATCTGAGAAATTATAATATTGTTTAGTATTAATCTTGCTCCCATTTTTAAATGGGCAGAACAAGAAACTACAGAAAAATGTCAAATCAAGGAATAACATTCCCCACCCAATACAAACAGACAATGGAACAGACACTGGCAAACCTAGAGGAGAGTCTTCCAAGTGCTATACAAATGCAATTGATAAACATCATCAATGAAAAGTGTGAAAATATAAAGAAAGAGATAAGGGAGGAAGCCATAGCTAAACAAGAGGAAACAATAAACAAGGTGATAAGTGAAAAAGAAGAAGCCATAAAGGAGGCCATAATAACAGCTTTTCAAAGAAAAATGGATGGATTCGTAGAATCCACAAACAAAAAGTGACCATACTCCAGCAAATGTCCAAAGAGAATAAAGCTCCTGAGCTAACCACTCAATTGGAAATCAAGGAGCTAAAGAAATCCATAACGATTTAAAATAAGACATGCAAGGCATCAAAAATGAGCAACTAGAAGCAAGGGAGATGAAGAATAAAGTACATAGCTTTGATAGCAGGTTAGACAATGCAGAAGAGAGAATCTCCGGGGCTGAAGATAATTTAGTTCTTATAAAGAACAGAAAATGAGTCAATCCAAACTAGGAAAAATGAGAAAGTGCTTCAGGAGGTCCAAGATACAATTAGGAAGCCTAATTTAAGGATAATTGGTATTGAGGACGGTCTGGAGAAAGAGGTCAATGGTACTGGAAATTTACTTCAGGGAATCATCTCAGAGAATTTTCCAAATATCCAGAAGGGCAGGCCCATCCAGATACAAGAAGCTTTTAGAACTCCAAACAGACCTGACCAGAAAAGTCATCCCACCGCCACATTATAATCCGAACTGGATTAATAGAGAACAAAGAAAGGATCCTAAAGGCAGCCAGGGAGAAGGGATCAATCACCTATAAAGGCAAATCAATCAGAATAACCACAGATTTCTCTGCAGAGACCATTCAAGCAAGAAGAGATTGGAAGCATATATGTCATGCCCTTCATTCAAATAACTACCAACCAAGAATACTGTACCCAGCTAAGCTCTCATTTATAACTGAGGGAACAATAAAAACATTCCATTCCAGGGAAAAGTTGCAACATTATGTAGCATCAAAACCAACATTACAGAAAATTCTCAAAGATGTTCTACACATAGAAAACCAACACAAATGTAATACACAGAAAGACATGGCACGTAAAACTCATACCATCTAAGGCCCACAAGAACTGTCAAGACACAGGCCCTAATGAAAGCCTGTAAAAATGGCAGGAACTAATAAATATTTCTCAATCCTGACTCTGAATATCAACGACTTTACTCTCCAATTAAACGATATAGATTATCTAGTTGGATCAAAAAGCAAGATCCATCGTCATGCTGTCTTCAAGAGACACACCATACCCCAAAAAAACAAATATTTTTTGAAAGTGAGATGTTGGAATAAACTCTATCAAGCTAACGGCCCCAATAAACAGGCCGGTGTTGCCATCCTCATATCAGATAAAATAGATTTCAAACTAAAATTAGTGAGAAAAGACAAAGAAGGTTACTACATACGACTAAAGGGATCTTTCCTCCAGGGGAACATAACCACCCTAAATATCTCCACACATAATCCCGGAGCTCCGAACTTCATCAAGCAAACCTTACTTTCACGGAAACCATACATAGATCGAAACACAGTGATTGTTGGTGATTTTAACATACCACTCTTACCTATGGACAGATCAACAAGGCAAAAACTCAACAGAGAAACCTTAGAATTGAACAACTATATAGACAAACTAACAGACATCTGCAGATTATTCCACCCAGCAACAACACAATATACGTTTCTTCAGCAGCACATGGAACATTTTCCAAAAGAGACCACATTTTTGGCCATAAAACAAACCTGGACAGATTCAGAAACACTGAAATTATTCCTTGTACTCTCTCAGACCACAAGGCCATCAAATTGGAACTGAACACCAGTCTCCACCAACAAAAACCCTGTAACTCATGGAGACTGAAAAACACACTGTTGAATCAACAATGGGTCATGGAGGAGTTCAGAACAGAAATCCAACTGTTTATGAAATTTAACAATAAGGAGCACACAAAATACCAGCTCCTTTGGGACACGGCAAAGGCAGTACTCAGAGGAAAATTTATAGCTCTGAGTGCCTACAATAACAAATTGCAAAAATCACAAACCAACAATTTAATCTGTCACTTTAAGCTCCTGGAAAAATAACAAGAAAACAACCTTAATCCCCCTAGAAGGAAACAAATTATTAAAATCAAAGCATGATTAAATGAATTGGAATCCAAAAAAACTATAGAAAGCATCAACAAAACAAGGAGTTGTTTCTTTGAAAGAATTACCAAAATTGACAAGCCCTTAGCAAATCTTACCAAAAAAAGAAGCGAGCATACCGAAATAAAATCACACACGAAAATGGCAATCTCACAAAGGAAATTACCAAGATACAGAGTATCATGATGGAATACGTCTCAAACAATTACGCCAACAAATTTGAGAATCTAGAAGAAATGGACGAATTCCTAGCCAATATGAAAATACCCACACTGAACCAAGAAGACCTAACCAAACTAAACAGGCCTATTTCAAGCACTGAAATAGAAGTGTTAATAAGAGACTTCCACCTAACAAAAGCCCAGGGCCAGATGGATTCACTGCTGAATTCTATAAGGTCATCAAAGCAGAGGTCATACCAATACTCCTCAAGTTCTTCAATGAAATTGAAAATGAAGATTCTTTACCAAACTTATTCTGTGAAGCCAGTATAACCCTCATCCCCAAACCAGACAGAGATTCATCAAAGAAAGAGAACTATAGACCTATTTCTTTGATGAACATCGATGCAAAACTTCTCAATAAAATACTCGCCAACCATCTACAACAACTCATCAAAAAAATTATACACTATGATCAAACTGGATTCATCACAGGGAGGCAAATCTAGTTCAACATACGCAAATCAATTAATATATTTCACCACATCAGCAGGAGCAAGGACAAAAATCACATGATTCTCTCAATAGATGCAGAACAGGCATTTGACAAGATCCAACTCCCCTTTATGTTAAAAGCTCTGGAGAAATTAGGAATCCATGGAACATTCCTCAATATAATATAGGCTGTGTATGACAAACCCACAGCTAGTATTATACTTAATGGGAAAAAGCTAAAACCATTCCCTCTAAAATCAGGAACGAGAATAGAATGCCCAGTCTCTCCACTCCTCTTTAACATAGTATTAGAATTCCTAGCCAGTGCAATAAGGCAAGAAGGGGGATCCAAATAGGGAAAGAGGAAGTAAAACATTCCCTCTTTGCAGATGACATGATTCTGTATTTAAAGAATCCCATAGACTCTACTACCAAGCTCCTCGAGCTGAGTCAAAACTTTAGAAGCATAGCAGGGTATAAAATTAATCCACAAAAATCAACTGCCTTCCTCTACGCCAACAGGGAGAGGAATGAGGCAACAATCAGGAAAGCAACTCCTTTTGCAATAGCCTCAAAGAATATAAAGTACCTAGGAATTAGGTTAACTAAGAATGTAAAGGACCTTTTTTATGAAAACATTAAAACCCTGAAAAAGGAAATTAAAGCATAACTGAGGTAATGGAAAAACCTCCCATGCTCCTGGATTGGAAGAATCAACATCGTGAAAATGAAAATCTTGCCAAGGACTATCTACAAATTCAATGCAACACCCATCAATATCCCAATGTCATTCTTTTTTTATAATCCAACAAATATTTAATGCAGAAAACATTTTTTAAGAAATAAGAAGGTCCCTTGGTTATCTCATATTGTTACACTATCTCATTTGTTACATGATATATCAGATATATTTGTATTTGATTATCTGAAATTGGATAGGGAACGGGGGAAAACAAGATGAGGGGTGGGGGAGGGGGGAAGGGAAATGGGGACCATGACATGTGAAATTGTATCAATGTGTAGGAAGTAAGGCACCATTTATTTGGCAAATATCATGTAACCTTTCTATTAATTACAATAAAAATATCTTTAAAAAAGTCATAAGAAGGACTGGGATCATAGCTTACCCAATGTCATTCTTTAAAGAAATAGAAGAGGCAATCCAAAATTTCATATGGAATAATAAAAGACCCTGTATAGCAAAAACACTTCTTAGCGGAATGAACAGTGCAGAAGGAATTTCAATACCAAACTTTAGACTCTATTACAGAGCTATAATTATCAAAACAGCTTGGTTCTGATACAAGAACAGGCCTGAAGACCAATGGAATAGAACTGAGTTCCCAGATATTAAACCACAGACCTATGGCTACCTAATCGTTGACAAGGGAGCCAAAAATATAAAATGGAAGAAAGACAGCCTCTTCAACAAGTGGTGCTGACAGAACTGGTTAAGCACCTGCAGAAAACTAAAGTTGGATCCGGCTTTGTCACCCTGCATTAGAATTAACTCCAAATGGATCAAAGACCTTGAGGTAAAAGCCGACACACTGAAAACTTTACAAGAAGGAATAGGAGATACACTAGGCCTCCTTGGCACAGGTCGAAACTTTCTTAATAAGGACCAAGAATCACAACAAATCAGAGAAAGGCTGGATAAGTGGGACTGCATTAAACTGCAGAGCTTTTGTATGGCAAAAGACATAGCTAGTAAATTAATTAGGAAGCCTACAGAGTGGTAGAAGATCTTCATCAACCATACCACGGGCAAAGGCCTCACATCTAAAATATATCAACAGCTCAAAAAATTGAATTACTCCAAACTAATCTCCAAAGTAACAACCATCCCATTAAAAATGGGCCAAAGACTTAAAGAGAGTCTTCTCTGAAGAAGAAACAAAAATGGCCTATAGACACATGAAGAAATGCTCAACATCTCTGGTCATAAAAGAAATGCAAATCAAAACAACTCTAAGATTCCATTTCACTCCAGTTAAAATGGCCAGGATCAAGAAAACTAGTAACAACAGATGCTGGAGGGGTTGTGGCCAGGAGGGATCACTACTACTACACTGTTGGTGGGAGTGCAAACTCATTCAACCACTATGGAAAGCAGTATGGCAGTTCCTCAAAAGACTAAATATAGAGCTCCCCTATGACCCAGAAATTCCACTACTTGGCATTTACCCAATTGTCCAGAAACGAGGACATACTAAATCCACCAGCACAACAATGTTCATTGCAGCACTATTTACCATAGCAAAGATATGGAACCAACCTAGATGTCCCTCTGTTGATGAATGGATCAACAAGATGTGGTATTTGTACACAATGGAATTCTATGCTGCTGTCAGAAAGAATGGCATTGCCCCATTTGTTAGGAAATGGAAAGACTTAAAAATAAATCATATTAAGTGAAGTAAGCCAGACTCAAAGGAACTTAGGCTCAATGGTTTCCCTCATTTGTCATAATCAGTAGAAACCTTAGGCTCTCAGAACAGAGATTTGCAATAGAGCAAAACCTTGATATATAAGGACATATAGTATGACACTAAATGAAAGGACCTCTTGGATATAGAAACAAAAGCCATATAATGAATGATTGTTGTTGTTAAGGTACTATGTTATCTCTCATCTCTTTTGCTGTCCCTTGCTTATCTCATATTGTTACAGTATCTCACTTTGTTACCTGATAAATCGGATACATTTGTATTTGGTTATTTGAAATTGGTTAGGGAAGGGGGGAAAACAAGATGAGAGCTGCGGGTGGGAGGAGGGAAATGGGACCAAAACATGTGAAAGGGTATCAATGTATGTGAATTATTGCACAGTCTCTCTGACAAATATCATGTAACCCTTCTATTAATTACAATAAACTACAAGAAAAAAATGTATTATATTACTCATGGCTTATGGTTTTTTTGTGTTTTTTTGTTATTTTGATGTTCTCGAGAAGGCCAGTAATATTCTTAATTCCCAGCCTCCCAAAGTTAACATATTTCAGTATCTGTGCCCAACTTTCTGTCTCAGAGTTGTCTTTGTTCCAAGTCCTGGGCTTGAAATCAGAGCCTGAGCACTGTCCTTGAATTTTCTCAAGGGTAGAATGCTACCACTTGAGCCATAGCACCACTTCTAGTTTTTTCTATATATGTGGTAGCAAGGAATCAAACCCTAGTTATTCGTGTGTGCTAGGCAAACAGTCACTAGGCCAAACTCCCAGCCCATTATAGTTGTCTTTTTATGTTGGTTTTACAAATTTATTATCCCCACGTGCATGCCATCTCTCAGGCGTCATTGTGCTTGCTCTCTCAATCACTTGCACACCTAGATGTGACCCCTTCTTCCAGCCTGGAGTTTTTCTTTGAATCCACTTTCGAGGAAATCTGCTGGAGTTCTTTTTCCAGATTGATTTACAGGATTTTGTCTTCTTTGCAAAATTATCCTAGTCTGTGCTAAAGTTTCTGGCTTGATCTGTGTTTCCTTCAATTATTTTCATCATACTGTATATGACCTTGATGGTGTTGTGGTTATTTCTATTCTTTTCTTCATATTATGTGGCCTTTTAGCTATGGCAGTAATCTCTTTTATTCTGCTTTAGTGACACCCCTATAATTTTTTTAAATTTCATCTTTTTTATTGTAATATATAGAGACATTACAGTTGCATTTGCCAGATAGTAGGTGCATTATTTCTCACACATTGATACCCATTCACAAGTTTTTTCCCTATTCCCTTCCCCCACCACCTCCCAAACATCGTGTTTCCCCCCTTCCCTCTCCTATTTCAAATAATCAAACGTATATGCAACATACCAGGTAACACAGTCAGATATAGTAACAATATAAGAATAACCAAAGGGCCAAAAAAAGAGAAGAGAAATAACATAGTCTTTCAATTTCCTTACGAATGGGATGATGTCATTCTTTCTGATGGCAGCATAGAATTCTATTGTGTATAATTACCACCTCTTCTTGATCCAGTCATCTACTGAAGGGCATCTGGGTTGTTTCCATAGCTTAGCTATGGTAAATATTGGTGTAATGAACATTCTGCCAGTAGCTTTGGTATGCCCTTGTTTCTGGATTTTGGGGTAAATGCCACGTAGTGGAATTGCTGGGTCATAGGGGAGCTCTATGTTTAGTCTTTCGAGGAAACGACATATTGCTTTCAGTAGTGGTTGAATGAGATTACACTCCCACCAACAGTGTAGTAGTGATCCTTCCTGCCCACATCCCTGCCAGCATCTGTTGCTGTCAGATTTCTTGATCATGGTCATTCTAACTGGTGTGAGGTAGAACTGGTGTGAGTTATTTTGATTTGCATTGTTTTTATGGCCAGAGACGCTGAGCATTTCTTCATGTGTCTATAGGCCATTCATATTTCTTCTTCAGAGAATGTCCCATGATTTTTCCCCAATTTCCCTCCCCTCATCCACCCCATATACTGTAAAGTTCTTTCCAACATGTTTTATGATTATGACTGTTACATTGGTTTACCTGATATCCTTTGTATAAATCATTTTGTAGTTCCACTTCCCTTCCCCAATTCAAATAAACACATAGACAACACACCGGATACCAAAATCAGATACAGTGACAACAGCAGATAAATCATAGCGGAAATGATGAAAGAAAACAAAAATAACTTCACATAGTACATTAGAAACAAGAATCTAATGGTTTATATGACTGCTTTTTCGCATGACCATATGAGTGACTTCTGCATATGTCTGTTTTGTGAGACAGGGTATTGGGAGCTGGGCCAGGTGTGTCCTGAACATCTGCCTGAACATCTGCCTGCCATTGACTCTGTTTCTCACCCAATGAAGTGGATTTTTGTAAACCTGACTCATAAATGAAGTTAAAAAAAGACTTCCAGGGACAAAGAAGTAACTATATGTATTCCACATATCAAAAATGGGGCCTATCATTGAGTTCGTGATTTTTTCCTTATGTCTTACTTTACTTCATATGATTTTTTACATGTGATGATGTCATTCTTTCTAATGACATAGAATTCCATAGTATATATAATACTTTTTCTTGATCCATTCATCTACTGAGGAGTGTCTGGGTTGTTTCCATATATTCATGATGACAAATAATGCTGCAATGAATGTGGTTATGCAGATAGCTTTAGTGTGACCCTGTTTGTGGACATATTTGTAAATGCCCAGCAATGAGATTGCTGGGTCATGGGGGAGCTTTATGTTTAGGTCTTTTTTTGTCTGTGATGGGACTTGAACTCTGTGCTAGGGCCTTGTCCCTGAACTATTCAGTTCAAGGCTACTGCCATATCCCTGGAGCAACTGGGCCACTTCTGGTTTTCTAGTGGTTAATTGGACATAATAGTCTCACCTAATTTAGTGCCTGAGCTGGCTTTGAACTTCAATCCTATGATTTCAGCCTCCTGAATAGCTAGGATTACAGGCATAAGCCAAGGCACCCAGTTTCCCTGTTTAGGTTTAAAGGAATCTCTATACTGCTTTCCGGAGTGTTTGAAGAAGTTTACACTCCCTCCAACAGTGTAGTAGCATTCCCTTCTGTCCTCATCCCTGCCAGCATCTGTTGTTATTAGAGTTCTTGGTAATGGCCATTCTAAGTGGATTGAGTTGGACTCTCCATGTTGTTATGCTTTGCATTTCTTTTGCATTTGCTTTATGTGTCCATTCGTCCTTCTTTTTTTTCCTATTCAGAAAAGTCTGTCTTTAAACGTTTAGCCCACATTTAAATGGGGTTGTTATTTCTTTGAGAGTTTGTTTTGAGGGGATTTAAGATTTTGAATTCTAAGTGTATTTGAGATGAGAGGCCCATGTTTATTCTATAGCTAGTGAAGCTATTTTCTCAGTCTGTGTGCTTTCTATTTATGAAGATATGTATGTTATTTGCCATAGAAAAGCTCTGAAATTTAATATAGGACCATTTTTCCTTTCTTTAATTTGTTGTGTTGCTGGATCTTTATTAATAAAAATTCAATATATTCCAAGGAGACATGTAGTGTTTCTCCTGTCTATTCCTGTAATATTTTCAGGATATCTGTTTTATGTTGAGGTCTTTGATCCATTTGGAATTGATTTTGGTGCACAGTAGTATAATATATATATAATATATATATATATATAAGAATCTAACATTGTATATTTACATGTGTTTAACTAATTCTGCAAACAACATTTGTGGAAGAGGCTGTCTTCCATCCTCTTTTTTTACCTGCCATTTTATATGACTGATTTTTGCATAATCAAATTGATTACTGGTTGGCATATGTTTGTTTTATGGGACAGGGATTTGTGAGCTCTTCCAGGTGTGTCCTGAACTGTCCAACCTCCACTCCTGCTTACCATTACCTGTATCACACATGTGGGCCTGTTTCTCACCCACTGGAGAGGATGGTGGTAAATCTTACCCTTTTTTGTTTTTAGTCTTCACTTTGATTTGCAGTAGATGATTTCCTTCCTCACTCATCCTTATGTTTCTTGATAAACATATGTACTTTCATTGATGCATGTAAGCGTGCATGCATAAATCTTTTCATTGGTAGCTATTTTTGAGAATATGTTAATCCATATGTGGCCGAGGAAGACTACAAGCATGTATTCAGTTTGGCTTTCCTTAGTGTTCCATTAGTGGTTTCCTGTGCTTTTTTGTGCAGAGACATATACACGGATCATGCCCTCTTCCTTATGTGGAATTAACATGATTTCCACTCATTGACACTCTTACATACTTGGTACTTGCTTAAAAATGTATTTCATTACTATTGGGTTGATTTTGGTTTGTGAGTCTGGCTGTTACAGAGAAGGCCAGACATGTGGTGACATCTGCTGTCTCCCAAAACTACCACCTTTCCATTCCTGGACCACACATGTAGCCTATCTCTATGTCTCACTGTGTTGTTTTGTTGTCGCCATCGTTGCCGTTGTCGTTGTTCTTCTTGTTCTTCCTCCTCATCCTCCTCTTCTTCTTTTTCTTCTCTCCCCGACCCTGCTTCTCTTCTCCCTCCTCCTCCTCCCCCTCCTCCCCCTCCTCTTCTCATGATCCTTGAACTCTGGGCCTAGGAGCAGTCCCTGAGTTCTTCACTTCACAGCCAGAAATCTACAACTTGAACCACAGCACCACTTCCCGTATTCTGGTAGTTAATTGGAGATGAGAGGCTCATGGATTTTTGTGCCCAGGCTGGCTTTGAACCACAATCCTCAGATCTCAGCCTCCTGAGTACCTAGAATTACAGATGTTAGCCACTGGCACCAGGCTCCAGTTATTTCTTAGGTTGCTCTCCTTTATTTATTATCACCACTTGGATGTAATGTCTGAGGCCTCATTGTGCTTGCTATCTCAGTCACATTGCACACTTAGACATCACCCATGCTTCCAGTCTGGTGTTTGTCTTTTAATACAGCTCTAAAGGGAAACTTGTTGAATTTTTCTGTCCAGATTGTTTGTGCAGAATTTTCTCCTCTTAGTAGAAGTATCCCAGCGTGGTTTAAAGTTTCCTGTTTGTGTTGTGGTTGTTTCTATTCTTTACTTCATGCTGCATATATACTTTCAGCCATGGGATTTATCTGTGTGTTGACATCCATAGTTAATGATTCATTCTATTTCTTAGTTTCTATGTCTGTCTCAATGCTCCTTCTTATGTATCTCTGTATTTATATATTTCTTATTTACAGTTTTGTTTTGTTTTAATTACTCAGCTGTGGTGTTTCTCCCTGCCACAGTCAAAGCAGGAAACCACCAGTGTGTTGTCACTGCCTCCCAGGACATGGATGCCACATAGGTGCCAGTAGTGAGGACTAACTGAAATGGCTTGTGGTGAGAACTTCTCAATTCTCCTAAAGATCTGGGCTGATGTTTGAGCTCCAGAACATTCTCTATTTTCCCCCAGTCCTGGAGCTTCTACTAAGGGACTGGGCACTGTTCTTGGACACATTTTCCTCATGGCTAGAGCTCTGTCACTTGAGCCACAGCAACACTCCTGGCTTTTTCTGTGGATGTGGTCCTGAGGAATTGAACCATAGCTTTGTGCAAGCAGTCTACCACTAGAAAATGCTTCCAGCCTCAGGACATTCTTTACTTGGTTTCTAATTTTGTTTTTCTTTCCAACTTAATTTCCATGGGTTGTACTATATCTACATTTGCAGAGAAGTTACATATATGTATACCTCTGTGGCTCATTGTTATTTCAAATTATTTGCTTTTTTCCAGTCCCATGGCTTGAAGTCAGGGCCAAAGCAATGTCCTTCCTTTTTTTTTGCTCAAGGGTAGAGCTCTGCCACTTGAGCCACAACACCACTTTCCAGCTTTTTCTGTGTATATGGTACTGAGGAATCAAACCCAGGTATTTGTGTATGCTAGTTGAGCAATCTAACACTACGGTATCCTTCTGTCCCCTGAAATTATTTCTTAGTTGCCCATTTGTCCCAGAAGTCTTGCAGCATCCTTCCAGGCTGCCTTTTCCACTTGTTTGATTATTTGTGTCTGGTGTAGTTTTCCATCCAGTTTGCATCGACTCATCTCACCATCCTCAAGGATTAATTTTCAATATGATTTCTTGGAATTGTTCTATTTGCATCCTTATCTTCAGTTTTATATGACTGAATGTTGACATGACTGTATTAGTGATTAATAGACATGAGGTTTGTTTTGGGAATCAGGGTACTGTGATGTAGGCCAGGTGTGTTCTGAATTGTCCAGACTTCACACCACAGCTGACTTCCAGTACCTGTGGGACTCTATTTCTCCCCCTCTGTGAGTATTTCAATAAACATTCCTTTTTATTTTTCTCAGTTTTTGTCTTTACTATGATAATCCTTAGATGATTTCCTTGGTTCGTCAATCTGGCATTCCACATATGAACCAGGATGTCTTGAAACATATTTACAGCTTGGCTTTTACTTGGTGCCAATTTGTTTTGTGTTGTGCAGCTTTTTTGAAAGTAGTTTGTTTTGTAATTTTTTTCACAGAAGAGGGATATAGCTAACCAACAAACAGTTTCTTTCTTTTATTTTTCTAATGCGTCATGGAGGCTGGGCACTGTCCCTGAGCTCTTCAGTTCAATTCCGGCACCCTACAACTTTGAGCCACAGCATCAGTTTCAGTTTTTTTGGTGTTTAATTGTTGATAAGCATCTCATAGTCTTTTGTACCTAGGCTGTCTTTGAAATGTGATCCTCATATCTCAGTCTCTTGAGTAGCTAGTATTATAGGCATTATAGTCATGATCCATGAGCACCCTGCTGGGGTTTCTTCATATGACTCATTTTATATCAATTTCCATTATGAAATTTGAAGAGGGAGGGAGGAACAAGTTGAGTCTCTTCCCCCTTTGATCAATTTAAGAAAATCACTGGAGAGATGACCATACTTTTAGAGACAGAGGAAGGGACTGATCCTCAAGAGCCCAGAGCACTTACATCGTTATACATTCTGGTAGTTTGGGGGAAGGTAGAAAGCTGGGTACAGGGAAGGGTCCTTGTACAGTGCAACTGAGCCACAAAGAATGTTATTTTCCCTTCCATATCTCATGGAATGGAAGGACAAGAGAAGAACAACATGGCCTTCTTCCCATGTTAACTGAGGTTGACAAAGGACCCTGTATGCAGTTTTCATTTTCTGAATGCCCCTGGGTTTGAACTCAGGGCCTGGGCACTGTTTCTGAGCTATTGTTGATCAAGGCTAGCAATCTACCACCTGAGGTGCAATGCCATTTACTACCTTTTCAGTACATGTGGTACTGAGTAATCCAACCTAGGGCTTCATGCACACTAGGCAAGAGCTCTACCACTTAGACATTCGCCAGCCCAGGCCCTTTGTTCTTGAGGTCTATTAGGATGTGATGAGACCATTGATCTCCAGAGGCCTCCTGGATCCCAGAGATGTGCCTGGCCAGCTGTGCTATGGTTTGATGATGACCCTCTCTTAGAACTGGAGGCCAGAGGAGTGGAGAGCCCTGACCTGTCCTTCTTTCTCTCACTGAATTGGGCAGTTCCCCTTAGCTTTTTATTTCTTTTTTTTTCATATATTTTTATTGTAATTAATAGAAGGGTTACATTATATTCACCAGATAGAATGTAAATTACTTCACGTACATTGATACCCTTTCTCCCCATTTCCCTCCTTCCCACCCCCACCCCACATCTTGTTTTCCCCCTTCCCTATCCAATTTCAAATAACCAAAGAAGCATTTATCCAATAAGTCAGATAACAAAGTGAAATACTGTAACAGTTTGAGATAACCAAGGGACAGCAAAAGAGATGAGAGATAACATAGTACATTAAGGACAACAATCACTCATTATGTGGCTTTTGTTTTTGTATCCTTGAGGCTCTTTCATTTAGCGAGACATTGTATGGCCTTATGTATCTATCTTTTCCTCTATTGTAAATCTCTGCTAGGAGAGCCCAAGGTTTCTACTGATTATGACAAATGATGGAAAACCTTGAGCCTATTTTCATTTGAGTCTGGCTTAGTTCACTTAATATGATTTTTTTTCTAAGCCTTTCCGTTTCCTTACAGATGGGGTGATGTTGTTCTTTCTGACTGCAGCTTAAAATTCCATTGTGTATAAATATCACATCTTGTTGATCCACTCAATAACTGAGGGACATGTGGTTTGGTTCCATATCTTTGCTATGGTGGATTGTGCTGCAATGATCATCATTGTGCTTGTGGATTTAGTATGCCCTTGTTTCTGGTTGTATGGGTAAATGCCAAGTAGTGGAATTGCTGGGTCATAGGGGAGCTCTGTTTTTAGTCTTTTGAGGAACTGCCATACTGCTTTCCATAGTGGTTGAACAAGTTTGCACTCCCACCAACAGTGTACAAGAAGGAATAAGAGATACACTAGGCCATGGCACAGGTTGAAACTTTCTTAATAAGGACAAAGTATCACAACAAATGAGAGAAAGGCTGGATAAGTGGGATTGCATTAAACTGCAGAGCTTTTGTAGGGCAAAGGGCATAGCTAGTACATTAAATAGGAAGCCTACAGAATGGGAGAAAATCTTCACTAACCATTCAAAGGACAAAGGCCTCATATCTAAAATATATCAACAGCTCAAAAAATTGAATCTCTCCAAAACTAATCTCCAAAGTAACAACCATCCCATTAAAGATGGGACAGTGTGGCTACCTTGTCTTCATTCTGCAACATTTCAACTCTTAGACACAGCAGGTGTTTGTAGGAGCCCGTCCAACCCTCCTCAGTTGGGAAAAGCTGGGAGTCAGTGTGGTGGCTGGAGTGGGAGTGTACTGCCCAGTTCTTGCTTTAGGACTCTTCTCAAAGGAGAGTACCACTTCACCCCACTCTCGGGGTTCTCTCAACTCTGCCCCAACAGAGCAGCCTCGAGGACATAGGAAGAGGAAATAACAACATTCAAAATTCACTCTGGGTGACTTTCTGTGTGATCTGGGATCAAAGAGTACTGGTCTCATCAAAGTTCCTCAAAGCCAGGTGTACAACTGTCCAGAGGATCTGTCCCTCAAGGACCATCCTCATTTAAGTGGGAATCTCGGGCTTCAGGATGCCCTCTGTACTCTGGTCCAACAGAGGACACAGGAGCACCTGCCTGTCAGCGGCAGATGTCTCTCTATGGAATCCAGGTATTGCATCTGTTAACTTACATCTTCCATCAGCAATTCAACCTGCTGAGGGTCTTTACATTGTTTGTTGATGAAGGCTCTTCAGAAGGCACAAGCCAGCCGGTGGTCATCAGAGACGATCCCACTTTGTAATATGAAGCATTTTTTTTCCACAGGGGCTGGGAGTTTAGCCTAGTGGGGAGTGCTTGCCTAGTATATATGAAGACTCAAGTTTGCTTCTTTGGTACCACATATATAGAAAAATGCAGAAGTGATACTGTAGCTCAGGTGACCAGGACCTTGACTTTAATCCCCAGGACTGGCAAAAAAAATAGAAATTAATCCCAAGGATTCTCCTAGCTGCTCAACACCTTTCCATGTAAAATTCATGATGTAACAGCAGTATTTCCAACTCCAGATTCCTGCTTTATTCTGTCTAGATACATCTAGGCATGGAGTAGGGTGATGAGTGCGGCATTTGACACCCAAGAAAGAAATCCTCCAAGTCAGTGTTTTTCACAAAGCTATTATCCATGCACTGAGCTGGAATATTAACCTTCTATTTACTGTACTTACAGCCACTGTGAATTTCATGGCTTTTATTTACTTTGTGAATACTCCAGCCTTTTCTTCCATAGGCTGTGGGAAGTCTTTGATGATACAAAGCTTAACTGGGGTGTGACACTTCGTACTTCAATATACATCTGTTCCTGGAGACACTGCTGCTCTACTGCAGATAAGGAATTGGCTCATCTGGACCCCATGGGAAATGCCAGAGTCCTGCCCACAGTCCTTGAGTGCGACACACTGGGATCAATCTGCCACACACTGGAACCCCCCAGGAGAGGTCAGCCTTATTCCTTTTTCATCTGGGGACAGAGACTCAAGTGCCACCTGCAATGACACATCAGTGTCAAATGAGTGCCGAAACCAGGTTCTCCTGCAGCTTATATCTGGGTCTGTAGATCTGCTTTCCAAGGACTTGGACAAGCAATGCCATGTTTCTCAATCTCCAGTGCATTTTTTGTGCCCAGGCATATTGACAGACCATAACCTACTCCACATGGGTAATTAACATGACTTCTAGTGGTTGACTCAGTTACATCCTTCATAGTTGTTTGAATATGTATTTCATTGCACTGTTTTTTCTGTGGTTGTTCTTCAGTAGGCCAGCCATTCCATGACCTCTGCAGCCTTCCACATCTACCATGTTTCCATATCTGGATCTCATGTAAGGACCACCTATCTCTCTCACAGTTATCTTCTGATGTTTTTCTTAAAAATTTATAATCGACACTTAGATGTAATCTGTGGGGCTTCATTGTGATTGCATAGTATATCTAAACTGGAGCCATACTTCCCCCCTGAAATTTTCTTTGAATATACATATAGAGGGAACGTCCTAAAATTATCTGATCAGGTTGATTGTGGAGCTTATTCACTTTGTAGAAGGATTCCCGTATGGGCTAAAGTTTTCTGTTTGTGTTGTATTAATTTCTTTTCTTTTCTTTCTACTGTAAGTTTTCTTTTAATCATGGGATTGACCTGTTCGTTGGCATCCATAGAGAGTGATTGACTTTTATATTTCTCAGTTTCAGTGTCTGTTATCGTTGATCTGACTCCCTAGGTGTGTGTATGAACATTGGCGTCTGTATTCATGTATCACTTATTAACAGGTTTGTTTTGTCTTTATTTTTCTGAGCCAAGGTGACTCTCCCTGCCAGAGGCAGAGCAGGAAAGTACCAGTTATTGTCCCTGCCTCCCTAAACCTGGATGCCACCTAGAGGCCACTAGTTTGGACTCACTGAATTGGCTTGATGTGAGTCCTTCTCTATTCTCCTTTTGTGTCTGTGCTGGGAAGTGAGCTCTAGGACTGTTTTTACTTGATTGCCAATTCGTGTCTTTTTTCCATCTTAATTTCTGTGCTTTGTAGTTACACATTTACATATGTACCAACTTTTCCCGTATCTATTTCTGTGTGGCTTACTGCTTATTTCACTGAGTGCCTCAGTTACCAATTTATCCCCGGAAGTTTTGAAGCATCCCTTGACCCTGCCTTTTTGTAATTGTTTGATCGTTTGGAACTAGTATCGTTTTTCACCCAGTTTGTGTCTCCGAATACTCAGGAACTGATTTCACTATTATTTCTAGGAATTGTTGGGTTTGCATCCTTTGGACATGATTATTTTGTGAGACAGGACATGGTGAACTCAACCAATGTGTCCTGAATTGTCCATCCTCTCCACTTTTCTACAGTTTCCTGGATTCCACATGGGGACTTCTGTTTCTCACCCACTGAAGAGGATTTTGGTATAATCTATTCTTTCCTCCTTTTTGGTCTTCCGTTTCATGTCATTAGATGATATCCTTGGTTTGCTTGCTCACTCGTCCTGTGGTTTCTGGATAAATATATGTATTTCAAATATGCATGTATGCATGCATAAATTGTTCCATTAAAAATTATTTTATGAGTATGATACTTCCTTTATCAGCCAGCAAGGTTTGAAGTCTTATTGTAGCCTGTCTTTTCCTTCCCTTTTTTGAGGTGTTGTCTTTGATTTATTAATTTACAAGTCAGGACAGTACTCTGGAACTGAGGCTGCCATAGTATTTTGAATGTTGTTCAGGATCGCCTGAAACTGTGCCTGGGCACTGTCCTTGAGATGTCTTAAGGCTTGCACTCTACTTGGGCCAAAACACCACTTCTGCCTTTTTCTGTGCATGTGGTACCAAGGAATCAAACCCAGGACTTCATGCATGCTAGGCAAGCACTGTACTGCTAGCCCATATAGCAGGCCCCTGGCTAGAGTTTCTTTTTGTTCTCTTCTCTCTTCTCTTCTCTTCTCTTCTCTTCTCTTCTTTTGTCTTTTCTAATCTGGAGTTTGAGGGCTCATGGGCCTGGGCACTGTTCTTGAACACATTTTTCTCAAAAGCTATCACTCTGCCATTGATCCAGAGTACCACATTAGGCTTTTTCTATGTATTTGGTGATCGAGGAATTGAACGTAGGGCTTCGTGCATCCTAGGCAAGCACTCTACCAGTAGTTCACACTCAGCCCTCAGCCTGGTGTTTTCTTAGTGTTCAATTAGTGAGATCCTGCATGTTTTTGCACCCAGGAAATTCACAAATCATATCCTTCACCACATGAGCAAGGAACATAAGTTCCACACATTCGCACTCTTACATTCTTCATACCTGTTTAAAAGAAGTATTTCATGGGGCCATGAGTTTGGTCTAGTGGTTGGTTGAGTGCCTGCTTGAATCCAGAAAGTTCTGGATTCAATTCCTCAGTTGAACATACATAGAAAATGCCGGAAGTGGTGTTGTGGCTCAAGTGGTAGAGTTCTAGGCTTAAGAAAGCCCAAGGACAATGCCCAGGCCCTGAGATGAAGCCCCAGGAAAAATGTATTCAATTTTTTAGGGCTTTTTGTTTTGTGTCTAGCTGTTCTACGGCCAGCAATGTCCTGCCCTCTGCAGCCTCCCCGTCTACCACATTCAGTATCTGCATTGCACATTTGTTCACACTTTCTGTCTCACAGATGTTTTTTATATTTCTTTTTCTTATTTATTATCACCACCTGCATGGAATCTCTGAGTCCTCATTGCACTTGCTGTCGCAGTCCATTTACACACCTAGACTTGACCCGTGCTTCCAGATTAGCTGCTTTCTTTTAATAGGGTTCCAGCGGGAATCTCCTGGAATTTGCTGCCGTGGATCATTGTGCTACATTTCCTCTTCTTTGTAGAAGGATCACAGGGTAGGCTAAAGTTTCCTGTTTGTGTTGTAGTTATTTCAATTATATTCATCATGTGTGTATATTTTCTGTCATGGGATTGACCAACACACCTGTTGGCATCCATAGTTAGGGATTCATTTTTATATTCCCCAATTTCTATGCCTGTATCAGCGATCAGACTTTCCCCTGTGTGTGTATGTACAAAGGTCTCTGTCTGTGTTCATGTATTTTTTTTTGGCCAGTCCTGGGCTTGAGCTCAGTGCCTGAGCACTGTCCTTGGACTTTCTCAAGGCTAGAGCTCTACCAGTTGAGCCTCAGCACCACTTCCGGCTTTTTTCTATGTATGTGGTGCCGAGGAATCGAACCCGGGTCTTTGTGCATGCTAGGCAAACACTTTAACCACTAGGCCAAACTCACAGCCCCTGTGTTCATGTATTTATATTGACATTTTTTTGTCTTTCTTTTCTTTTTTTTTGCATTTTTTATTGTAATTAGTAAAAGGGTTACATGATATTTGCCAGATAGAAGGTGCATTAATTCACATACATTGATACCCTTTCACCTGTCTTGGTCTTTCTTTTCTGAGCCAAGGCAACCCACTTAGGAATAGTCAGATTAGGAAACCTCCAGCCTGTTGTCACTGCCTCCCAGGTCCTTGGTGCCACCTAGAGGTCACTAGTATGGACTCACTGACGTGGTTTGTGGTGAGTCCTTCTCAATTCTCCTTTTGGGTCTGTTCTGGGATATGAACACCAGTACCAAATTTCCATCCTCACATCTCCCCTCCTCAGGAACTGAGTTTCAATATTTTTGGAATTGTTTCAATTTATTCCTTACCTACATTGTTTCAGCCATTCTGGTTTTATTTACTTTTTGAGCTATCAAATTTCTGGAGGTTTATTAGAGGAGGGCTCATTTAGGGCAGATATAAATATTAGTACTGCATTGTGATTTACATTCTTATGGAATTATAATTATTTCTAAATAAGTTTAGGTCTATAGAAATGAAATACATTTTTATAATGATTCCTGGGTTCTAGGACAATGGTAAATTTGAATTGATTCTTTCTTTTGGAAAACTTATAACTTAGGGAGTGATTGAGGGTAGGGATATTTTCCTAAAAGTATTGCACTCTAGATCTTACCTGTGTACCTGTCACCCTTCTGCATAGAAGTGTATAGTTATTATAAAAATTTACAGCAGACTTTTAAGTAAATTCTGTGCACTTTTATAGATCTAGTGGTTTGGAGAGAAATTAGAGAATTCCTCAAAGACTGTGAATGCTTGTCTATCATATGTTAGGCTCTGAGTTCCAACCCCAGAACTGCAAGAAAAGCATAAGGAAAGACCTTGATGTAGCTGTAATAATCTGTTCTTCTAGAGTTGGGAATGTGTCACAGTATTTTCTTTCTTTTTTTAGATCTTGTTCTGACATGTAATAACTTCTTTTTTTTTCTTTTGCAGAAATTTTTTATTGTAATTATTAGAAGGGTTTCATGTCTTGGTCCCCATGTCACAGTCTTTTATCTCCAGGATGTAAGTGATTTCATTCTGTGGGCTTTGATAATCTGTGGAGTACTAGATTCATGCTTCAATTCTGTTTTTTTCTTTTAAATTTTAATGTTATTGTCAATATGATGTACAGATGGGTTACAGGCATACAGATCAGGCAGTGAATACTTCTCTTCTCCACTTCTGCCACATTGTTTTTACTTTCCCACTTCTCAACAACCCCACATGCTGTAAACTTCTTTCCGACATTCTTCCTTGTGGAGGTGACTGTTATATTGGTTCAACAGATATCCTTTGTCTCAGCATTTTGTTGTTTCCCTTCCCTTCCCTAATTCAAAAAAACCTATGTACAGTACACTAGATACCAACATGAGATGACAACATGGGATAATTCATAGGAGGAAATGAAAAAATTACTAACTAAAATAACTACGCACAGTACATGAAATCAACCCTCTTTACTTTTCTATTTTCTTCCACACTCTGATGTCTTCAACATGATTTCCTTGGATTGCTTCCTCACTTATCCTGTGCTTTCTAGAGAAACATGTATATTTTTTCTTGCCAGATCTGGGGCTTGGACTCAGGGCCTGAGCACAATCTTCGGTATTTCCTCAAGGCTGGTGCTCTACTACTTGAGCCACAGTGCCATTTCTGGCTTTCTCTGTGTATGTGGTAGTGAGGAATCCAACCCAGGTCTTCATGTATCCTAGTGAAGTGCTCTATGACTAGGCCATGCTTCTGGCCTCAAAGGTATGTACTTTTGTTGATGAGTATAAATATATATATATATATGAATCTTTTAATCCATATTTGTTTATGAATATGGTACTCACAATAGGACCTAGAAAAGTAAGAACCATTTTAGTCTCCCTGCTTTTCCTTACTGTTCATTTAGTGGAGTCCAGTGCATTTTTATATCCAGACAAATTCAGATCTTGAGCAATGAACGTGAATTATATTCATTGACACACTTATGCCCTTCATACATGTTTAGATTTGTATTTCATTACTTATGGTTTCTTGGAGGACTAGTTTTGTCAGTCTGGCTGTTCTAGATGTGGCCAGAAATGTTCTGAACTCAGCTCCCTCACACATCTACCAGGTTTCAGTATCTGGATCACACATTTGGACCCGCCTTTCTGTCTTATATTTGTCTTACTTGTCCTTTTCATTTATTTATTTTTTGCCAGTCCTGGGGTATGAACTCATGGCCGAGGCGATGTCCTTGAGCTTTGTCAAGACCAGCATACTACCAGTTGAGTCACAGCACCACTGCTGTCCTTTTCTCTATATGTGGTATCAAGGAATGTATTCCAGTTTTTCATGCATGCTAGGGAAGCAATATACCACTGGGAAATATTACTGACAGAGTTATCTGTTTTATATTGATTTTTATTTTCTTTGTTTTCACCACTTGGATATAATTTCTGAGGCCTAACTCTGCTTGTGGTCTTAATGAGTTTGCACACCTCAAATTGACTAGTGATTTCCAGCCAGGCTTTTTTCTATCAGTACACTTCTGTAGGGAATCTCATTGAGGTTTTTGCAGAGGTTGATTGAGCAGGATTTTCTGTTTTTAGTAGAAGTATCCTATTGTGGACTACAATTTCCTATTTGTGTTGTGGTTATTTCTATTCTTTTATTTATCCTGAATGTGTTCTTTACGCTGTGGGGTTTTCCTGTGTGTAGAAATCCATAGTAAGTGATTCATGTTTGTATTCCTTAGTTTCTATGTATGTATCATGGATCTGACTCCACTCTGTACAAGTATGTACATGTTGTTCTGTGTTCATGTATGTCTTCTTGACATTTTTGTTTTGTCTTCATATTCTGAGACAAAGTGACCCTCTCAGGAAGAGTCAGGGCAGGAAACAACCAATCTGTTCTATTGCCTCCCCTGACCTGGATACCACCTAAGTGCTGCCAATGGGGATTCACTGAAGTGGCTTGTGGTGAGTCTTTTGCAGTTCTCCTTTTCATTGTAGGCTGTATTCCTATTTCATATTTTCTTTCTTAATTAATTTCTGTTGTTTGTTTTTCTATGTCTACATGTGTACCAACCTTTCAGGTATCTATTCCTCTATAGTTCATTATTGGTTTCAAAGAATTTCTAAGTTACTTATTTGTCCCAGACAATTTTTTTTCCAGTTCTGTCCTGGAACTCAACAACAGGGCACTATCCTTGGACACTTTTTGCTTAATTTTAGTGCTCTACCATTTGAGCCACAGTGCTTCTTCTTTGTATGTGGTACTGAGTAATCAAATCCAGGCTTCATGCATGCTAAATGAGCACTCTATGAATAGGCTATGCTCCTGGCCCCTGGATGTCTTTTTTTATATACTCAATTTTATGGACATAGTAAAGAACATAGGGGTTGTAGTTACAATTGTGAAGAAGTAAGCACATTTCTTGTTGAACAGTGTTGGGAACTTCCCTTGCTTTTATTCCCCCTAGTTTCCTGCTTCCCAGGTCCTTCCAAGTTGTAGTATTTACTTTCAACCTATTGTCCTGTCTTGTAAATATTGTTGTTATATTTGTTCACATTTTGAGTTTTCCATTCTCTTTCCTAATTTAAATAAACATATATACAATAAGCCTGGTACAATAATAATATACAGTGACAGCAGGGGATAAATCATAGGGGAAAACAACAGAGAAGAAAAATAACGACATAGTACATTAAAAACAACAACTATGAGCACAAAGTTTGTTTGCCATGTCCTGGAATTTATTTTGATTTTACCATCTTATATGGTGATCCTCTGCTAAGAAAATACTAGACATGTACTAGTTATTACAATCAATGGCCACATTTGAGTCTATGATTCTTTGATTCTGGCTTAATACATATGACTTCTCCAAGTATTTCCATTTCCTTACAAATGGAGCGATGTCATTCTTTCTGATGACAGCATAGTGTTGTGTACCACATTTTCTCGATCCATTCATCTACTGAGGTAGATCTGGGATGCTTGCATATGTTAGTTATGCAAAATAATGCTGCAGTGAACATGGTTGTTCTGGTAGCTTTAGTGTGACCTTATTTATAGGCATTTATAGGCATATAGGATTGGTGGCTCATAGGGCAGCTCTATGTTTTGTCTTTTGAGGAACCTACATACTGCTTTCCAGACTCGTTAAAGAAGTTTACACTCCCTTTATCATTGTAGTAGCCTTCCCTTGTGTCCTCATCCCTGCCAGCATCTGTTTCTGTTAGATTTCTTGATAAGGGTCTTTCTAAGTGTGGTTAGGTGGAATCTCAGTTGTTTTGATTCACATTTCTTATGTATATGACAAGAAATGTTGAGCAATGCCTTATGTGTCTATTTGCTATTCCTTTTTTCCTCTTTAGATAAGTCTGTCTATAAGTCTTTATCCCACTTTCTATTGTTTCTTTGAGGGTTTGTTTTAGGGGGATATAATTTTTTGAATTCTATGTATACTTGAGATATGAGGCCCATGTCTGTTGTATCATTAGTGAAGGTATTCTCCCAGTCGGTGTGCTTTGTATTTATGTTCTACTTATGTACTTTGCCATGCAGAAGCTCTGAAGTTTAATGCAGTTCCATTTGTCCAACTTTTGTTTGATTTGTTGTGTTTCCGTGTCATTATTAAGAACATTTCCATATGTGCCAAGGAGCCCCAGTGCTTCTTCTATGTTTTCCAGGAATATTTTCAGGGTACCTATTTTTCCTTGAGGTCTTTGATCCATTTGAAATTGATTCTGTTGGAACCTGATATATAAAGATACAGCATTATATTTCTACATGTATTTATCCAATTCTGCCAACAATATTTATGGATTAGGTTGTTTTTCTTCCATCCTATAATTTACCTACTATTTTATATGACTGATAATTTCTTGATGGAATGGGGGACTGATAGACATGTTATTTGTATTGTGAGACAGTATATTGAGAGGTGGGCCATGAGTGTCTTGAACTGTCTGGCCTTACTCCGGCCTCCCATTACCTGGATCACTTATGTGGGTCTCCCTTTTTTACAAACTGAAGGGCATGTTGGTAAATGGTATTTATTTTCTGCTTTTGTTCTTCCCTTTGAATTTTACTAGGTGATTTCCTTTTTTTTTGCTTACTCACTTATCCTGTGGTTTTTGAATAAACATATGTATTTTCATAGATGCATGTATGCATGCATGCATGAATCTTTTCATCACCTGTTATTTGTTTTTATTTTGGACAATTCTGCCTTGAACTCAGGCCCTGAACACACTGTCCTTGTGCTTTCTCAAAGCTACAGCTCTGCCTTTATAGCCACGGGAGCACTTTTGGCTTTTTCTGTGTATGTGGTACCAAGGAATTAGACCCAGATATTTGTGCATGCTAGGCAAGCACTCTACCTCTAGGCCAAATTTCAGCCCCTTATTGGTAGCTGTTTTTATGAATATGTTACTCCATATATGGCCAGGAAGACTTAAAGCATGTATTCAGCTTGGCTTTACTTAGCGTTGTATTAGTGGTGTCCTGTGCTTATTTCTGCTGAGATGTATGCATGGATCATACCCTCTTCCTTATGTGGAATTAACATGAGTTCTATTCATTGATACACTTACTTACTTAGTACGATTTTAAATATGTATTTTGTTAGTATTGTCTTGCTTTTCGTTTTGTGGGTCTTGCTGTTATATAGTTTCTATGTGTCTATTATGAAGCTTACTCACCCCTGTGGGGTCCCTTTCATCAGTGTCTAGTGTAGAGGATGGGCCCTTCTGATGGACCTTTTCACCTGCTTTCCAATGTTTCTGTGTCCTCCTGCCAATTACCCTCAGATGTGCACCAGTATACACACGCTATGACATAAAGGATACAGAGGCGTTGTAAAAGAATAAAATAATTGAAGAAGAGATCTTTGTGTCTCTACCTCTGGGGTTGTTTGCAGTCTGTATATTATTTTAAGTACATATGAGGTTGTGCTTGAGTATTACAATTTTTTGCTGTTCTCCAAATCCTGTCCTCTTTTGGTCTCACTGTATATGTGTGTCATGAGTCCTATTTACTTTGCCATGGCTCCTTGAGTTTTAAATCTAACACCCACACATCAGGAGACCATACACTGTTTATCTCTCTGATGTTGGCTTCACTCACTCAATATGATCTGTTCTTGTTCCGTCCATTTCTCTGCAAATACTGTTATTTTATCCTTTTTGATGGCTGGGTAAGATTCCTTTGTATATAGGTGCCACATTTTTTGGATCCATTCATCAGGAGTGGTACTCTCTGGGTTATTTTGATCTCTTGGCTATTGCGTACAGGTTAGCATTGCATAGGATAGTGCATAGATATGTACATCATTACTTATGGAGTTTGTTTGGTTTTGTAAGTCTGGCTATTCGCAAGAAGGCCAGCGATGTGCTGACCTCTGGAGAGTCCCATATCTCCCCCTTGCAGTGTCTAGATCACACATGGGGACCCACCTTTCTGTCTCACAGTTCTCCTTTATATGATGTTTTTTTCTTTTTGTATATTTCCAATACCTCCATGTAATGTTTGTGACCTCATTTCCATTTGATATACTTACAGAGGGAATCTACTGAAATTTTCTGCCTAGGGTGATTGTATAGGTTTTTCCAATCTTTTTAGCAAGATCCAGTTAAAGTTTTCCATCTGTGTCGTGTTGATTGCTACTCTTCTATTTATACTGTATGTCTCCATTTAATCATGAGACTTATCAGTGTGTGGTAACCTTAGTTAATGCTTCATGTTTGTATTGCTTAGTTTCTATGTATTTATCTTTGATATGCCTTATCCCTTTGTGTGCATGTACATGTGTTTGTGTATTCATGTGGTTCTTATTCACATATATGTTTTCTCTTTATTTTCTGAGCCAAGGTGATCATTCCTGCAACAGTCAGAGCAGGAAAAAAACAGCTTCTTGTTACTGCCTCCCAGGGTCTGGATGCCACCTAAAAGCCACTAGTGAGGACTCTGAAGTAGCTTGTGGTGAGTCCTTCTCAATTCTCCTTTTGGGTCTGTGCTGGGATTTGAGCTCCTGGACATTCTTTACTTGATTGTGATTTCATGCTTTCTTTCCAACTTGATTCCTGTTGTTCTTACTTATACATCTTCCTATGTATCAACTTTTCATGTATCTGTCTGTGGCTCATTGTTTTTTCCAGTTACTTTCTGGTAGCTGTTTGTCCCTGGAAGTCTTGAAGCAATCTTCCAGCCTGCCTTTTCTACCCTTTTCTGCCTTATCTGATGTAGTTTCTTGTCCATTTAGTGCGTACACATTTCTCTATCCTTAAGAACAGAGTTTCAATATTATTTAATGGAATTGCTGCTTTTACATCTTTACCCACACTCTAATAGGACTCATTGTTTGCCTGACCATATGAGTGACTGATGGAAATATTTGCTGAGTGACAGAGGGTATTTTGAGTTTGGCCAGGTGTTTCCAGAATTGCCTAGCTGCCACACCTACCTCCCTTTACCTGCATCACACATATGGGCCTTGCTATCTTACCCACTACAGGGATTTTATTATGCCCTTTTTCTTCTTTTGGTCTTCACTGTGTTTTATAATAGATGATTTGTTTTGAGGTCTGTGAGGTCTGGATTAATTTATGTGGTTTCATTGATGCATATTTGCATGCATGAATCTTTCCATTTGTAATTGTGTTATGAGTATTGTTCTGCTTATATGGCCCTGAAGGCTTGATGCATTTATGCAGACTGGAATGTCCTTAGTATTTGATGAGTGATGTCCAGTGTGGTGTTTGTGTCTAGACACATTCACCGATCATACCGTTCTCCACATGGGGAATTCACATGAACTCTATTCATTCATACGCTTTCATCCTTCATATCTGTTCGAATATGCATTTCATTACTTATGGGGTTGTTTCTGTTTATGAGTCTTGATGTTGTACAGCAGTCCAGTCACGTTCTGACCTCAGCAGCATCCCACATCTACCAAATTTCAGTATCTGCATCACACGTATAGAACCATCTTTCTGTCACAGCTGGCTTTTTATGTTGCTTCCTTGTTTTTATTAATTATGGCCACTTAGATGTAATCTCTGAAACATCATTATTCTTGCAATCTCCTCAGATTGCACAACTTTACCTGACCAATTGTTCTAGACTGGTTTTCTTCTTTCCATATGCTTGTAGAGGGAATGTCCTTGAGTTTTGTGCTCAGGTTGATTGTGAAGGATTTTCTCTTTCGAGTGGACACATCCCATTGTGGGCTAAACTTTCCTGCTCCTGATGTTGTTACCTGTATTCTTTTCCTCATACTGTATGTGTCCTTTTGTCCATGGGATTTACCTGTGTTGGCATCCATATTCATTCATTTTGTATTTCTTAGTTTCTATGTAAGAACTATCACTCTGTGTGTCCCTATGCTTTTATGTACATGGGTTTCTGTATACACGTATTTTTTATTGTTTTCCAAAGGATTCCTTCATGGAGCTTAAGAAATTAAGTATATTTCACAGTACTGTGCTCTAGTTATACATAGTAAATTAACAAACAAATTTAAGTATTCACTGTTATGCACATTATCATTCTAAACCACTAAGCTTATAACTGATAAAAGGTACAAAATCCTCAAGTTCTACACAGACAAAATTTTAAATCTTCAAACATTAACAAGAAAACTATTTCCTCCATCTCAGGTGATGTTTACATTTCTTTCCTTTTGCTTAGTATCAGCTCTTCCCTGTTTCTCTCTCCTTCTCTTCCTCCCATCTCTGCCCTGGGAGTTGCTTAGTTCACTTTCATCAATGTCTCATGCAGCTGATGGATCTGCCTTCTGTACTTTTTCACCTGCTTTCCATTGTTTCGGTGTCCTCCTTACTTCATATGAGGTAAAGAATACAGAGTCATCTAAACAATGTAAGACAAAGTCAGAAGAGGTCCTGATTATCTATCTGGGGTTCTTTTCAGTATGTGTATAATTTTATGGACATATGAAGAGATTCTTAGATGTTACAATTTGGTGCTTTACTCCTAATATTTTTCTCTTTGGGCCTCACTGTATATGGGTATCTTGGGTCCTGTTTGCTTTGTCAGGTCTCCTTGCATTTTAAATGTCACCGCATATCATGGGAGACTCATTGTGGTTTGCCTCTCTGATCTTGTCTTTTTTTTTTAAGGATTTTTTATTGTGATTAATAGAAGGGTTACATTATATTCACCAGATAAAAGGTGCATAACTTCACAAATATTGATACTCTTTCTCATGACATGGTCCCCATTTCCCTCCCACACTCCCCCCCCCCGCTTATCTTAATTTCCCCCCTTCCTTATCCAATTTCAAATAACCAATTAAGCACATATAATATATATCAGATAACAAGGTGAAATATTGTAACAATATGTGATAACCAAAGGATGGAAAAGAGATGAGAGATAACAGAGTATATTAAGAACAACAGTCATGCATTATATGGCTTTTGTTTCCTTATCCTAGAGGTCCTTACATTTAGAGTCATACTATTTGGCATAATTTCTCTAGATTTTGTTCTATTTTAAATCTCTGCTAGGAGAGCCCAAGGTTTCTACTGATTTTGACAAATGGGGGAGAGCATTGGGCCTATGTTCCTTTGAATCTGGCTTACTTAACAATATGATTTTTTCTAAATCTTTCCATTTCTTACAATTGGGTGATGTCGTTCTTTCTGACTGCAGCATAGAATTCCATTGTGTATAAATACCACATCCTGTTGATCCACTCATCTCCTGAGGGGCATGTAGGTGGAGTCCATATCTTTGCTATGGTAAATAGTGATGCAATGAACATCTCTGTGCTAGTGGGTTTAGTATGTCCTTGTTTCTGGACAATTGGGTAAATGCCAAGTAGTGGAATTGCTGGGTCATAGGAGGGTTCCATGTTTAGTCTTTTGAGGAACTGCCATATTGCTTTCCATAGTGGTTGAACAAGTTTGCACTCCCAACAACAGTGTAGTAGTGTTCCCTCCTGGCCATATCTGCTCCAGCATCTTTTGTTATTAGTTTTCTTGAACCTGGCCATTCTGAATGAAGTGAGGTGGAATCTTAGAGTTGTTTTGATTTGCATTTCTTTAATGACCAGTGATGTCGAGCATTTCTTCATGTGTCTATAGGCCATTTTTTTCTTCTTCAGAGAAGACTCTCTTTAAGTCTTTGTCCCATCTTTTAATGGGTTGGTTGATAATTTGGAGATTAGTTTTGGAGTGATTCAATTTTTTGAGCTGTTGATATAATATTTTAGATATGAGGCCTTTGTTCGTTATATGGTTAGTGACGACTTCTATCATTCTGTAGGCTTCCCAATTAATTTACTAACCATGTCCTTTGTTTTACAGAAATTCTGCAGTTTAATGCAGTCCCACTTATCCAGCTCTTGGTCTTTATTAAAAAGTTTCAACCTGTGCCAAGTAGGCCTTTGTATCTCTTATTCCTTCTTGTAAAGTTTTCAGTGTGTCGGCTTTTACCTCAAGGTCTTTGATCCATTTGGAATTAATTCTAGTGCAGGGTGACAAAGAAGGATCCAACTTTAGTTTTTCTGCAGAAGCTTAACCAGTTCTGCCAGCACCATTTGTTGAAGAAGCTGTCTTTTATCCATTCTATTTTTTTGGCTCTCTTATCAAAGATTAGGTGGCCATAAGTCTGTGGTTTAATATCTGGGTCCTCAGTTCTATTCCATTGGTCTTTGCATTGTTCCTTGCATTTTAAATGTCACCTCATATAAGTGGGAGACTAGGTGTGGTTTGCCTCTCTGATCTTGTCTTATCTCTCTAATCCTGACTTATTCAAGTTCCATCCATTTCCCAGAGAATGCCTATATTTTATCTTTTGTGATTGTTGTGCAAACTGCATTGCATATATGTACCACATTCTTTCAATCCATTCATCTGTCCCAGGGCAGCTGGGTTGTTTCCATATCATATCTATTGTGTTCCGTGCAGGAATCAACATGGAAGTGCAGGCATCCATGCTGTGTCCTGGTTCCTGTTGCTCAGAGTGGATGTCTAGAAGTGGTATGTCTGAGTCATAAGGTATGTCTATATTTAGTTTGATGAGGAATCTCCAGACTGCTTTCCAGAATGGTTGTATTAATGTTCCCACCAGCAGTGTAGTAGAGTTCTTTTTTCTCCATATCTACACCAGCATTTGATGTTGGCTGAATTCAGAATGTTGGCCATTCTGACTGGGGTAAGGTGGTGTTTCAGGGTTGTTTTTATTTTCCTGTTCTTTACATCCAGGGATGATGTACATTTCCTCATGTATTTCTTTACTATTTTTACCTCGTCTTCTGAGAAGTCTCTCGCTAGGATTTTGGCCCATGTAGTAATTGGTTTATTCACTTTGGAGGGGAATCATTTCTTGAGCTCCCTGTATATAATAGATATTAGGACTGGTCTGCGTATTACTGGTAACACTTTTTCCCAATTGGTTGGCTGTCTTTCTAGTTTAGTAGCTATGTCTTTTTACTTATTTTTGCCAGTCCTGGGCTTGTGCCCAGGGCCTGAGCAATCTCTTTGGACTTTCTCAAGGCTAGAGCTCTACTACTTGAGCCTCAGCAGTACTTCCAGCTTTTTACTATGTATGTGGTACCGAAGAATTGAACCCGAGTCTTTGTGCATGCTAGGCAAGCATTCTACCACTAGGCCAAATTCCCGGCCCCTGATTTTCTAATGTTAAGCATTCCCATTTATCAAATCTCTCTCCTGTATGTTGTAAACATGGGACTTTGTTCAGCAAGTTCCTTTCTGTGCCTATACGTTCTAGTGTCTCTCCTACTCTGTTTTGCAGTAGTTTCAGAATTTCAGGTATGTGGTTTAGGCTTTTATTCCGTTTGGAGCGAAGGTTAATGTATGGTGACAGGTGAGGCTCCACTTTATTTTTCTGCAGAGCTGCCCAATTTCGCCAGCACAAATGTTGGAAGAGGATATGTTTATTTCACTGTACGTGTTGAGTCCTTTGTGGCATGATTTCTCCATCTTCTGGTCTTTTCTATTAATGTTTGGGTCTGTTTTTGTGCCAGTAACATGCTGCTTTTAAGATCATGGCTCTATAGTAGAGCATGAAATCTTGTATTATGATACTGTCTCCATCCCTTCTTCCTCTTTGATTTTTCTTTGTTTATTTGTTTGTTTTTGGATGCCTATAGTGCTTGAACTCTGCTGGGCA